>NC_047671.1:54899652-55217152 GCF_011762505.2 Arvicanthis niloticus | reverse complement strand
ACTCACCTGCAAGGTAAAAATGTTATTAGAGTACCTTGGGGAAGCCTACACGACCGTGGGCCTTCTGCTGTCCTGAATGGAGTCCCTGTGCCTCAGAACCCTACCAAATGTGAGATTTCCTGCCAGAAACATGAGTAGGTAGGCCCTAGGGCATCAGCTCCTAAGGGGCAAGGGGATAGCCTGCACCCAGAATTCACAGATAGAACAGCAAAATGAAGTTTGAAACAGCAGAAAAGCCAGAGATTCCTATAGACCCAAGACCAAGCAGAGTCAGCAAAGAGCAACATCACTGAAGAGACTGTCTCCAGGGCAGCAAGGGGAGCACAAACAAGGCCCAAGGAGGAGCACCAGCAAGGCCAAGGAGGAGCACCAACAAGGCCCAAGGAGGAGCACCAGCAAGGCCAAGGAGGAGCACCAGCAAGACCCAAGAAGGAGCATCAGCAAGACCCAGGCACTGCTAGGAAGAATGATCTGGACCATAGAAAAAAAGCAGGTCCTCTTCGGCAGCTGATGGCTCTGGGAAGCAGAACCCCTCCAGAAATTGTCACAGAGTAGGGCTTGGACTTGGGAATCTCAGACTCCTAGGGGAGCAGCTAGCAAGGCTATCCAATGTTACACAGCTCCACCCTGTCAGTCTACGTGAAGCTCACGTAGTGTCATGGGTCTGGCCATGGCCAGGTGCCGAGGCCAACACAGAGCTGCCTCCACAGGAGCAGGAGTGAGAAGATCCCCTGCTCAATCACAAATGCGTGGGCCTAGATCTCAGATAAACACCAGAAAATTCCAGCTGACTGGAGTCCCAGTGTGAGCAGATGCTAGCACAATTGCCTACATGCATCCTCTGTGGAGCCTCAGTATGGAATTGCCAGGCTCGCACACCCTTAGACAGCAAGCTTGCCTCCCCTGAGCCACCCCAGGCCTCCGTCTGCTCCTGCCTGGCTGCAGCCCTCACCAAGCCTCACGGTAAGCTTCTTGGCGCTCTCCACGCAGTGGGCTGCCGTTAGCACCCAGAAGGTGTTGATAAGCACTCCTCCACAGACCAGCTTCTTCTTGGAGTCCAGAAGGATTGCCTAAAAACAACATATTCGACTGTTTCTGACCATTCCTGGAATAGGACCCTTGAGTCCTAAGGGGCTCCCAGTGTTTCTCAAACACTCCCCTGGGTTCTTGATACCATTAGAACACATAGACTTTTTCCAGTGTTTTCTATTTGTGACACTGTCTGGTACTGGTCTGTGTCAGGGAATCTCCCTGACATGACCTGTGCAGTTCCTATAGTCACTCTCAGGCACACCAATGTCAAAGCTGGACTAGGCCAGGCCTCACATCCTCTGGGAGCCTTTCTGGTTCAGGCTGCTTGGGGTATCTCTCTTGGGCCTTCCTCTGCCTCTTTTCTGAAGGCCATTTCGGTTTTTGTCCTACTGAGTTATTGAAGAGTCTCTGAGCTCCTCAAATTTGTGAACTACTGGTATATCCATTGTCCCAGAGCCAGAGATTTACTGATAAACATTTACTTTTACTGAGAAACAGGTAAATGTTTGCTTCTCTGTTGAGGCTGTGGATGCTTGGTGTCAGCACTCCCTTGTGGCTCCACCCTTCTCCATAAGCATAGTCCTGCCTTAGTTCCCACCCACACAAGCTCTGTCTCTCTCCATCTCCTCCTTGACACTGGAACTCTTCTTCCTGCTTGCTCCCATCTGTGTTAGGCTGATTAGTTTCTGTTTGTTCGGTTTAGTTTTGGTTTTTCAAGACAGAGTTTCTCTGTGTAGTCCTGGCTGTCCTGGAACCTGCTTTATAGACCAGGCTGGGCTCGAACTCAGAGATCTGCCTGCCTCTGCTTCCTGCATACTGAGATTAAAGGCATGTGTCACAATTCTTAGCATGCTGGCTATGTCAACTTGACACAAGCTACAGTCATTGGAGAGGAGGAAGCCTCAGTTGAGAAAATGTCTTCATAAGCCCCACCTTGAGAGCATTTTCTTGATTTGTGATTAATGGGGGAGGGCACAGCCCATTGTGAGTGGTGCCACATGGTGGTCCTGGGTTCTATAACAAAGCCAACTGAACAAGTGTGAAGAGCAAGCCAGTAAACAGCAGCACCTCTCCATCAGCTCCTGCCTCCATGTTCCTGCCTTGCTTGAGTCCCTGTCCTGACTTCATTTGACAATTAACTGCGATGTGAAAGTGGACACCAAACAATACCCTTTCCTCCCCAAGTTCCTTTGGTCATGGTGTTTTGTCACAGCGACGCCCTAACTAAGTTAAGATACATGCCTTACCCTGAACATGCTCACTCCTATCCTTACCAGCCTTCACCTGTACCCCTCAGGCAGCAACGCTTCTCTCATGCCAGCAGGGGGTCCCAGGAGAAGATCCCCTCTCACCTGCCAAGGACTGTCACCCTGCTTCGTCAGCGTTCCATTGACTATCCTTGGATCTTGGTCTAGTTCATCTTCTGACTCTGTGTCCCGTTTGAGAATCTTGCGTTTCTTCTCTATCCACCTCCCCAGTTTCCCACATGGAAATTTCACTAAAAGTTAAAGAGAGGTGGTAAAGGCCCTCAATGCATGATTTCCACAGCACCCCATCCTCCTGTTTGTTGGCTAGGCTGCCACCCTGGACACTTCACGAAGTGCAGCTTGGGACTCAAAAAACAAAAAACAAATAGTGCCACCTACTGGCAAGAGTTGCCTTCTGTCTGCAAAAGGGCACCATTATTCAGGCAAAGACTAGAAAAAGATTTTCTAACTACACATCTGATAAAGGGCTGACTTTTAAAATATGTAAAGAACTAAAAAACAAACAAACAAACTGGATATCAACAAGAAAATAACCGAATTTAAAACTGGAGTATGAATAGAAACAGAGAATTCCTCCCCAAAAAAGGAAACACAAATGGCTGAGAAGCACTTAAAGCACTTAACATCCTTAGTCACCAGGGAAATGCAAATCGAAACCACTCTGAAATTTCATCTTACAATAATCAGAATGGCCAAGATCGATAAAACATATGACAGCTCGTACTGTTGAGAATGTGGAGTATGGGGAACACTCATGCATAGCTGGTGGGAGTGCAAACTTGTACAGTCACCATGGAAGTCACTGTGGCAGTTTCTTAGGAAGATGGGAATTGATGTACCTCAAGCTCCATCTATATGCTTCTCGGGCCTCTACCCCAGGACACTGCATCCTGCTAGAGAGACTTGTGCAACAGTGATCACTGTCGCTCTCTTTGTAATAATCAGAAACTGGGAACAACCTAGCTGTTTGTCAGTGGAGGAATGGATAAGAAAATGTGTTACATTACACAATAAAATATTACTCAGCTCTAAATTAAGCAAATAAATGAATAGATAAATAAACAAAATCATGAAATTCACAGAGAAATAGATGGAAACAGAAAAATCATCCTGAGTGAGGTAACTCGGACCCAGAAAGACGAATGTGGTATGTATCATCTTAAATGTGGCTGAGAGCTGTTAAATCATAGACAAGCTACAATCACTATAAGCACAGAGGTTAGGTAGAGAGTGACAGATTACAGGGAGGAAGGGATCTCCCTAGGTAAGGGAACTAGAATAGATAGTTATGGATAGACTTGGGGAGGGACTGGGATGTGGGGAGGGATAGCTAAACTAAGGGCCATTTGTGTATGGAGACCTAACACAGTAGAAGCTTTTTATAGTATATACGTATACAAAGGCAATCTAAATGAAATCACCAAATAATGAGAGAGACAGGAGCCCAACTGGATATCGCTGGTCACCAAAGTAAGTTTCCCGTACCAGGAACGGGTTACATCTAATTGAGTTCTTTGCCAAAGGTGACCCATGGGGACTTCTCGATAACTTGAGGATGTTGGTGGTTCTCCCCAAACTGAGGGTAAGGTAAAGCCCCATTGCTGAAGATAACAGCGACAGAACTCATTGAACATGGAGAAGTCGAGCTGGGGCCTGCCTGCAGCACTCACCCCTATGGACTGGAAGGTGCTCTGCAGGCTACGAAAGGACAAAGGTAAATCCCTTCTCGGCTACAAACCCTTCCGTGTACAAGAACCCTGCCTGCAAGATACGCTGGATCTATAACTGTGTAAAATCCATTGAAGAAACCAACCAATATATGTGATCTGGGTTAAGGCCCATTCCATGAGACAGAACCCTTACCCGATGCTGCCTTGCATGGCCAAAAACCTGAGACTAGATAGATAGGCCAGGAACCTAGGGAAAAAACCAAATGCTACTCTTCTGCAAAAGGTACATAACAATAAAGTGACTCTTAATGACATTCTGTTGCACCCATAAATCAGTGCCTTGCCTAGCCATCATCTGAGAGGCCTCTTCCTGCAGCGGATGAGACAAATAGAGAGACAGTCAGACAATATACAGAGAAGGAGAGACCTTGGAACACTCAGACCTTAAATGGGTGTCTCCGTCAAATCCCTCCCCTCTGAGTTCAGGGAGCTCTGCAGAGGAGGAGACAGAAAGAGTTTAAGAACCATAGAGGACGGAGGGCACCACAGAATAAGAGCCTTCTAGACACAACATATGAGCTCACAGAGACTGTGGTAGAAGGCACAGGCTCGGAATGGGTCTGTCCCAGCTGGGTATAGAAGTAGACACACACCCCATTCCTAACCCAGAAGCTATCTCCAATTGATAGCCACTTATACATGAAAAATAAGTTCTCTCCAAGGGAGTCGTGCTAGGGAGACAATCCTCTCTTAAGGCTCAGCCTCATGCCCAGCAGTAGGTAGTCAACGTAAATTGAAGTCGAGATCGTCTTTGGAGGGACTTTCATAATGTTGTCAGGGCTTTTGTTGTTGGGCCTCTGCTTGTACATCATGGCTTCCAGTTTGGGGTTTTTATGGAATTCCTGTGTGTGCAGATGTGTGTCCATCCACATGCATTTCCATGGCTTTTTTTCCCCTCTTTTTCTTGTTTGTCTGTTTTGTCATATTTTGATTTTTTAAAAATTTATCCTATTTTGTTTTACTATTCCTTAGATACCCGTTTTCTAAGGAGAGACATAAGCTGTGCTAATCCAGATGGGGGTGACCTGAGAGAGTGGGGGAGGGGAGACTGTAATCAGAGTATATTGTGTGAAATCTTGTTTTTCTTTCCTTTTTATCAGATTACATGTTCACATACTTATTTTATACAGATTATGAATGTGCAATATTTTTTATTTAAAATTCTTAATACTTAAGTTCTAATCAATACAGCACTTTACTAAAGTTTTATAGGGAAACAAAATCTACCTTCAGTAAAAGAAAATACATCTTAAAATGTTCTAAGAACCAAGCCTGGTGACGCTGGTGTAATCTTTGGTAGTGGGAAGGCTGAGGCAGGAGGATGACAAATTTAAAGTGTGCTTGAACTACAGAGTTGGTTAAGACCAGTTTGGGTGACTTATTGAAACCTTGTCTCAAAAGAAAAAAGAAGGAGGACGAAGGAGAATAGAAAGATAGCAACGGTTGGAAAGAACATCTGCTTAATATGTGGCCAGGCCCTAGGTTCAACCTCTATCTAGTATTGAAAAAAAAAAAAAAAGTACAAAGGCTGAGAAGAGCCATGCCTAGGAAAACACACTGAGTCCATCCAAAGAGCTGTGGAACCCCGACTTCCTGACTTCTAAAACTACACACATTAGTAGACTCATTCAAAATAAAAACTCAAGGAAAATCTGAAAGGACGATACCGGAAATAAGTGGTAAGTTCGCTTGTTTTGGGTCCTCAAGATGTGCTTGCTGCGGGGAGAGGGGATGGAGGAGAGGGGTGCTCTTTGAAGACCTATCTTGACTCACCGATGGACTTGCAGTGCCTATGGTCATCTGACAGCTCATACCCTGGGGCGCAAGCGCAGCGCCGCCCATTGCTCTCTTCCAGGCAGTAGTGAAAGCAGCCGCCATTGTTCACCCGACAGTCTTGGAGGTGCTCTGCGAGACAGGAGAGTGCAGATAGCTCGTGGTGGCCCTACCATTCCAGATCCCACCTCAGCCCACCTTGCTTTCTTGCCGAGGTCCTCTCACCCTGCTGACAGAACTTGCCCTCCCAGCCCTCATTGCAGCTGCAGCTGAAGCTGCCCAGGCCGTCGATGCAAGTGCCATGCCCGCAGCACGGGCTGTTGCACTGGTGGTCTAAGGGCGGAGCCATGCACTGGTCACCGTCTGCGAAAGACAGCAGGATGAGGCAGAAGAAGATGTGGATACCTCCATTCTCCTCTCCAACCTCCACTGACCCCAGAGTAATAAGCATCAACGGATGTTCAGAACTCACTCACCGAAGTACTTGGTCCAGAAGGCCAGCTGTGGGGGGAGAGAAGGTAGAGCGTCGGGCCCAGCCCAGCTACCTAGGGGAAGCCCACAAGGTATTGCCTCATCCTAAATATGAGGTGTCTAGGAGTGGAAAGGGCTTCCAGACAAACATCTGCCATAGTGCTCCTTGCTGCCCACCCTGAAACACCCCTTTCCACACAGCTGGATCTCTGCCCACGGGGTCATCTACTCCAAAGTAGCATCCTCAGGGAAAAGTACCTGCATCCCTTACCTATGGCTAGGTAAGTACCTATTCTGCCTTCTTCAGTCCTATCACCCTCCCTTGGCTTTGGATCATCCAGGCTTGAGACATGGCTTGCTGGCTCAGAGCCTGTATTTCTAACTAGGGTTCAACTAGCTGAGGCCCAGAGAGCCTCAAGGAACAGATATTAAAGAGTTTTGATCGGGGCTGGAGAGATGGCTCAGCGGCTAAGAGCACTGGCTGCTCTTCTAGAGGTCCTGAGTTCAGTTCCCAGCAACCACATGGTGGCTCACAACCATCTCTAAATGTGGTCTGATGCCTCTTCTGGCATGCAGGTGTATATACAGATAGAGGACTCATACACATAAAATAAAAATTTTAAAAGTATTTTAACAAAAGAGTATTGATCACCACCCCCACCCCCAAACATTAGATATAGGTCAGAATGGAGGAGAGAAAAGTCACTTGGTCATGTGGGGGAGAGACAGAGTGGGAGGCAAGTAGTGGTCCTTGGAGGACTGCCCAGACTCTCTTCCCTGGTTCAGTTCCTACAGTGCCCTGTGCCCTGACCAAGCCCTTAAATAAGATTAGCAACACATGGCAAACCAACTTTTATGACTCCAAAAAGGGCCTCAATGGCAGTAGTCATGCCTACTGCTCCTCTAGGTCCCATTCAGCCACCAGCCTGCCCTCTGCACCTAGCCTTGTGACCTTACTGTGTCTTCCACATTTTGGAAAACCTCCTGGGCCTCCTCGAAGTCACAGATCTCCTCCATACACTCCCGTTCCAGGCTGCCTGGCCGCACCTCCTCCAGGAAGCTGTTGGCACGTCTGACCCGAAGCACTTGGTGGGCATACTTGCTGCTGGAGAACACTGGGCCTGGTTTGGGATGGGAGTCAATGTGGTGGCCAAGAAGGGCCAAGAGGGATTGGAAGAAACCCAGCCAGAGAGAGCCTGGGAAGACCTCACCCTGATCCCTCTGCCCTTGTTCTAATTCCCAGGAGGGATGTTATGCCCTGCTTTTATGGTCTGGTCCCAGGTCCTCCTGGGAGAACAGCAGTTTGGATCTTGCAGAATATGAGCTCTGAAACAGACAGACAGACTTCCTTTCAGGACATGCCTGGACTACTCAACAAGGTGTCTCATGCAGAGCGAAGTGCTTAGGGGCAGTGCCAGATCCTGCTGCTGCCGTGAAAACTGCAAAGTTGTATATGTGCATGAAAATAGCCTTACACAGTGTTGCCTAATAATAAATAAATAGCAATAAAAGAATAAGACTGCCAACTGGAATCTGTCTTACAGTCTCCCGGCATAGCTGAGGGAGCCCTTCCTGCCTCTCACCTTCATTTTCCATGGCCTCTCATACAGTCCCCACCTCTTCCCCCTGAGCAGGGGGAGAACAAGTGGAGAACAGAAAGCTATCACTTGGTGTCTCCTCAGCTCTCAGAGGCGCCTGTCAGGTAGGAGAACAGCTAAGAAGGAGGGACGGAATCAGAAGAATGCATGAGGAAGATGTACTCACCTGAGCCTGGGCAGCAGAGAGCTGGTGGGCGGGGCAGGCTAGGGAAAGGCTCAGTAGGTAGATGGGGCAATAAAGATGAGCACAGTTCGGAAGGTAGCTGAGGCAGCTCTAGAGAGGTCATTTGTGCCTGTGCCTCTGGAAGCCCAGTGGAGGCTCTGAGGGTCTTGTAATGATGGAGAGACAGTCTTACCAGGGTGAGCTGGTGTGCCGGAAATTCCCCAGGTGGACAAGAACAGCAGGAAGATTCTGAAGTGCCACATCCTGGAGCTGCTGACACCTGTCTGAGGAGAATGTCTAAGCTCCAAGGATACACACAGCTGAGCTGCTCCCCACCCCACCCCCAGTTCCCCCAAAAGTAGAATGAAATGGCCATCCCTGAGCATGGGAGATATCTTAGTCAATAAAGCACTTATCATGCATATTTGAAGACTTAAGTCTGATCCCCAGAACCCATATAAAATTAAAATAAAAATCTAGGTGTCTGAGGCATGTTCTTTCGATCCCAGTACTGGGGAGGCAGAGATAAGCAGATCCTTGTGGACTGCTGACCAGCCACGTTAGCCTGCTTGACCAGCTCCAGGTGACTAGCTCCAGGCCATCAGGAGGCCCTGCCTCAAAAAAACAAGGTAAATAGCTCCTGAAGAAAATGTCTGCGGTTGATCACACACACACACACACACACACACACACACACACACACACACACACACACCAAACAAGAAAGGGAAAGGAGGAGAGGACATGCCTGTGAGCTCATTGTTTGTGTGGAAACTGGGTCTGGGAGTGGGGTACACTGTTCACAGCCAGACAGTCTTGTGGCCTTAGAGCTAGGCTTACTCTAGGTAAGTCTTTTTTTTTTTTTTTTCTGAAAGCCGAAAAGTCACTGCCTGGGGCAAATTCCATTTCCTACTGGAGATTGAGAGAGCAAGAGAGAGAGAGAGAGAGAGAGAGAGAGAGAGAGAGAGAGAGAGAGAGAGAGAGATAGATTGAGAGAGCACAGTATTAAACAAGATGTTTACCTGTTCCATGCCTCAGTTCTGTCATTTGTAAAATGGATAGAATATGTTTCTTCCATAAAGAGTTGTTGGAAAACAAATAATAAGAATATAAAAAGCTCTTTCTTGTGTGCACAGATTTGTAAACATGTGGGGACCAGGGGCAATTTGACTGCCCTTCATCCTTCCCCAGGCATTCATTGTCTGATTTTTTCCTCCAGGTTTTTTTTTTTTTTTTTTTCTAGATGGTCTTGGCTATTTTGGCTGTCCTGGAACTTCTATGTAGACCAGGCTGGCCTTAAACTCACAGGGATCCACCTGCCTCTGTCTCTTGAGTACTGGATCTAAAGGGGTATGCCATCATGCCTGGTTTTCACCTTATTTATTTATTTTTTTGAGACAAGGTCTCTCTCTCACTGTCTGGAACATATCAAGTAGGCTGGCACGCCAGCAAGCCCAAGGGGTTCACCTGTTTCTGATCTCTAGCACCAGGATTGAAAGTGTGTGCCACCACACATTGCTTTAAAACAAACAAACAAACAAACAAACAAACAGCAAACAACAAACAAACCACAAACACTCACAAGGCAAGCACTTTTTCAGCTGAGCCATCTTCCCAGCCTCCCCAACCCTTCTCCTAAGCTGTTAAACAAATAGGATCCTGGAGAGTTGCAGTTCAGTAGGCTAGAATGTACTTAGCATGATTCTGGGTTCAATCCCAAACACCAGAACACACACACACACACACACACACACACACACACACACCCTCATCGGTCACCGTTCACTTTTACCAGAGGTAGGCATTAATGTTCTCACCCCCGGTTCATGGGAAGGGACCCAGAAGCTTGGAGGAGAGAAGCTACTTGTTACAAGCTGACACCTAAGAGGAGGGCAGAGTTTGGCTTCAGAGCCAAGCCTATGTGGCCCTAACTCTGGAATCCTTGCCTCCAACCAGTGGTCAACCCACAAGGCCTCTAGTGTCCCCCAGACCAGGTGGGCCCCAGCTGCACAGTCCCTTTTGGCCTCGCTCTCCTGCTTTGCTGGCTTCAGGAATTGTATATTCCACCTTAGAGAACAAGGTAGAGGGGAGTAATGGGGTTCTGGATTTCAAGGTGACTCTAGATCATGGGAAACCCCTTGGCTGACATCCAGTTGATCCACACAGTCTCACGTGTCAAGAGGGCCACCTGGATAATCGGGAACCCACGCTTTGGTCTAGATAGAGTTTGGGACCTGTTTTCCTTGGCCCCAAGCTTCAGTCAGCCTGGAGAACCTTAGCTCAAGGATTTCACCTTCCTCCCAGCTGGAATCTCCTCCCCACCCCTTCCTCCACAGCCCTCCACCGTCTTGCCTTGAGGGGGACTTACAGGGGTGGGCCAAGGAGAAACTGCAATTTCATCCAGGTACCGCCATGTCAGTTTGGGAGTCAGGTTAATCCATAACCACAAATATTTGCTTAGCCCTTGGTGCTGAACCTCCCTCTCCCCAGACAAACAAACAAGAGATTTTCTGATCCCGGCTCTGGAAGGCTCCATGTGCCCAGTGCTCACCTCTGCCTACTGAAGAAGTTGTCTATCAGAAAGTGGGGAGAAAGAGAGGGTTGAGCCTGCTCGAACTTATTGGCAAATGTGTTTTCATTTTAGCCCGCAGTGACTGAGGGATGGGAAACTTAAAACAAAAACCAGACAACAGCAACCACAAACAGATAGTATAGCTTGTTCATGGGTAGCACACTTGAGAATAATTACAGATATCACCAATCTAGGATGCCATTAGTGATAAGATGCTCTTACTGTCCTCTCTATTTTACAGAAGGGGGTTCTCAGAAGTCTTCGTTACTTGTCCAAATTGATGGAGTTGGTGGGAGGCAGGCTTGTACTAGAACGAGGCTCCTGGCTCAGCTGGCCACTTTGTGAGCTAGTGAGAGAACAGAGTGACTCGGGGAAAACTGCCAGAAGCTCTCAGCTGAGAAGTCTGGAAAAGATCGAGGCAGACCTAATAGCCTTTGGCATGTTCTGCAAGCTGCTAGGGTTCCCTAAGCGCCCTCCTTCCTTCCTTGACACTAGCTGTACCAGGGAAACTACCATCTTTTCCCTGCCCTAAAGCTCTTGTTGGCCCTGCTGCTCCATAAAGTCCTAGCTCTGAAGGGGGAGCTTGGCTCCAAGTGGTTCATCTATCTTGGGCACAGGAGCAAAGGCTTTGACCCAGGGAGCCAATCAGATTTTCCATCTCGGTAACGAGGACTAAGATCTTTGTAAACTGATCAGGTGTGTGGCTGTATTCAGAAAATTGAAGAGGGGGAGGAGAGGTGACACAGACACAGTGCCATCCTCCCACCCCCAACCCCGCGACCACTGGAGGTGAGGTGGGAGGATCCCAAGACAGGAAGTAGGAAAGTACTGGGATGGGAGGAGAGATAGAGTGTGAGGTACTTAGAAATAAACTTGTGGGAAGCGGAGAGTGGCTGTGATGGTTGCCTAGGGAAGGGGCACTGAGTTCCTGGTCACTCAGGCATTAAAGGCCAAATGCCACACAAGCGTCTGCTTGTGCACCCTGGAGAACTTTTTTTATTTCTATCCAACGGCTCTACCCAACTTTGCATGAACTTGTGAAATACTTGTTTGTTGCGGGTGTTCTTGCTCTCCTACAAGTTGTCTGCTGCCTTTCTCCTTCCCTCCCAAACACCAGAGGATGTCTAGTGGGATGCACGGCTTCTCTCTGCTTCCACTACTTCCGACTTCGTTCAAAAGGTCAACTCTCTGGCAAGCCTGGCAGAATGGTACATGCTGACCCCAACCTGCGTGATGGACTCTGCCCAAGACGGCAAGGTCCAAACCCTGAATGAAGCTTGGGGATTGCAGTGCTGATGTGTTCATTGCCGGGGAGTCATGCAGCCCTGGCAGGCTGCCTGGAGGAGATCCTTACACTTCCTCTGGAGAGCCCGTTTAGACCTCCCGGGGACTCTGCATGGTGCTTGCTCTGTGCTAGCAGCCAGCAGTACGTCAAGGGTGTTGAGCCCTTTTTTTTTTTTTTTTTTTTTTTTTTTTTTATTTATTTTTTTTTATTTTTTTTTTTTGGTGGGTTTCTGGCAGGGAACGGTACGCCACCCTACTGCAGCTTTACTATGTCAGGCTGAGGTCCTGGGTGGAGTCAGCCTCTGATCCCCCTTGCTGAGAGTGTCTCATGAGCGCACCCATATTCAGCCAGATCTACTGTAAATATCGGAGCAGGACTTTGCGGGGTGGGAGTTGGGGAGGGGGAGGAAGGCCACTTGTGATTTCCAGAGCAGACCCTTGAACTCACCTTATGGGAAGAAAGACATACTAAGGAAAAGGAAGCATTTGAAAGTCGGTGAGAAATGCTGTGGTCTGAAACATTTCAGCTCAGGATCGGAATCGCACCATGTTAAATGCCCTGCCTTTGACTACCACGATCTGATTTCTACCCGGTGGTGTATGGCATAAGCGAACTTCTTAAGGAACACCATTTTCACTTGCCGCCATCGCTTCTGCTGGTCTCCTCTTCTCATTGCTGAGTTGTTTGATGGCGTAAACGCAGCTCAGTTCACTATCCATTTACTAGGTCTTGGTTTCTATTAAATGCAGATGCTAGAGCACTAGTGTGTAGGGTTTGGGGGAGGCATACATTTTCATTTCTCTTAGGTAAATAGCTAGGAAAGGGTTTGATGAATCATGCAGTGATTTCATGTTTACGGTCACACCACATTTGAAAGGTCAAAATGTTTTCCAGATGGCTATACAAATATATGCATGCCCACTGTGATGCACAGCTGGTCTACTTAGCTTTTATTTTCATTAGATGTTGTCATTTGTTTTTATTTTTTATTTCATTATTTTTATAGAGTGCATGTGTGCGCAAATGCATGTGTGTAGAAGCCAGAGGACAGCCTCGGCCAACAGAAGACAATATGGGTACAGCATATATATATATATATATATATATATATATATATATATATATATATATTCTTTCTATCTATCTATCTATCGAGAGAGAGAGAGAGAGAGAGAGAGAGAGAGAGAGAGACAGACAAAGTCTTTCACTGGTTTAGAACTTTGACTAGGCTGACTGGCTAGTGAACCCTGTGAATCTGCTTGTCTCTACACCGACAGCTCAGGGATAACACGTTCGTGCCACCCCACCCACCCAGTTTTATATCAGATCATCAGGCTTGCAAAGCAAGTCCTTTACTAACTGAGCCATTTCCCTAGCTCCAATATGCAATGAAATATTGTCTCAAAAAATCCCCCCAAACTGGGTTGAAGAGATGGCTCAGCAGTTAAGAACACAGGTTTAATTCCCAGCACCGACAAAGTGGTTCACAGCCATCTGCAACTCCAGGCCCCCTTCTGGTCATCACAGGTACTGCATTACTGCATCCATGTGATGCATATACATGCAGGCAAGCTAAACATCTATACACTTAATATTAAAATAGACATTAATTTAATGTGCCCAACAAACAAGCAACAATAACAAAAAGCTATAACTGAAGTAGCCTGAAGGAAAGAAGGCAGGCACATGGTGGCTACCCCAGCCCTTTATGCAGCAGACCTCATTCTGTTAGATCCTCCCAAAAGCTGTGCCAATAAGGAAACATCTCCTATCTCAAGACTTTTGATTGAATACATTAAGTTTCTATTATGGCTTTAATGAAACTGCAGACTGAAGTAATAAAGATGGAAACTTGTCCAGATGCCAACGAGAGACAGCTAGTCCATCTGTGTGCATATGTGGTAAATTCCACCCTACTTATGATCTTCACAGTAAAGAAAATAGAAAGACATGAGGCAGTGTGTGCATGGCCCACCTTAGACACAGCTCTGCTGTCAGGCATCAAGGACAGGAGTGGGCTTTGACTCCTGCAGACAAAGAAGGTGTTCAGAAATGGAAGGGTTAAGTTGTTTTCAGTTGCCTCAGGACATGCAGAAGTATTTAATGTGGTTTTCAAGTTTCAGAAAGGGAAGAGAACAGCTTTAAAACATATCCTTTAAACATATTCTTCAAGGTGGACTTCATTATTGTAACACCAAGAAGTCTCCTTCTCCATCTTCCCCCTCTTCTTTTCTCCTTTTCTTCTAGTCTCTCTTTGTCTCTCTCATGATTTCTCTCTCCTTTATGTAAACTGTGTTAGAGGTAGAATCTCTGAGGCGTGACTGGGTCGTCAGGGTCCGCTTCCAAGGACTAACAGATGAAGGGATTGCTGAGAGACCAGCTTTGTCATATAAGTGAGCCTCTCCCAGCACGCTTGCTCTGTCTGGCCACATTACAGTGCAGCATGAGCCTCCCACCCAATGTCAGCACTGTACTCTGGGACTTACCAGCTGCCAGAACCATGCATCAGATTGTGATGGTTAACATTGGTTTTCAATGCAACAGGATCTGGAACCAGCTATAAGACAAACTTTAGGCGTGTCTATGAAGGAGTTTCTAGACTAGGTTAACCGGGATGGGAAGATCCATCCTAGGTGTGTGCTGCTGTTCTGTGGCCTGTAACCTGGACTGAGCAGGAAGAGGAAGTAAGCTGAGCATCAACACCCATCTTTCTTTGCTTCCTAACTGTGCATGCAATGTGACCACTGCTTCCGGCTCCTGCTGCCATGCCTTCCCTACCGTGATGGACTGTACCCTCAAAACTGAGCAAGGAGGACTGGAGAGATATAGCTCAGTGGTTAGAAGCACTGACTGCTCCTCCAGAGGACAGGGGTTTGATTCCCAGCACCCACATGGTGGCTCATAGCCATCTGTAATTCCAGCTCCAAGGAATCTGATAATGTCTTCAGGCACCAGTGACTCAAGAAAAAGGGATGCACAGTCACACACTCAAGCAAAATACACATAAAATAATATAACAAAAACTTTTAAAAATGTTGAGCCAAAATGAGTCTTTTTTTTTTTCTTTAAGTTGTAACTTAGGGTTTTAATGCTGTAAAGAAACACCATGACCAAAGGCAACTCTTATAAAGAAAAACATTTAAATTGGGCTGGCTTACACTTTCAGATGTTTAGTTCATTATCATCATGGCATGTAGTGAAAATTTTGGTTTCTTTAAAACCTCAGTTATGTTATATGATTGTGCTTTTGTTTTAATCCCAGGTATGGGATATGGGCTGCTTCAGATTGCACACAGACGCTAACTATGATTTGTCTCGTGCTCTAGGAGGGGCGTGACTTTTGCCAGCAGCAGATAGTTTACATTTGGAATTCTGGGGACTCTTGAGAGGGTATAAACGGGAGAACCCTGAGAGGGCCTGAGGCAGCTGCTGCTGCTGCTGCTGCTGCTGGTTTCTGCTGTTGAGTTTGCTGCCTTTGCTATTGCTGGATTTCTGGATTTCTGGACTGCTGGATTTCTGGATTTCTGGACTGCTGGATTTCTGGATTTCTGGACTGCTGGACTGCTGGACTGGTGGTTGGAGATATCCTGACAATGAAGACTGGACTTGCTCCTAGAAACTTTAGGACCCAACCCCAAGTGGCTTGAGATAGAATGATGCTATCCACCTGTAGACTGGGCCTTCCACATCAGTTAATGTAATCAAGGCAATCCCCTACCTAATCTGGACAGTCCCCCACTGAGACTCCCTTCCCAAATGACCCTAGATCACGCCAAGTTAACAATTAAAACTATCCATCACAGCTATATTGAAGAGTTTCCTAAAGGTCACAGGCAAAGAAACAGACGAAAGTATCCCACCGTATCATGGGACAGAATGACACTTATTAGTGAATATGGTGATATCAGTATATTCTTCTTCTTTCTGTGACAAAATGCTGAAAGAAAATGGCTTATGGAGGGGTACATGATACAGCTTACTTCATCTTGGCTCACATATGCAGTGCAGAGGTCATCATGGAGGAGGGGGCATGAGGCAGCTGGTCTCGTCATGTCCAGTCAGGAAGCAGAGAGAGATGGATGCTGGTGCGTGGCTCTCTTTCCCCTCTTCAGTCAGCCCATGACCCCAGGACAGGGAGTAGTGCCCCGCACATTTACAGTGGGCCATCTCATCTCAAGGAACTCAATCTGAAAACTCCCTCACAGACAAGTCCTGAGGCTTCTGCTTGATTCTAGATCCTGTTAATGTCACTATCCACCACCATAGGTATCAGATAAGCCTTACTGTATTTTCTTTCATTCCTTTTTCTTTACCTCCTTCCTTTCCCCCTCCGAATATTCTTTCCCGTTTCCTCAACTCACGTGTGTGTGTGTGTGTGTGTGTGTGTGTGTGTGTGTGTGTAATTATTTTAGACTAGGTTTCACTGTTATAGTTTTGGCTGTCCTGGAGCTCACTAGGCTGACTTTGAACTCAGAGATCCATGTGCCTCTCTCTGCCTGCTGAGCGCTGGGATTAAAGGTGTGCTTCACCACACCTGGCTATGTACATGTTAATGTAAATCTTAGATAGCCAATAATGAGTTAAATAAACTGCTCTATCAGAGGACAGGAAGACAGACAAAACTGGGGTCTCAGCCCACAGCTGCCCTCAAACTCACCATCCCTCTTGCCTCAGCTTGACCAGTGCTGGAATTAGAGGCATGGAACGCCATGCTCTGCTTACACACACACACACACACACACACACACACACACACACACACACACACACACACACACAAACACACGGGGTGGGGGGTGGCCTACACTGGCCACCCAAACACATATTCCATGGTGTCTGACACAGAGCTTCTGTTATAGAGCAAGCCCCAAGAGGCTGTTGTCTTTCTTTCTGGGCTTTGCTTGGTGAAGAGGCCAGAGATAAATGAGGCCGGGTCCAAGATGCCCTATAGTCTTCCAAGGAGTCCTGGAGATGCACTGCAGACTGAGCAGTGGGCGTGGCTATTCTCTAGGGATCAGGCTAGCAGAGGAGAGCGGAATGGGTGCTTTAGCCTCCAATGGCTAGTTACTGCCCCACTACAGTGTGCTTAGGCTGTGCTTTGGTCCTAGGTGTGATCTGAGCTCCCCTTCACGGGCCTTAGAACCACAACCTTCCGTGCCTAGTGCGCTACTAGGCCCCTCCTAGCAGTGGGCGAAGCGGTCTCCGCCAGGCGCCCCCTGGCTGCGCGCCGGGCGCTGAGTCAGCTGTGAGTCAGTGTCCCCAGACCGCGTCACGTCCTGCTCCAGGGGGACACAGAGGTCTGGAAAGAAGCAAAGGAGGAGCAGGGTTACCCATTAACCAACTAGTTGCCCCAGCCACTTTCTCGGAAGTCAGGCCTGCGCATTTCTTGCCGTGTCCCCTCATCGGCAGGCAGCGCGGGTCAGACAGCCTTGGTGACCCAGGTTTCTGGTGAAAGTCCTTCAAATTTTCCTCAGCCCGCAGTGAGAAATGTTTTACATTGCAACAACGTTTCACACGCACAAAAAGATCCTCTTTAGTTCTATTTCTTCTTTTTAATTATCATGCACTATAAATTATGTCTTTATAACTTATTAATAGGTTGTAACCTGTAGACTAGGCTCTACAAGCTCATTCCCCGCTTCCTCCCCCTGCTCTCAGCCCAGGCTGACCTAACTTCCTAGGTTACCAAGGGATGACCTTGAACTTCAGTACCTCCTGGATCCGCTGTCTTATGCTCGCTGGGGGTGGAACCCAGGGCTTTATACATTCTGTTAATTCATTTACATCCCTAACCCTGCTCTCTTGTCCTTTTTTTCAGAGCTGAGGACCGAACCCAGGGTCTTGCGCTTGCTAGGCAAGTGCTCTACCACTGAACTAAATCCCCAACCCCCCAACCCTGCTCTTGACCATGAGATGGACCCCAGACCTGCAGAAGCAATAAGTACTTGTTTGTGTTGGTTTGATGCACAGGGGATCCTGGTGAGTGGTGCTATAAAGAGGACTTTAAAAAATTTTTTTAAAAACAATTATTTTAAACATTTATGAGCATGAGTATGCTGTCTTCAGACACACCAGAAAATGGTAGCAGACCTCATTACAGATGGTTGTGAGCCACCATGTGGTATCTGGAAATTGAACTCAGGACCTCTGGCAGAGCAGCCATCTCTAAATTAAAGGGGTAAAGGTGGGTCCACCATCACCTGGCAAGGACCTATTTTCTTATACACTTTGTTGCCATTTGGATGTTAGTTACGCATGTATTGCCCAACCATTTAAGTTTAATAAAGCACTTCAAACCTACAAAGGGAGGCAGAAACAATGCACCCTAGAGACATTATCCATTAATCCTTCACTCGTGTTTCCGCTCTCTACTCAGGCAGGGGTAACCTTCTTGGATGAATGCGCCCTTCTATGCAATAAAACTCTGGCACCCTGATTTCAGAAAGGAATTCCCCCTTGGGTCATGCTCCGTGGTTCTGAAGAACTCTGTGCCTCTGAATGGACAATCTGAAGTGCTGGTTGGCTTGTCCTGGAGGCGCCCACCTGGTCTGGATGAAGATAGCTTCCTGGGATCCCCTCATTGGCTGTACCCTGTTATTTTATCTCCTAAATGAAAGTCTCAACCCCATCTTTGGCTGTTAGCCACAGCCCTGGGTCATGTGATCATCTATGGGGTTTTTGGAGACGATGAACAGCTATGCCATGGGCAGCCTTCTATATCTGGACTCTGTCTGTGAACCCTCCATATGTGTTACTGGATGGGATTCCTTCAACTCAGGGGAGTGAGGGACACATTAAGTTAAATTTAAAATTATTCGTACCAATCATATCTTCTCTAATTGTGTAAACTCTGCTCAAAGAGGCCCTTGCTTGGCAGACTTCCTTTGTTGTGGTGGCTGGGCAGCTTAAAGATATATGACATGCGCCGGGTGGTGGTGGCTCACGCCTTTAATCCCAGCACTTGGGAGGCAGAGGCAGGCGGATTTCTGAGTTCGAGGCCAGCCTGGTCTACAGAGTGAGTTCCAGGACAGCCAGGAATACACAGAGAAACCTTGTCTCGAAAAAACAAACAAACAAACAAACAAACAAAAAAAGATACATGATATGGTGAGTTTGGGCCACGGGTGCTCCTTGAACTGCATCAGACTCTTACTAAAAAGCAGAGGAGTTTTTGTTTGTTTGTTTGTTTTGTTGTTGTGTTTAGGTGTGACTTTAACTAGCATTTTTGCAATAGTCACTGTGATAACTTTTGGCACCTGCTTTTGTTAATACTACTGGGCAAGAATAAGAGACTACTACTACAATTTCTGAGCCAGATTTGAAGCAAGTTTTATAAAATACTGGCCAGGATGATAGATGTCGGCTGAATCCATACCCAAGGCTATACATACTTCCTGCCTTCATCCAATCAGGGCCAAGCATACATCAAGCCATACCTCCCACCTACTTATGATCAAGTCCTGTGCAATTGGGGCAACCAAGCTTGCTTACAGAAGTGAAAACACTTGGCTTGTCGTCTTATATGAACAACAACCCCAGCATTTCAGGAAGCTATCGGTCTGTCTTTGGGCAAGTGGGGCTTACAGGTTAGAGGCAGTTTTGTTTCATTCACCTTAATTTAAACTTAAAATATAACATTAGCCCTCCCACTTCCACAACGGCCCTTACCCAACAAGCGCAAGCTGCTCATTTTCCTAATCAGCTTTTTGGCAACACAAGAATGTATAGATGAGAACCAGAAGCTAAGTTAAACGCTTAGGAAATGTGGTATTGAATTTAGGAAATGCAGTATGAACTTACAACACCAGTTAACTTTAAAATGCCATGCTGGTCTTAGATATGCCTGGGTTATTCCATTAAAAAATAATGAATCTAAATAAAAATCACTTACAAAGTCAGGTGTGGTGGCTCATGGCTTTAATCCCAGGACTCAGGAAGCAGAGGCAAAAGGATCTCTGTAGATTGGAAGTCAGTCTAGTTTGCATAGATCTCTAGGACAGCCAGCACTAATCTGACATTCCCCCTTTGAAGAGTCTGGAGTTTTCAGTCCCAAGGCCACTGTGTGCCTAGCCTGTAGCACACCTGAGGTATCCTGTGTTCCCTCTGTGTAACATTACTTGCTGAGCTTCCTGCTGACTTCATCCCATTTTATGACATCTTCATGCTGACTCCGTCCTGCTTCCCCACTGCAAGCTGTATCCAAGAGGCCATGCTTCTTCATACGTTTGCCCAGCATGAGCTGTCAACATATGCAAGATCTCCTGACCCCCAACTTTCATATCTTTTTATTTTCTCATCCCTGGTCCTCTCCCTCAGGACCCTGTCACTGAAGAATTCTGGTCCAGGTCACACAACAGAAACATATTCAACTCTAACAAGATTCCACAGCACACCATCCGGTCTTGTTATCAAGCGTGGCATTCTAGTTTCAGGTCTACACACCTTAGTTCATTTCACAGCCTACAGTGGAAGAATCAGCTTCTTCGGTTTGTGAAAAGCTGGGGCGAGCTCATCCTGTCTAAATGGAAAACTGAAGTTTTCAAGTTACGTTTTCTAAAGACCTTGAAAATAGTGCTATGTTTTTAGGGCTATTGGGGGTGGATTAGTTAATTATGTCTGAGTTACTGGAGCTAGAACCCAGGCACACTAGACAAGTGTCCACCACTGCGGTATGTTCACGACCTGTTGTTGTCTTGCGATGTAGACCTGAGCTAGCCTCAAGCTTGCCATCCTCTTGTCTTCTCCTCCTGAGTCAATTTTTCTAAACTTTTATAACATTTACTGTACTTATATTTGTGTGTCGTGCTATGCAAATGGGAGTCACAGGACAACTTGGGGGAACTGGTTCTCTCCTCCCACCCTGTGGGTTCTGAAGACTGAACTGTGTGTGGTCCTCTAGATTAGTGGTGAGTGTCTTAACTGAGTGAACCATCTTGCTAGATCAATTTGTTGTTGCTGTTGCTGTTGTTATTGTTTTGGGTTTGTTTTGTCTTTGTTTTTTGGATGGCAGGATCTCATGTATCCCAGGCTGGCCTTGAACTTATTACGTAGATGAGCGTGAACTTTGGATCCTCTTGCTTCTATATCTATAATGTTGAAATTACAGGTATGTGCACCACACCCAGCTAACATGCTGCTGTGTATAGAATCCTGGACTTTATCCATGCTAGGCAAGCATTATAGGCAAACATTATAGGCAAGCATTACACCAGCTGAGTCACATCTCCAGTCCTCAGGGTTATTTATTTATTTTTTTAAGAGCTAAGGGCCAAGTGAAATCAGAGTAAGAGATCGTAAACCAGAGTGTTCTTGCCTTTCCTTATTCATCAGCCCCAAATTTCTTTCTTTTTTTTTTTAATAAAAAAAAATTGTATTTACTTAGAAGCATTCAGAATGTCAACAAAACAGCCACAATTTTTTTTTTGCAATTACAGAGTGGTATTCAGTTAACAGAACAACAATTATCTTCGTATAAGCTGCATCAGAGACAACTGAAGATGGAAAAAAAACACCCCAAAAATAAAACCAAAAGAAAAGAAAAACAAAAACCAAACTACTGTCCTCATATATAACTAATTTGTGCTGTGCACCAACAAGAACCTGCTTTAAATTTCCATGCCAATTTACAACCCCCAGACTGTACCAGGCAAGGTTAGTGGCTATTGAAAATACCACCAGGACAGGGCTATCTAAAGACACATTCGGTAGTGTTAACTATACAAAAAAAGACACTGTACAGTTTAAAAACAAATCTTACACAGCCTTACATTTCAATTTTTCTTTAAAAGGAGTGAGTTGTGTATAGGGGGGTTAAATGCTTTATAGACAAGAAAAAAAAAACCGCGCTAGAACCAACTTATTCATCACCATCATCTTCTTCCTCTTTGTCTTCCTCTTCTTCCTCTTCTTCCTCATCCTCTTCATCCTCCTCTTCCTTCTTTACTTGCTCTTTTCAGCCTTGACTACCCCCTTTTTCGCTGCATCAGGTTTTTCTTTAGCTCTGTAGGCAGCAATATCCTTTTCATACTTCTCCTTCAGCTTAGCAGCCTTCTTCTTGTAGGGCTGCTTGTCATCCGCTGCAATGTTGTTCCATATCTCTCCTAGTTTCTTTGCAACATCACCAATGGATAAGCCAGGATGCTCGCCTTTGATTTTTGGGCGGTACTCAGAACAGAACAGGAAGAAGGCCGAAGGAGGCCCCCTTGGGTGCATTGGGGTCCTTGAACTTCTTTTTGGTCTCCCCTTTGGGAGGGATGTAGGTTTTCATTTCTTTTTCATAACGAGCCTTGTCAGTCTTTGCCATATCTTCAAATTTCCCCTTTTCTTTAGCAGACATAGTCTTCCACCTCTCTGAGCACTTCTTGGAGAATTCTGAGAAGTTGACAGAAGCATCTGGGTGCTTCTTCTTGTGCTCCTCCCGGCAGGTTTGCACAAAGAATGCATATGAGGACATTTTGCCTCTCGGCTTCTTAGGATCTCCTTTGCCCATGTTTAGTTGGTTTTCCTCCGCGAGGCACAGAGTCGCCCAGTGCCCGTCCAGCTCTCGCTTGCCCCGGCGCTGTCTCTATGGAGCTCAATGTCGCCCCAAATTTCTTATACCAAAGGCCCATACTCTTTAAAATAGAACTAGTTTCCTCTCTCTCTCATTTCTTCATGCATGTATCCAGCAAACACACTCAGTATATGGCAGAGACATAATGAAGAAGCAGGATGAAGATGCCGTCAAGGGAGAGTCGGTACAGAGGGTTGGTACTCAAGAATCAACAGCCCAGTGATGGAGCTGTGCGTGGTATGGATGTGTAAGGTTCTCAGGGAAGCTGAGGGCTGGGATAGGACTGGAGTATCCCTTTAAGGGTTCACAGGCAGGACTTTTAATCACTGTGAGATATTGTGTGTGGGAGTAGGGGGGGACAATGGAGTCTCTTTATGGTGTTCAGAGGTGGGCTTTTGGGAGGTAATTAGGGTTGGGGCGGTCATCAGGAGAGATATTCGTGATTGGATCTTAGAAGCTTTGTAAGAAGAGGCTACACACATACAGCGTTCTCCTTATTTCTCACCGTGTGACATGCTATGTCAGTATTAAAGGCAATTTGAGATGTAGCTCTTAGACTTTGACTCAGAATCATACGCCAAAATAATCCTGTTTACATGTTGTCAAGTTACTCTGACAGGCTACGACACTTGGAGACAGCTCAGTTGGTAACAGGCTTCCCTCATGAGCACAAGGACTTAAGTTTGACCCTCAGAACCCACAGTAAAAAGGAAGGAAGGAAGGAAGGAAGGAAGGAAGGAAGGAAGGAAGGAAGGAAGGGAGAAAGAGAGAAAGAAAAGAAAGAAAAGAAAAGGTGTGGTGGTGTGCTGGAGAGAAGAGATGGGAAAATCCCTGCAGCTGGATGTTCAGCCAGCGTAATTTATTTGGTTAGCTCCAGGCCCCAGACAGAGACAAAAAAAAAAAAAAAAAAAAAAAAAAAAAAAAAAAAAAAAAAAAAAAAAAAAAAAACCAAAAAAAAAACCAAAAACCAAACCAAAACAAAAAAAACCCAAACCAAAAGCAAACAAAAACCAAAAACAAAAAAGCAAAAAACCAAAAAACAAAAAACAAAAACAAAGCAAAGAAATTATGTGTGGGGGCTGACGTCTCTATTCTCATCTCTTGGCAGGCAGAGTCAGGTAAATTCAAAGCCAGCCTGGTCTACATAGTAAGTACCAGGCTGGCCAGGTACACACAAAAAGACCCTGTCTCACAAATAAATAAATAAATAAATAAATAAATAAATAAATAAATAAAATCCAAACTGGACTATACCTGAGGAATGACAGCCAAGGATGTCCTCTGAGCTCCACATGTGCCTACACAAAGTATGTGCTATTGCACACACACACACACACACACACACACACACACACACACACACACCAGATTGATTTGGTGGCCTTAGTAAGGACATCTTCCTGAGCCTGTTTTCTCCCCATGAAACAGAGGCAGAGATGTGCCTCCTTGGGTTGTAGTTTGTGCCTCAGGAAGCCTCCATTGATGACCTCAGCCACTACTAGTAAAGCCCCAGGACTTTGGAAAGCTTGTCCCAGAAGCTTGCAGGATGACATGAACTTTTGGCAGTCCACACTGGGCCAGCAGGCCTGAGAGGCCCTGGGTTCTGAAGAACTTGGATCTGGAAAGTAGGAGTCAGTTGGTAAGAATGACAAGGAGTTGGGCTGGAGAGATGGCTCAGTGGTTAAGAACACTTGATGCTTTTCCAGAGGACCTGGGTTCCACACCCAGTCAGCTCACTCCAGTTCCGTGAAATCTGGTACCCTCTTCTGGCCCCCAAAGGACACACGTGGTGCACAGACATGCATTCAAGCAAAACACCATTACACTTAACATAAAAATAGAGGTTAAAAATAAAAAGGATTAAAAAAAAAATGAACAGGAAGGCTGGTCTTCTACCTCAAGTAGAGTTTAAATTCAGCTTATAGAGTGAGTAGGGCTTGGTGGGTCTTGGTTCTATCCTCCTTAAACACAAGGTACCACTGGAAATGTTTCCAGGATGGAAGAGGGAGGGCAGCCAGTCTTGGAACCCTCAGTGACCTAAACACAGTTCGAATAGTAGTAGTCAAAACTGGACACCGTGAAGTTCTTGTAAGATACCTATTGGGTGACTCAGGCATCCAGCAGGGGGCTGGCATTTCTAGCCTGTGGCCCACAGTGGCCAGGCAGGTTGATGTAGGAGGGCAGCTACACCCACTTGTGTTGAGATCTTTCTAGCCAGTGTCAGGGAGAATTCTATAGATTTCTATCCTCCCTCTGAGAGAGTGTGCTGGAGAACATCAGCCACAGAGCACAAGATGGGCTAGGGCAGTACAAGTGAAGCAGGTGATCTGCCATGGACAACGTATACATATGGGGGTCCTGTGTCATGGAGATAGAGCTCGGAGTCCTGCTTCGTGGATAACTTTGCATCACTGAGGAAGTTAACCTGGCTTACGACTATAATTTCCCGATTGTCAAAGGGAGAAAATTGCACCAGTGTAAATCAACCAGGATACATAAAGTACACTGTAAGACTTTGAAATGCCATCTCACGGTTTCCTTTCAGGAAGTTAGAGGTGTTAAATGGCCTGCCCGAGTTCAACCAACGGGCAGAGCCAGGCGCCTGGTTATGAGCGCTTCCTTTGGCTCTCAGCAAGCAGGTGAGAACTGGGAACTGGCTCGGTTCCATCCGGGAATTCCACAATCAGGTGGGTCTGGTCTCCAAGCCTGACTTGAACGCCTGCACCAGGCCAGAGGAACTAACAACACAGGGGTGAGTCACCCTGGCTCACTGCAGCAGGAGACCCCTCCTCCCTGCCACTTGGGCCAAAGCCTGGTTGCCCAGCAACGAGACATAATATATATAAATAAAATACAGCTTCTTGCTTCAGGAGGGAGGCCCGATGTCTTCTTGCTTCTCCTGTCCATTTCACCCCACCTCCTAGCTTTCCCAGGATCGTTGATTCGATGGTCAAAGCCCTCACTACAACAATCGGTGGTGGATTCCTAATGGGGGGTGCAGAGTTCTGCCGGCTCCCAGTTAGATAAAGTTGCCTCAGGGTGGTGCAGAAGGGATAGGATTGGCAGGTACATTGGACTTTACTGTCTCGGTGACGGGGCGAGGGCGGTTTGGGTGGACGTGAGTGCCTGATCCTGAATCAAAAGGGCAGGAGGTGCCCCAGGCTTCTGCAGGAAATGGTGGCCATTTCCCAGGCATGGGTGGGACTTCTGCTACCATGAAAGGACCTGTCAGCAGGATCAGCCTCAGCTGGAACCTGTAAGTTTCGCCATCCACCTTGTCACTGGTGAGCCATTTTATTTAGATGCGGAATACCCGGTAGTGTGGATCCCTGGGTGGGCTCTAGCTAGTGCCCCAGTCAAGTCCGTACATGGTCACAGCCATTAGTGTATAAGCTTCTCTGAGACATCACTGATCTTGGGGAGATTTTACACACACACACACACACACACACACACACACACACACACACACACACACTCATATCTCACACACATGTGTATGTGTATGTATATGTATATCTCACTTCATAAATTTTTACAATGACTCTGTAACATTGCTTTTTGGGGTGTGTGTGGGGGGAATCAACTTTCCCATGGCTTGGTTCAGACTTTTAGGTGCACAAGTTGATGAATTTTGATATTACAGCCTTCCAGACACTGAGCATTGGTACTTTTACAGTTTCCTTCCTTGCCTTTTCTAGACAGCCCACCAGTGACCTCTAGCCATAGGTCATGTTCTAAGGAGAATTTAACATAAATGAAATCATATACAATGTAATGTTTTATCTTTTTTCTTTCATTTAGCACAATGCATTTTGTTTCTTGGCTTAATTTTTTCCATTACATTTAGATTAGTGTGTGTGTGTGTGTGTGTGTGTGTGTGTGTGTGTGTGTGCATGTATGCACCAGAGGTCAGATCAGAAGTCAGTTTCTGCCTCCATCTTGCGAGGACTGGGCTTGAACTCAGGTCCTCAGGCTTGGCAGCAAGCACCTTTATCCAGTAAGCCATCTCACCAGCCACACTGTATTTCAGCTCTGTTCAGGTTCTTGTTGGTATGTTCCTTTCTCCGCTTACTGTTATCCAACAGTTCAAACTGTTGGTGCTGTATGCGTAGGATGAAACACACGTCTTTGAATACACAGCTTCACTTTTCCTGTGGGAATGCCTAAGAGAGAAAACACTGATTCACTAGATGGGTATTAGTGTCAACTCTGTTCTAGAGATCAATGGTGCAAGCTCAGAGAGGCTGAGCAGAGGCCAGAAGTTCAAAGCTATGACTGACTTTTTCACGAGGAGTTCATTTACCCCACTGATATAATAAGGTAGGGAATTATTTTAAGTGAAAGTCTCTCTCTCTCTCTTTTATTTGGTAAATAATTGCTACACATGGACTGAATTCAACTTTGTTGCGGGTATAACGAACTGTCCCTGAGTCTGAGCGGCAACCACAGCAAGTGCACGTCGTGAGGACGTGTCTGAAGGTAATTAATGACACCCTGAGCTGAGGTCTATAGGGAATAGATGCTTTGGGTCAGCTTTGTGAAGATGACATTTGATAGTTACATTCTCCTCTTGAGAAGAGCATCTTAGTCTGGTTTTACATAGCTATAACAAAGTATCTGAGGCTAGGTAATTTATAAAGAATAGAAATGTCTTTGACTCACAGTTTGGAAGCTAGGAAGCCCCAGAGCATGCATGCTGCCAATGTTTGGTTGGTGTCTGGTAAGGGTCTTCTTATTACATAATAATAGAGCAGAGTAAAGTAGATCACAGTATTGTGTATATATATATAGTTGTTTCTTCACTTAAAAACACTATTTATTTAGTGTGTGTGTGTGTGCATGTCTTGTGCACGTGCTTGTATGAGTGCATGTGTACCATGTTAAGTGCAAGAGACAGTACAGAAGATGATGTTGCACACTCAGGAATTGGAGTTCCTTCAGTTAGAACTGGAATGGTTATATGAGCCACAATATGGGTGCTGGGGACCAAACCTAGGACCTCTAGAAGAGTGATCTGAGCCCTACTTTTTTGTTTTGTTTTGTTTTTCGGTCAAGGTCTCATGTAGCCCAGGTTGGCCTCAAAGTCCATGTTTAGCTAAGGCTGACCTTGAACATCTCATTTTCCTGCCTTCACCTCTTAAGTGCTGGGAATATAGGGGAATATAGGGGACTATAGGCACAAGCTACCACAGCCCTTTTGCATGCTGCTGGGAATTGGGTCCAGGATTTGGTGTATGCTAGGAAGCAAACATGCTACCAGTTAAGCTGCACAGTCCAGCTGCTGTCATTGTTTAAATGTTGAACATGTTCCAGACTTGACCAAAAGCAGGTCCATTAGGCTGATTTCATATCGTTTCCCCAAGCCCCTGACTTTCAAGCATTTCTTGTCTCTTGAGTATAAAAAGTTTCAAGGTGGTGTATTTTCTTGCCAGTGTTGGTCCTTTTTAGGGACAACATTCAGAAAAAAAGGTAAGGCGCCGGATGAACATGAGGCTGAGCTATCATAGCAGGGGGTGGGGGGTTCTAGGGAAAAACACATAGGCTCTTGATGGGAAGTGACGTGACCAGATGACTCGAAGCTTCTGCCCTGACTTCCTCACAGTGATGGATTATAAACTGGAGCTGTGAGCTGAAATAAACCCTTGTATCGCTGAAGTTGTTTTTTGCCAAGAAATTTATTCACAGCCACAGAAATGAACCTGGGCCATCAGGTGACTCACTCTTTCCTCATCTCTGCCTGTGTGGCTTCCCATGGTGGGCTGAAGAGAGGGCTGAGGGTCCTGCAGGTCAGAAGAGGCTGGAGTGCTGGGAGTGGGTGGGGGCTGGTGCCTTTAAGATGGCAAAGATGATCTTGGAAATGAAGCCGCAGTACTTGGAGGACCTTCGGAGATGGCAAGATGGAGGGACACTCCAGGATATTAGATAATGAATGTGTATTTATCCTGAAAGGAGGGCACCAACCAGGTGGCTTCTAGGGTCCTGAGCTCTTCTGGCTGATCCATTAGTGTCTCTGGGGCCACCAACCTTTCTCTGACACTTTTGTCTATGAGAATAACTCTGGTGATCATCTTCTTAGGTCAGGATACTTGTGAAAAGTACCTAGTGGACTGAGGTCAATGAAAGAGGGGTTGGAAGAGTCAGAGGAGAAAGAATAAGGAGTGGACTGGCTACTTTATGTCAGTTTTACACAACCTAGAGTCATTGGAGAGGAAGGAGCCTCAATTGAAAAGATGCCTCCATAAGATCTGACTGTAAGGCATTTTTAAAATCAGTGATCAGGGCTGGAAAGATGGCTCAACCATTAGGAACACCTCGCTGCTCTTCCAGTGGTCCGGGGTTCAATTCCCAGCACCCACATGTCAGCTTAGAACTGTCTGTAACTCCAGTTTCAGGGGATCTGACACTCTCACACAGACATACATGCAAGCAAAATACCAATGCACACAAAATTAAGTCTTTAAAAAATACTAAAATTAGTGACCAATGGAAGAGGGTCCAATAGTGGGTGGGGCCATCGCTGGGTTGGTGGTCCTGGGTGCTATAATAAAAGCAAGCCGAGTAAGCCATGTGGAGCAAGCCAGTAAGCAGCACCCCTCCATGGCCTCTGTGTCAGTATCTGCCTCCAGGTACCTGCCCTGCTTGAGTTCCTGTCTTGACTTTCCCCAATACTGAACAATAATTTGGACGCACACGTCAAACAAGCCCTTTCTCTCTTATTTACTTTTGGTCACTGTTTCATCACATAATAGCCTAACCAGAACAGAGAAAGAATAAACATACGTGTAAACAGAGGAAAAGCAAGGAAGAATAATTCCCACTTTACTGCTGAGTCATAGAAACTAGAAGTGTAGACCTCCAGACCCCTAAGAGAAAAAGCTGCAAAGGTCCAAGGAAGCCCGCAGCACACAATCAGTGTCTCGGGTACAGAGTCATCATTAACAATTTTTAAATCGACTTTTAACTGGTTTTTTTAAAAAAAGTGTGTGCGTTGTATTGTTAGTGAGAGGTGTATGTGCTTGTCCGTGTGGATGTATGCATGTGTACACATATGTGCATGTGTGTATTCCAGGCTGGAGGCTGACATTGGGTATTGTTAGATTAGGATGTAGAAGTAAAAGATAGAACACAGCTATCGCCAAAAGCAGCATGGTTCTTTTGGTCAGAACTGAAGCGCCAATGTCTTTCTGAGGAATGGAGGCCGTGTGCAGTGGTGCTGGGGCTTTAAGTTTTGTAGGACCAGAAGGGAGGAAGGGTAGATCAGTGTGGGCTGGGGGTAATTTTCTGGCCTTAGACCTGCCTCTGAAGTTTCAGACAGGAACTATCTGTTATGACAGTTATTCTTGAGCGGTGTGTGTGGTTTCCAGGTAAGCTTTGTCAGACTGAGATATTTTTACCCTCTAGGTATATTTACTCAATTTTCCTCTTATTATTTTTTTTTTTTCGAGGCTGAAGCTCACTGACTGGTCTAGACAGGATGGCCTATGAACTCTCCAGATGCACTTGTCTGCTGCATGCCTTACCCCCAAGTGTTGGGATTGTGGGTATGCACAAATGCATTCAAGTGTGTGAATGCGCACACACGCACATGCAGACACACACACACATGCATGCACACACAGATTAAACATGTAAATTAAAAATGTAATAAAATACCTTTTTTTAAAAAAATGTGAAATGTATTAGAAAAGTACTTGACCTCTGACCTCCATGTGTTTGTGCACACCCACCTGCACACACATGAAGACATATATACCCATCACACACACATACACATACACTCTCACATACACACACCCACCACACACAGCACACACACTCACGCACACACTTCATAGACACCTATTACACACACACACTCAAACACATAACACACAGACACGCACATACACACATACACACCCATTAAACACACACACACAGAGAGAGAGAGAGAGAGAGAGAGAGAGAGAGAGAGAGAGAGAGAGACAACAACAAACCCCAAACTACCTTTCACTGAACCTGAAGTTCACTGACTGGTTTAGGCTAGATGGTCCATGAGCTCCCCAGATGCACTTGTCTCCTGCATGCCTTACCCCCAAGTAATGACCTATACCTCTTGAACATCCAGGCACCCCACAGTATGGTAATATGGTGTCATAGTTACTCTTCTATTGCTGTAAGAGACACTATGACCAAGGAAAGTTGTAAAAGAAAGCATTTCATTGGAAGCTTGATTGCAGTTTCAGAACATGAGTCCATGACTACCATGACGGATGTGTGGGAACAGGATAGGAGAGCATGGTGCTGGGGCAATCAATAGTGAAGTGCTTCTATCTGACCCACAAGCATGTAGCAACAATGAAGAAATGACATTCTTCTAGTGGTACACGTCCAACAAGGCCACGCCTCCTAATCCTTTTCATACAGTTCCACTAACTGGGACCAAACACTCAAACATATGAGCCTATGGGGACCAGTCTCATTTAAACCACTACACATAAACATTGTTTAAAAATCATTTTTGGTGTTTTTTGTTTGTTTGTTTTCCAAGATAGAGTTTCTCTGTGTATCCCTGGCTGTCCTAGAACTTACTCCGTAGACCAGGCTGGCCTCGAACTCATAGAGAGATCTGCTTGCCTCTGCCTCCTGAATGCTGGGATCAAAGGTGTGCACTACCACTGCCCAGCAGCAATTACATTTGTTAAGGACAATATCCTAACCATAACACCCCCTCCCGAGTCCTCTAAATGCAAGTCTTTATCACAGTGCAAAATCTGATCATGCCATCTCTATAGTTCCAAAGTCTTAAACTCATACCAGCAAGATCTCAACCTCCAGAGTCCAAGTTTGTTAATCCAAATCAAATGATCTGTTTCCAGCATCAATGATGGCATGGGGACAGTGGCCATTTCTATTCCAAAAGGCAGAAGAAAGGAGTAAAGTGACTCAAAGCAAGTATGAGGCCCAGCAGTGGGGGTGTAAGTGGTGAAGCTGGAATATAGTTCTCCCTTCCTGATAGTACCTTTTGGGCAGTGCACCTAGGGCTGGGCCTCTGGGCTGTCAGGCAGCCCCACTCCTAGGACCTTGCCAGGCTCATCCTTCATGGCTGCTTTCTGGGATTGGAACTGCACATTGGAGTGTGCAGATTGTCCCGATTAGTGGCAGCAGCACTCTGAGGTAGCAGCACCTCAGTGGTCATTCTACTCTATGAAACGTTTTTTTTTTTTTTTTTTTTTTTTTTTTTTTTTTTTTTTTCCTGTCACAGATAGCTATCCCTCTAAGTGCTGACATTTTATAAATCTCCCCCACCTTGAAAAACTTCCACATAAAGGAATTCAGATCTTTTAATTTCCCCTGTCCGGTAATAAAACTTTAATGAAAACATTTTAATTTTCCCCACTTGGTAAAAGTCCTGTGTAAGGCCCAGGTAGCTGTGTTCTGGGAACTTGATGGCCTCGAGTGGCCTACCCCTTTCCTTCATTTCCTTTGCCCAATTAGAAAGTGAAACAAAACAAGTCAGTGGCAGAAGTCGAACTACAGACAATGGGGAAAAGTCGGAGTCATCATGTGAGTTAGAGTAAAATCTAAAAGAACTTCCTACCCTGGTATCCTTGCTAGCTTGCTTTGGGTCCTGGCATACCCTTTGCCTTGCCCAGTTATTTTCCTTGTATTCATGTGCATCTTTGTGTGATTCATACAATATCTGTTTCCAGCACTGCTCTGGCAGCTCCTAAGAGAACCTTCTATCAAGAGTTTCATGTGGTGGCTTCATGCCCTGTGCTACCAATCTACTCAGTACATCCTCTGAAATCTAGACAGAGGCCACCATGCCCTCTGAGCTCTTGTATTTGCACCCTGCAGAATTTTAGCATCACGTGGATGTAGACACTGGCAAAAATCTGCTCCCTCCCGCACCCGGGCTGCCTGAGCCACATGATTGGAGCAGCTGGCATTCCGTCCTGGGATTTGATGAACTGAGTCTCAAGGCAGCTTGGAGGCAGTGAGCCCTTCTGTTCTTGTGGCTCCACCATTCTGAACTTGGCGTAGGAAGAGGAGCTTTGATGTCTGAAGAGCTGCAAGGACCTCTTCTCCTGATGCAGAAGAAAAGATGGCTTTTGAATTGACATTTACCTCTTAAATAAAGGGGTAGCATGGCCACTCTCTTAGCATTCCCCAGTGAGCATGCTTCTCGCTCCTCGCATGCCAGTCTGAAAAGTTTCATTTTACTTATCAATGACATCTTTAGGTCATTCCTTTGCTCTTATATCTCAGCTTAAGTGGTTAAAGGCAACTGCAAACATGACAGCCTGATCCCCAGAGCCCACTAAACATGCAATTAAAAAGGAAAGCAAGGAAGGAAGGAAGGAAGGAAGGAAGGAAGGAAGGAAAGAAGGAAAGACTGGCTTTGTAATTCTGGCTCTAGAAAGGAGGACTTGGGCACATTCCTGGGGCTCACTGGACAGGCATTCTAGCCTACTTGGGGAGTGCCAATGAGAAATCTTTCCCTATCCCATAAAAACAAACAAACAAATAAAACTAGGTGGTTGGTGTCTGAAAAATGAAGCTTGAGACTATTCTCTGGTTTTTATAGGCACCACCACACATGTGCCAACCCACACATATACACATATGAACATGTATGTACACAACCCACACATATGAATATGCAATTACATAAATACTACTATGACCAAAATAACTATGTAGCCCTCTCACATTTTGCTCACAAATTTATTCCACCAGAAACTTATTCCAACTTCAATAAAGATACAGGGCACATGATACAACAACATTTTTGTTCCTCTTTAACAAGGAAGATTCTAATGCCTACTTCTGAGCAGTTACTCCTTATTTCCACTTGTTACACCGTCAGAATGTCTACCACTCTCCATACTTCTCTTGGCATTCTGGGCATAACCGTTGAAGTAATTGCTAAGGAGCATCAAGCTTTCCCAGCCACACCTTGTTCATTTCTTTGTTCCTCAGCATTTCAGGTACTTTCATAACTATAGCAACTACCCCACTCTTTGTGTTAGAAACAAAGAATAGTCTTGTGATACAGAGGAAAACAGACCAAATAAAAATTGTTTGACAGGGCAATTTGTGTGTGTGTGTGTAAAAGTACATTAGAACCTGAATGACCTACTTTTATACACCAGTGATAAAACACCATGACCAAGGCAACTTATAAATGAAAGCTTTTAATTGGGTTTTTGGTTTCAGAGGGCTATATTCCATGATGGCAGAGCACATGTAAGAGGCACAGTAGCAGAAACAGCTGAGGGCTCACATCTCACACAGCAAGCAGGAGACAGAGAGAAAATGGAAATGGCATGAGTCTTTTGAAGCCTTAAAGCTTGCTCCAAATGAAACACCTCTTCCAATAAGGCCACACCTCCTGATCCTTCCCAAACAGTTCCACCAACCGGAACCAAGTAGTCAAACATATGAGCTCAGGGGGTCATTCCCATTCAAGCCACCACATTTCACTCTCTAGTACCCTTAAGCTCCCCCCATATCATAATGCAAAATGCATTTAGTCCAACTCCAAAAGTCACCATAGTCTTTTGCAGTCTCAGCATAGTTTAAAAGTCCAAAGTCTCTTCTGAGACTCAAGACTACTGTAAAATCCAAAAGCAATTTACATACTTCTAACACACAGTGCCATAGAATATACATTACCACTCCAAAAGGGAGGAATAATGGCATATTGAGAAATACTGGATTAAAGAAAAACCAAAACCTAGCAAGGCAAATCCAAATCCCGTAGCTTCCTGAGTGATGTTTAAGGGCATAAATAGCTCTGCCTTTCCAACTTTGCTGCCTGTAACATTCTTCTCTCTCAGGCTGGTTCCACCTCTTACATGTAGCTCTCATTGGTAGATATCCTGTGGCTATGACACCGTTAACATCTTGGGGGCTCCAGTGCAATCCAGGAGTAACTTTTACAGTTTTACGAAACAGCTTCTTAAGGCCTCCATGCAGAGGCTAGCCTGCTACTTAGGGCCTCACATCTTAACCTTAGTGGTAACCTTAGGGTCCTTCGTGACTCTAAAGCCAAAATCATGTGAACAACGTTGCCATGTTTGGCTGGCTGCCTGAATTCCTTGAATCACATAGGAAATGAAAACTCCTAGCCAAGGCTACACAGAGAAACCCTGTCTCGAAAAACCAAAAAAAAGAAAAAAAAAGAAAAAAAAAAAAAGAAAGAAAGAAAGAAAGAAAGAAAGAAAGAAAGAAAACTCCTTAGGACTTTTCCTTTCACAAGTTGGAAGCTTATCTGGGTAGAGTCTTCCCTGAGGGCTATCCCCTACTCCCTCAATTTCATTCAGACCTGGTCTCTCCTTAATCTCTTGTAGCACAAGCCTTGGCTCCAACATTACATTTCTGACGACTTTTTTCTCATCAAATTGTACATTTGTATTTTTTTTTTTGCCCTGCTTGCTCTTTTTTTTTTTTTTTATTTTTTCTTTGTAGAAATGCATAAGTCTGATCACAAATAAGTGTGAAATAGGGCTACTGTTAGGGTATCTTGAAATCTCCTTTGCCAAATCAGTCTATTTCTTTTCAATTTAGTCTCAGGGAAAGTCTTAGGACAAATGCACAAACCAGCTACAGTCTTCACCAAAAATATCACAAGAATGGTCTCCACCCAGGTGCTAATACTGTTCTCTTCTGAAACCTTCCAGAGTCCACACTGCTCTGTCCTACCACCTTCCGAGCTCTTACTAGACAGTCTATCAAGCCCCACTTACAGAATTTAATCACCTTTCTAGTCCAAAGCCCCAGAAGTTCTCACATGGTCAGGCTTGTCTTGGCAATACTCCACTCACAGTACACACTGCCATGTTGGTTTATTTTCTGTTGCTGTGATAAAACACTATGACCAAAGCAGCTTATAAATGAAGTGTTTCAGTGGACGCACTTTCAGAGGGTTGGAGTCCATGATGGCAGAGTGAAGGCAGAGGCTGAGAGTTCACATCTTAACTAATAAGCAGGAGGCAGAGAGCACACTGGGAACAGGCAAAGTCTTCTGAAACCTCAAAGCCGCCCTCAGTGACACTCCTGCTGCAACAAGGTCACACGTTCTGATCTTTCCCAATCAAAGAATTCCACTAGATGGAGATTAGGCATTCAAACATGCGAGCTTATTAGGGCTGTTCTCATTCAAGCCACAACAGAACCCCAGCACAGCTACCAAGCACACTTGGCAAAGATGGTTTCTGTCTTTCCTTCCTTACACAGGTGATGATTCAGCCCACTGGTGGGAGCTTGACTTCACACAGAAGAAGGGAAGGTCCAGGACATATGAGTCATTTCCAAGTTACCTTTGATAAAACAGCAGCAGCAGCAGCAGCAACCACCACCACAATGACCACTATAATTTTGATAGAGAAAAGACTTTTTCTAGTATTTCCCTCTTCTTTATAGTTTTTTTTTCAAACTTAGCTAGCATATGCTGGCCATTTGAAGTCTCTAGAAAGAGTAAATTGTTATTTTTTAAAAAAATTAAATTTTATGTGTACAGGAATTTTCCCTGCGTGCACATTTGTGCATCACTGTGTGTTTGGTGACCGTGGAAGCCAGAGGAAGGCATCAGGTTCCCTGGACCTGGTGTTACACCTGGTTGTAAGCTGCCATGTGGATACTAGGAATTGAACCTTGGGTTCTCTGAAAAGTGGCCAGTGCTCTTAACCTCTTAGTCACTTTTTCAGCCCAAATAAATTGTTGCTATGGTAAGCGACTGCCTTCTAATGAGTTAAGAATAACCTTAGAGTCATTTAGGAACCAGCTCAGAGATCAGGGCTGGGATCACACTTTTGGCACATCTGGTCTCTGGCAGGGATGAGGCTGCCAAGAGTCCCAAGGACAGTTTTTGGCTTTGGCTAACAAGGAAACTGGCCACTTTTCTTGAACTCTCTATACTGTCCAGCCAATGTTTTCCTCTTGATCTTATTATGTCCTGCAAGAGTCATTATAGAATCAGAGCAATGGCTGAAGTTGCTTCTTCCAGATTAATTTGGGGTGTTTAGTGTGACAGTTTTGAGGTGCATCTAAATTGTCAGATATGAAGAGAAAAGGAAGTCCTTGCTTGGTGTCTGGAAAAAGATGTCAGAAGGAAGTAAAGGCAAGAGTTACTAGCCTATGCAGAGAATAGGCTAAGAATAGGAGGCTTAACATCATGTATTGAATTTTGATATTAGAAATTTTAATATATTAACTCTAAGTCTTAATATATATATATATATATATATATATATATATATATATATAAACTTGCATAAGCTTTCTAATTTTCTTTTTATTGTGATGGCTAGTTTTATGTCAATTTGACACAAGCTAAAGTTATTGGAGAGAAGGGAGCCTCAATTGAGAAAATGCCTCCATAAGATCTAGCTGTAGGCAAATCTGTAAGGCAGTTTCCTAATTCATGATTGACATGGGAGAGCCCAGCCTACTGTAGGTAGAGCCACCTCTGACCTACTTGTTCTGGGTCTTATAAGAATGCAGGCCGAGCCAGCCATGTGGAGGAAGCCAGTAAGCAGCACCCAGCCATGGCCTCTGCATCAGCTCCTGCCTCCAGGTTCTTGCTCTGAGTGAGTTCCTGCCCTGATTTCCTTCAGTGATGAACTGTGAGGTGGAAATGTAGGCCAAATAAATCTTTTCCTCCCCAACTTGCTTTTGGTCATGGTATTTCACCACGTAACCCCAACTAAGACTTTCCTTCTAGAAACATCCATCATCTTAATCTTCCATTTTTGTTTTTACAACCTTCTAACATTTTCTTTTACTTATTTGTTTTTTTCTTAATACTACGAGATATAACATCAAGATGTGAATTTATTATCTCTTTTGATAAGAAATCAAAAGAATCAGGGAAGAGTGTGTAGAAGAGAGGACTATGTAATGTTTATTCTCTCCTCATAAGGTCACGACGACAAACTAACATTTGGTTTCACCAAACTTCAACTTGGAGACCAATTTGTCTGGGAGGTGTGGCTCTATATGCAAATGAAGTTTGGGCAACCCTTTCGTCTTCTCCTAAGGGTTGCCAATAATCAAGGATCTCAGTCATGACCTTTTATAAGCAGACATGGCTGATCTGAGAATGATGGCAGCTATCTGTCTTACAGATAGTGCTGTATAACACCATCTCAATAAAAGAAGCCTGACTCAAAGCTCCATACATAATAAGTGAATATTACATACACACTGTTAAACTATATAGCTTTTTAAATTCTCACATTAATCTTATAGAAAACATAAGATCATTCTTTGTGCAAAAAGGCTGCACCAGAACCCAAACCAGGCTAGCAAGTGCACTTGGCCGGGATAGTTTCTGTCTTTTATCTCTGAAGTTGGTGGTGACATCATAGGTGGTATCTCATTCTGCTGGTGGGGGTTGGACTTCACAATCTAAGGCTATTGGGTAACTGTCACAAAGAGGATGGTTCCGGAAATAAGGAGTCCTTGCTGTGTTAACTACATATTAGAACAAAACTTTCTTTGGCAGGAAAAAAAAATCCCTCTATTTCTCCAACTTGGTACCAGTTTTCAGTCTTCAATCTTAGCTTACTTTCTGTCATAACAGAATGTAGAATAAAGAGGTTTTTGTTGGCTCATGGTCTTAAGGTCTGTGAAATCCAAAACTGTGGTAGCTGCATTTGCAGAAGTGAGAAGACAAGGGGCCAGATTTAATATCTAAGAGGAAAAGTTACCAATATAAAAAAATCCTTCAGGAATTTTGTTATCGAAATATAGTTGTCAGGATGGCGTGGCCTTTACTTGCCATCTCTCTGAGCCACACAAAGACTTCCTTGGTTTTATGCATATATAAGTTAAAAAGCCTTACTTTTTAAAACCCATAGAAGTAAATGGATTTTGCACTTAGCTCTACATATTTGGAGTAAACATCCTTGTTCTTCTCTGTCAGTGAGTCTATAATGAAACTTCCTGAAAAGAGGTGCAGGTGTTTTGATGGTATTCAACATTTGCCCCCTGAGCCTGTTGTCAGGCCAGCTACCTTGATAGTTTGGGTCTCTTCTGAGCCCTGGGCTTTGTGTGTCAGCTACCATCTCTCTCATGTCAAATGTTGGAGTGGGAACGTGGTCTGTCACAAGCAGGAAAAGGATCAGACTGTTCTGATAACCAAGGAGGAATGGTACAGGGAATTGTAAAGGGTATTGGAGACACAGGGCAGGAAGGGTGTTTTGTGGGTTTGAGTCATATAAAAAACCTCAGGATGCGGTCGCCTCACAGAGAGCCTCCAGGGCTAGCTAGCCCACTGATTAATCTGTATTTTATCTCTTGGGCCAAGGGGATCAAGAGAAGGCATTGGTTAAAGAGATTTCACGATCTTTTGTTCTAAGGGTGTGATGTCAAGCCATCTATGGTAAATTGGATAAGTAATAACGTATTAGACCAACCAGAAAACACTTAAAAACAGCTTGCGACCAAGGCAGTGGCTTAAAATCAGTACAGTGATTTCTAAAGTCACCGCCTCTCAGCGATGTCGCGTCTTCCCTTCCCTGTGAGTGGGGGTTGGTGCAGGGGAACCCTTTCCGTGTATCTCTGACAGCCCCCATTATGCGCAAGCGCAAAACTCAGTAGCCCCGCTGCGCGCGCACCCCTGTCTGAAGCCCTGGAAACGTCGCGCGGAAGGCGAGGAGACCTGAGTGGGCGGAGCCGGGCGTGAAGCGCCGAGCAGAGACTGCGCAGGCGCCTGCTCGCTCGCCTTAGCCGGGCGCGCGGATGCGCCGGGTTCCGCTCTCGGCGGGAGGAGGGGTTGCGCGCACACGAGCGAGCCGCCGTGACGTGCGCCGCCGTGCTACGCCAGACATCACGGGTCTGTGTGTAGTGGCGGCCCGGCTGTCCTCAGCTGCATCGCCTGGCGAGGGTGGCGCGGCGTTCCCGGGTCGCACGACCGGAGACAGAGACGACTCACAGTGGACGATCCGGCGGCAGAGTCCTCGCTTCCGCTTCGCTGCTTCTCCGGTCACCGGCGACGCGGGCCCGGGGCTTCCTCCTCATCGGCCCAGCATACTCCGCGGGCCCCGGGGCTGCAGCTACCCAGAAGCGGCGAAGAGGCCCCGGGCTGCGAGCCCGCTGTCCCATGTGAGGCTGATTGGGCCTGGTCCCCGGCCGGTGCCCGGTTTCTGCTGCGGCCCTTCAGGCCTCCGGGACCCCGCGAGGCGCTGCTCCTGGGGGGCGCGGTGACAGGCCGTGCGGAGGCGGAGGGGCCAGCTCCTGTGGCCTCCTGTCGGCCCTCGGCTCGGCGATCCCCGCCCAGCGGCCGGTAAGTGCTTCTGGTTCTGCGTGCGACTGGGCCCAGGGACGGGAATTCCGCTGCAGGGGGTGGGGGTTTCGGGGGTGGGGATAGCCCTGCTAGGCTGGGGTTGACCCCAGAACCCCCAGGTCAGTGCAACGTGGGCTGGGAAACTGTTAGGCTCGTACTCCGCGGGAATTTTATTCTAACCAGAAGGTTGCAACTAGCTGATCGAAGGGAAGCTGAGACCGACGTGCTTTAAACCTAAAAAAGTGCTTGTCTTTGGGTTGTCGGAGTGGCAGGCTGTTGATGGAGGTTGTTTCCCCTTACCTTGGAGCGATCGGCCAGCTCTCCGTGTGCGTATACTTTGCTCTTTATACTTGTATATCAACTCGTGTCACCTTCCCAGCCCTGCGAGACGAGTATACATTCTACCAGCTTTAAAAGTGAAAAATCAAGGCTCAGTGAGATAAAGGTATAACTCCCCAAGGTCATGCAAGTGGTTGTTGAGGAAGCGGATACGCTTCTGTAGGATCTTCTTCGTTTCTCTGTCCTGCAAAAGTTAAGTACGTTAAAGAAATGAGATTGGCTGAAGAGTTTGTCCCTGGTTGTAAATTCGAAAACACCTAGCGAGATAGCGTTTACACTTTTTTGACTTAAGTTGCTGGAGATTATGTATATGTATGTGTATATATATATATATATATATATATATATATATATATATAGCTTGTCCCCAGTCATTTTAGTTTTCAAAGACATTACATGTGGAAAAAGTGGTTCTGTGCATCCTTTTATGTGTACAGTAGGACTGTATAGCAAAACAATTTATCATCTTACTGAAAAGAAATATACTTGATAACACTGCACATTTCTTGAGGTTATGTTTTATTTTTGCACATTGTTGTCGAGGTGTATAGGAAGCTCAAGTTAGATTATTTTCTTTGCTTGAGAATTCCTTATTGCTAGCCTTGTTGCTAGATTTTGTGGCAATGTCAGTGTTCATAGTGACTTTGCACTGTCTTATGTAGTGTCTCAGGGTTTAATGTCAAAAGCCAATGTGTAAAATATCACAGAAAGTGATCATTTCTTGGCATGATTTATGTATCTATGTAAATACTACTAATTAGTTAACAAGCTGACAGAAAATATGCATTTTAGTACCACATTGTGCCTCTTGGTTAGTGAGTAAGCAGAGCTGGACCTCTTTACAGAAGAAAATGCTGATAAATGCCTTTCGAGTAACTGAAGCTTCATGTAACTACAAGTGCTCAATTATAGTTCTCAAATTTCATTAGTATATCACACCCTGAAGAAAACTTGTAGTTGACTGTCTTTGTAATAATGTGTAGGGAAGAGGCCACATTTACAGAGTTAACAGGTGAATGGCTTACAGACTGGTTTGTTTGGTTAGGATACAGACATTTGTTGAAGTAGGTTGAATTTGGTATTCTTGTAGAATGGTTGTCTAGTCATGTTCTCAGTGTGTCTGGTTAGAAAAACTAGCTGGCAAGAGCTTATCTTAAATAGTGATGTATTAAGATGGAATCTCTTATGTGGTGTTTCAGGTGGAGCGGTGCTCCTTGGCTGATTGCTGCTAAAGGGACAGACATACATTAGCAGATGCTGCATTGCCTTTAGTGTGCTTCTGCTTGTTTCCCACTTTGGAAAACTGGAGCTCTCCTCGACAACTTTTCATCCTGAGAGCAAGCAGTTTGAGCATAAAGAAAACCTCTTAGTGGTGAACAGCCGTATAAGGTGGCCCTCTCCAGTCAGCACTTGTTGGTAGCTGCTGACACCGTGACACTTTACCCCTGTTGTGTCAGTTTGCTTTGCCTAAAGACAAGGGTACTGTTACCGTTTATTTTCTTCAACATGATAAATCTTTAGTTTAATTAAACAAAACAACACAAAAAACCTTATATGTATGTGTGCATGACTACTGCCTGTGGAGGTCCAAAGAGGCCATCAGATCTAGAAATAACGTTGCAGGTAGTTGTGAGCCATCAGATGGGTGCCGAGAACCAAATCCGTGTCCTCTGCAAGGCAGCCAGTGCTGCTGTTCCTTAGCTGATGAGCCACCTCTCCAGTCCTTCCTCAGGGTAATGTAGTGTCACATAGACTTACATCTCTCAACTCGTCCTGAAAGGTTTTCTAGAGCATTGTATACAGCCTTTCTTACCCACAGCCGAGCTCATCAGAGTTTATTCCTTTCATTTGTGTAACTCTTTTGACTCTCTTCTAATTTAAACTACCTTAACCCTCCTTGTAAAATAACATAGACACCAAGAATTCAGTTATCGGAGAAAATGACTCACATTTTGCATTTGTCAGAAATTTTCCTTCCAGTGAAGCCAACTAGTAGGTCTTTTCTCTGCCCTACTTAAACTAGCTGTTGATTGTAAACTAGTTTTAAAGAGTTCAAGAACAAGATACCTGATAAATTATACTTAATATTGTTTCCCATCATGAAGTTCAGTGTCTAGTCCCTTTACTTCTTGATGCTGTTGATCGTGTGCTTCAGGGAAGTGTAGTAAGACCTGTTGCCTACTACAGTTAGCAGGAGATCTGTTGGGGGGTGGTGCATTCCCTTAATCCCAGCACTTGGGAGAGAGGCAGGTGGATCTCTTTGAGTTTGAGGCTATCTTGGTCTCCATAGAAGTTCCAGGACAGTCAGGGCTAAATAGAGAAGCCTGTTCAAAAAAAAAAAAAAAAAAAAAGATGAATAAATAAAAGACGTCTGGGGTTATGATAAGTGAGCACAGTGGTGGTTCTAACCTGTTCTCCAATCATCTTTAAATAGTTTTTTATTCTATGTCTTTGGGTATTTTACCTGCCTGTATATTTCTACACCACATGCTTGGCGCCTGCAGAAGCCAGAAGAGAGCATTGGAATCTTTGAAATTGGCGTTCCAGATTATTATTATAAGCGACTATATGGGTACTGGGAATCGTACCCTGGTCCTCTTGTAGAGCAGACAGTGAACTTAACCACTGAGGCATCGCATCAGCTCCTCTATAGTCATCTTTTCACTTACAGATTGTTATAGTGTGATAATCCTTGTTAATATGACTTGTGAATTCATTGTAATAATCTTGTGTTGGCCAACAGATGGAAACAAGATCATGGAAATTGTAAAATATCCTGGGTAGCTGCTATAGTAATTAAAATCTGATTTTGTGGCATTTTGAGATTTTTAGTGATGGAGTCAAATTACTAGCTGTTATGAGTTGTTAAAGAAACTTGGCTTGAGAAGAACTGGAAGAATTCAATGACAGCCTTTTCTTGTAATAAATACTTAGTAAAGAGGCTTATTTCAACTTTATGCAATCAGCGTTGGTTGCACAGGAGGATCCAGAAATACAGAACTAGAGTTCTTGAAGAATTGTAAGCTGTGTGTTGGGAGGAGTGTTACATGTAGCTCACTGGTTGAAAGAATGCTTTGAGTGCATGGGTCCCTGGGTTTGAGCCTTACCACCTAACACAAAACAAAACAAATTGTGGATTTGAACTTTACTCTATATTCTCATTTCATAATGATCGTATAAATAAGCATTTGTGAATAAAGAATGAACTGATGAAGCATATTAATTACATTTAGAGCTGGATCTCATTTTTATTAAGCCAGATATTAATACATATGTAATATAGAATCAAATTTATTTTTTCAACCAATTTAGTAGATGAACATTTAAAGGTTTCATAATAAGATTTCCAAGTAGCACATTCTTTCATTAAAAATATTATTTAACTCATGAAACAGTTTCAAAGACATTTACCTATATCTTTGTAAATCAATATGATCTGCATACACAGAAATAAAAAAACGTTCCTGTTATTCTTAAAATGCTTTTGTAGTATATCTATATATCTATGCACCTATACATATATGCTTAGAAGAAACATGAATATGATTTTGGTTTGGATTCTTTGGATAGTTTGAACATTGGTTGACAATGTTCCCCATTGTGGCTAATCACATTTGCATTATAGTATCTATTGAGTTGTTGCTTTTGTTGTTATTTAACTTAGATTGTTTTATTATTTTAAAAATTATATATACATGTATACACACACACACATACACACACACAGTGCAGGACAGATCTCTGGGAAGGTGGAGTAACAAGCAGTCTGTACCACCTGATGTGGGCCTGATGTGGGTACTAGAACCAACTCAGATTCTCTGCAAGAGTAGGACTTACTCTTAGTAGCTGTGCTGTGTGTGGATCGTTCTACAGCTTGCACACACATGTACCACTATGTGAACTGAGTAGTTAAAAAACAAAACTGAACACATGAAGTTGGGAGGGAAATGCGATGATGGGGATAGAGAAAGAATTGCAGCAGAAGGAGTGGAGTAACTTGGATCAAAATACGTGTATGTATTATGGGACTTTCTCAGACCCGCCTGAAGGGTCAGTAATGATACGAGATTTCTATCATAGTTTAAAGTTTAGGCCTTTTGTTGGGGCAGTCTCCCAGCTGCCATTTTAACTTAACCTGACCACCTAGCCTGTGACCGACACATGGCTAGCTCTATACCTTTCTTTGCTGGGGTCCATGTCTGTTCCTTTCCTTGTCTTCTTTCATCTCCCTGTATCACTCTCTCTGTTTGGAAGTTCTGTCCCCTACTTCCTGCCCTAGTTATTGGCTGTCAGATCTTTATTACAACCAGTCAGCAGTGAGACAACCTCTGATACATCACTAGATTGCCTTTAGGCTGGTGAGGAAGGACATTTATAAAATAGAAACCTGGTGATGGACATAGAAGTGAAAATGCTAGAATTCTGCCATCACTCAGCTCTTTGCCAGTACAGAATTAACAATTGAAAATACAGACATACCTTCACATGACGTGAAGAAAGGTTACACCAACGTATATGCATGTATGAAATTCTCAAAAAATGGTATGTTCCTTAAGAGACTAGTAGTTTAGATAAGAAATGCTTCCATAGCTGTGGGCATTTTAATATCTGGTCACCCCACTTGGTAACATTGTAATGCTTTGTCCTGCTTCTAGTGTTCCTCTGCTTCATGCTTTCAAGTTGAGGATGTATGTGTTCCATTCCCTATGTGGCTTCCTTGCCTGCTACTTGCTACCATGCTTTCTTGCTATGATGGACTCTTACTGTCTGGAACCTTAAGGCAAATGAACTCTTCCTTCTGTAATTTGCCTTGGTCATGGTATTTTATCACAGCAACAGAAAAGTGACTAATACAGAAGTTGATACCACAGAGTCGACTGTTGCTGTGAGGAGCCTGGTCATGGGCTTTTTTTTTTTTTTTTTTTTTGGAATATGGAAAACTTTGCAATTTCGGATTTGAAAAGTAGTTGAATGCTAAAATCAGATCTTAAAGGCCTATCCTACTAGGAATTTGGAGGATAGTAGTTCTGAGAGCATTTGACCTATGGAGGTTTAGCTCAAGTGGTTTCAGAGAGGAAAAATATTAACACACAGGTTAGAGGCCATTCCTACAATATTTTGGCAAAGAATCTGGCAGCCTTCTACCCTTAACCTAAGAACTTGCCTAAGACTAAACTAAAAAGTAGTGGGCTGATTTCTTTGGCAGAAGGAATTTGAAAGCAATTTGATATTAAATCTGGCTGGGTTGTTATTAATGATTTTATGCATATCTTCAGCGAAAGAGAGCAACTGGAGCAGAAAGTAGCACAGAATGTTCAGTTTAAAGAGAAGGAGTGCCATTGAACTTTTTTGTTGCCAAGACTTGTGCTGAAGGAGATGAGGTTAAGATCAGGATTGAGAAGATTCCTGAGCCTTGGAATAAAGGGAAGGGTCCCTTAGAGTGATAGATACTCTGTGTGCCAGCCCATTCCCACCTCCCCAAGCTTTAAACTTGGGAGAGAAGAGGCTGCTGCTAATGTGGTTCAAGGGGTCCAGGCTGGCAGCAGAACTTGGCAGTGTTATCCACGTACTACTGGCTTTGGAGACAGGAAAGATGAAAGAATGGAAGAGTTGTAGAGTCTTCCTCCATGGTTTCAGAGAGCAGCTGTGGTTAGGTAGTGTATGGTGAAAGGCCCTGCATGAAGGCCACGAGAAGGGCAAGAGGCCCTGAGAGGCCATTGTTTTTAAGCTGTGAAAGAGAGGTCTGGCTTGGGAGAACCTAAGATCTTGAAGAGATCGGGGTCATGAGATTTCTGCCAAGAATAGCTGCATACTGGAAGTGGAAGCAGCCAAAGGGGAGATGGAACTATATTTGGTTTTTTTTTTTTGACCAAGAACACAGAGCTACAGGATTTGGTATTTGTCCTCCTGGGTTCTAGTTGCTTTGAATTTCCTCATTCTCCATTTTTTCCTTTTGGAATGGTAATGTATATTTTGTGCTATAGTATATTGGAAGTATATAATTTGCTTTTTGATTTTATTGAAGGTTACAATTAAGAGACTGCCTTGAGCAGTGGTTCTCAACAACTTCCTAACAATGCAACTCTTTAATGCAGTTCCTCATGTTGTGGTGACCCCAACCATAAAATTATTTTCATTGCTACTTCATAACTGTAGTTTTGCTACTGTTATGAATTGTAATGTAAATATTTGATGTGTAGCAACCCCTGAAAAAGGGTTCTTTGGCCTCACCCCAGCTACAAAGGGGTTGCAACCCACAGTTGAAAACCTCTGCCCTTGATCCTCAGAAGATACTTTAGAGTTTGTTTTTTTTTTTTTTAAATTGGGTATTTTATTTATTTACAATACAGATGTCATCCCCTTTCCCCATTTACCCTCCCTAGAGCCCCCTATCCTATACCCCGTCTTCCTTTATGCTTTTATACTATTTTGATTACATACATGTAATAAGGTCAGTTCTAGGTTGAGGGTATAGCAATACAATAGATGCAAATAGTCGAGGAACAAGTGATACAATAAACACAAATAGTCAAAGAAAAACCAAGGCATTAAACTCAGTTAAGTGAACACTCCCATGATCACTGTTTCTAAAGGCTTATCAAACCTTTACCAAAAGTATCTAAGACCAAAAGACCAAAGTATCTGAGCCTACTTCCCTATCCTAGCCCAAGGTAATTTTCATGTCTGGAGCCTACTTCCTTGTTCTAGTCTAAAATTTAGAATCCTGTCTGAAATTACTTCTTTGTTCTGGCCTAATATTTAGATTCCTGCCTGAAATTACTTCTTTGTTCTAGTCTAGTGTCAGATTCCTGCTTGAAGCCTACTTACTTGTTCTTGGCCAATGTCACATTCCTGTCAAGCAGTCCCTTCCCTTGTCCTTGGCCCATCATGTCAGCTTCTTGCCGAGCAGCCCCAAAGGCTCCCCACCTCTTCCCCCTTTTTATTTCATTAACAAGACTGAGTCTGTCTTAGGTTGTTCTGACAAGAATGCTTTCCTTACCTGTCATGGAATATGCATTATCAAAGGCAATGCATTTCTGTCTTAGGTTGGTAAGGCTCTGTGCAGAATCTTATCCGTCCTTGGCTTGCCAGCCTATTTTTGTCTGGGGATCCATTTTCAGGAAGGGCTAGCATGATCAAGCTATATATGCCATTCCTGAGGTTTGTCCAAAATGGAAATACTGAGCTCAGGCCATGGATAATTTTATCGGCAATATCTGCAGCATCAAAGGTCAACAGAGCAGCATTCTTTAAATTTATAATCTCATTATGCAAAGTTAACAAACCCAGAGAGGTGTTAGGATTATGCCAAATATCCTACAGTTGTCTTTAAACTTTTTTTAATTATAATGACAATCATTGTGAATTTCAAAAGTAACACTACTCCAATAATATTTGTCATGACACTTGGGATGGCTACTAACTCTTGAACCCTGATCCTCCTTCAGATAATTTGAATGGGTTATAGAGCATCATTTGTTGTTCCAGATACCTATATAAATCCTTTTGTATACTCAATACATTAGTAACATTTTTTTGCTAGATGGTTAACAAAAATAGTTGTCTTAACTCCTTGTGTCAGTGCTATTGCAGAAGCAGTGGTACTAGCAATTAATAGAATTAAAGCTGTTATACCAGCAATAATCAAGCCTGCTACCCTCTTGCTTCTGCTTAAAGCCTAACTCACTTCTTCCAGCACTTTCAAGCTTTTTTTTTCCTGAGAATCAAGGTTTTCTAATACTCAAGGCAGTGAGACAAAAGCTGGTTGATAGACCCCCGTAAGAGACATGCCAGGTTTCAACACACTAACATAATTGGAAATTATATAGTCAACTTACAATAAATGCTGTAGAAGAGACAAAACCAATTTTAGCTTGACAATTAAAAGATCCTTAAACTTGCACTAACCCTTGTTTGAAATCCAGATCCTGTCCCAACATTATCTCTTGCTATCCTAACATCATAGCAAGCCATATCTAGCTTCCAAATATGTTCCTGACAAAGTCCAGATTCAGTCTTCCAAAAGTAGACTGTTATTTCCCATATTGGATTGATTTCTAGACCAGTACATGATTGAGTCTTAATAGCTGGGCACCTTTAAGAAGAATACAAGAGACATAGTTTCTCTTTTCAATTCTCTATTCCACAAGGTCTAAAAACTTGAAGCAAGGCAGCTTGTCCCATCTGGGATATAGTCAAGCAAAAGTGGGTCAGGAACATATGTCCAATACAGCTCCCCAGTCACCCTTGTCAGGGCACTCAGCAAGCTCACAGGTCGGCATCATTCTTTGTCTCAGCAACAGTATGTCTCACCAATCTTTTTTAAGGTTCCATGGGCCTCTTCCACAATACCTTGTCCTTGAGGATTATACGAAATCCCCATAATAAATTGTTGACAAAAAGTCTCGACTGCTTAACTACAATTGCCAGGCCCATTATTCATTTTTCTTTAATTGGGTATTTTATTTATTTACCTTTCCATGTGATCTCCTCTCCCATCCCCCCTCCCCCCAAATCCCTTACCCCATTCCCTCTCCTATTACTATGAGGGTGTGCTCCCACCACCCTCCCATTCCTGCCTTCCTGCTCTCAAAATTCCCCAACACTAAGGAATCCAAACTTTCAGCCACCAAGGCCATCTACTTCCACTGATGCCAGGCAAGGCCACTCTCAGCTACCTATACAGATGGAGCCATGAGTCCCTCCCTTAGTGTTCTTGGGCTGGAGATTTTTGAGTGGGTACTCCAGCTTGTTTCTTAGGACCATTTGCTTGAAATTTTGTTTTCCAGCCTTTTACTCTAAGGTAGAGTCTGTCTTTGTCACTGAGGTGGGTTTCCTGTATGCAGCAAAATGCTGGGTCCTGTTTACATATCCAGTCTGTTAGCCTATGTCTTTTAATTGGGGAATTGACTCCATTGATGTTAAGAGATATTAAGGAACAGTGATTGTTGCTTCCTGTTATTTTTGTTATTAGTGGTGGAATTATCTTTGTGTGGCTATCTTCTTTTGAATTTGTTGGAAGAGGATTATTTTCTTGTTCTTTCTAGGGTATACTTTCCCTCCTTGTATTGGAGCTTTCCCGCTATTATCCTTTGTAGTTCTGTGTTTGTGGAAAGATTGTGTAAATTTGGTTTTCTTGTGAAATATGGTTGGTTTCTCCATCTATGGTAATTGAGAGTTTTGCTGGGTATAGTAGCCTGGGCTGGCATTTGTGTTCTTTTATGGTCTGTATGACATCTGTCCAGCATCTTCTAGCTTTTATAGTATCTGGTGAGAAGTCTGGTGTAATTCTGATAGGTCTGCTTTTATATGTTACTTGGCCTTTTTCCCTTACTGCATTTAATATTGTTTCTTTGTTTTGTGCATTTGATGTTTTGATTAGTATGTGACGGGAGGTATTTCTTTTCTGGTCTAGTCTATTTGGCATTCTATAGGCTTCTTGTATGTTTATGAACATCTGGTTCTTTAGGTTAGGGAAGTTTTCTTCTATAATTTTGTTGAAGATATTTATTAGCCCTTTAAGTTGGGGATCTTCACTCTCATCTATACCTATTATCCTTAGGTTTGGTCTTCTCATTGTGTCCTGGATTTCCTGGATGTTTTGTGTTAAGAACTTTTTGCATTGTGTGTTTTCTTTGACAATTGTGTCAATATTTTCTATGATATCTTCTGCACCTGAGATTCTCTCTTCTATCTCTTGTATTCTGTTGGTGATGCTTGCATCTATGACTCCTGATTTCTTTTTGGGTTTTCTATCTCCAGGGGTAGTCTCCCTTTGTGATTTCTTTATTGTTTCTACTTCCATTTTTATGTCCTGGATGGTTTTGTTCAATTCTTTCACCTGTTTGGTTGTGTTCTCTTGTAATTCTTTAAGGGATTTTTGTGTTTCCTCTTTAAGGGCTTCTGCCTGTTTACCTGTGTTCTTTTCAAATTCTTTGAGAGTGTTATTTATGTCCTCCTTAAAGTCCTCTATCATCATCATTAGAAGTGATTTTAAATCTGAATCTTGCTTTTCTAGTGATACGGGGAATTCATGATTTTCTTGTGTGGGAGAACTAGGTTCTAATGATGCCAAGTACCCTGGGTTGCTGATGCTTATGTTCTTGGGCTTGCCTTCCGCCATCTGGATCTCCTTAGTGCTACCTGCCCTGTCTTTGACTGGAGCCTGTCGTTCCTATTATCTTGGTTGTATCAGAACTGTGTGGGGTGGGTTGTTACTACTGGGGTTAGAGCTGGGCCCAAGATCTGCTCAGTGCTCAGGCGCAGACAGTTTTTCAGGGATATGTCTAGAAGTGATGTAGCTGGGTTATTTGGTGGTGCGAGTTTTAGTTTCTTGAGAAACTTCCTATTAATTTCCATAGTGGCTACACAAGTTTACATTCTCATTAGCAGTATGTAAGGGTTCTTCTCGACCCACACATCCTTACTATAATTGGTCGTTAGTTCCTGCCTTTTCTCTTTTTGGATGATAGTTTTTCTGACTAGGGTAAAATGGAATCTCAAAGCAGTTTTAATTTGGCTAAAGATGTTGAACATTTTCAAATATTTATTGGTTGTTTGTGTTTCTTCTCTGGAGAGCTATCTGTTCATTTGATTATCTGATTTATTGATTGGAAAATCTGGAATTTTTAGTATTTAATTGTTGCAGTTCTTTATATATTTTAGATATATCTATATCTATCTATCTATATTCTAGATATATCTATATCTATATCTATATCTATATCTATATCTATATCTATATCTATATCTATATCTATATCTATATTCCCTGTCCAATGGGTAGTTGGCAAAGACTTTCTTCATACTGCAGACCCATGATTGTTTTGTTTAGTAGAAGTTTTTTATGTCTTGTGACTGCATTTGACAAGTCTTTGGCTTACTTTCTGTGCTATTGGGGATCTTTTCAGAAAGCCCTTACAGGTAGCAGTGTCTTGAAGTGTTTTAGCTATGCCATTAAGGCTTTTGATCTATTGGGATTATTTTTGTGCCGGGTGGGAGATAAACAGACCTAATGTCATTCTTGCTCATTCATGAGTGCTTTAACTCTGCATGTAACTCATTTATCTCTATTTTCCTGGCTTTACTTCATCTTGTCTACCCCTCCCCACCCCCGCCTTTAAAAATCTCATTTTTGGTTTTGCATCTCAGCCATGTTTCTTCTTTGGCTTTCTGTCCTTGCTTCATGAGGCTTGTCTTCAGGAGTTGAGGACATCATATGATTTTCTGTAAGTTTTAGAGTGTAGAAGAAGGAGAAGTAACATTCGACTGTTTCCTGTGTTCCAGAAACTTCATTCAACTGTTGACATTTAAATTTTTATTATTATTTTTTCTTGCGATGCCCGGGGTTGATCAAATCTCCTACATAATAGGAAGGCATTCCTCTAGCCACCTCTGCAGAGTCTTTACAACTTATTTGCTTATTTATTTTGAGATAGCATTTCACAATGTTGCCCTGGCTAGTGCTAGTCTACAATTTACCATCTAGACAGAGATGGCCTACAACTCAGAAGTCTACCTGCCTCTACCTCCTGAATGCCAGGATTAAAGGCATGTGCCACCATGCCCAGCCTTAGTCCACTTTTTTTTTTTTGTTTTCTTTTTAAAATTTATTTATTTTATATATTCAGACACATCAGAAGAGGGCATCAAATCCCATTACAGATGGTTGTGAGCCACCATGTGGTTGCTGGGAATTGAAATCAGGACCTCTGGAAGAGCAGCCAGTGCTCTTACAGTGCTGAGCCATCTCTCCAGCCCGGTCCACATTTTTTTTTTAACCTGTGAATAACCATAGTAGAACTGGGCCTTAAAGGAGCTTGTCCTGAGTTGTCAACATTGTAGAGCTGAGTGTTTGATGGTTCTTCCAGTTGGAGCAAAGGTCTCTAACTATCCTGCTACTTCTGCACTGCTCACAGGCTCTCGCCATATGCTATGTTCTTTGTGGGAATATGTGTACTAGAAACGTCTGAAATAAGGCAGTGTCTCTTATTTGTGTAAAAATCCCTCAGATGAGGGTTGTTCCTCTTCACCCATTATATTTTATACTTGCTGAGTCGTGGAATTCTGATTAGTGCTTGAGTAAGCATGAATGGTGCATCTGCTTGTGCCCTGTGTGTGCCTGTACACACGCACACACACACACACACACACACACACACTACAAAACGTCTGGCAAGTGTACTCACTTTAATACTGGGATCCTGGGAGAACCTGACACATAGTTAGAAAACTGATGGTATAGTTTTTTCCTAGAACAAATGGGTAGAGTTTTCAATATGATTGTATTAAAATTACAAATCTCTGTGGTCAAAAATAGCAAAAAAGTTTATATTTTAATCATGCTACATTTTGTTTGTGGGAGCTACTCCCTTTTAGAAATTCTCTTGACCAGAAATTTCGTAGGCATGTACCTGAGTAAACCTTCCAACCTGAGGAAATACTCAGCAGCCAATTTCTAAGGCATAAAATTTTGTGGTGCTGATACATATTATATGATCTTAGAACAAACAGTGCCTTTTTTTCTCGTGTCGCATAGGGTCTTGGAAGTGAAGTCGTTAGAATGTGACTATACACTAATGTCAGTTGAGTATATGCCACATCACCTTTAAACGTAGATTTTTAGTTGGGTGGCTAGTGCATGTCTTCAAGCTCAGCAGTCAGGAGGTAGAGGCAAGTGGAGCTTTATGACTTCAGGGCCAGCCTGGTCTATTTAGAGTGTTCCAGTCTACTGGGCCATCCAGGACTACATAGTGAGATCCTTTCTCCCCAAAATAAACAAAGAAACAAGACAAAAACGGAAACAGAAAGAGGAAGAAAAAGAAAAAAAATTTATCTTCATTACCTCTACTTTAAAAAGAAAGTTCATAAGTACTATTTATTTAATAATAATTATTACACTTTGTGTGCTATGTAATACAGTAAGATATTGCTATGCCAGCAAAATGACAAGGTGGTACATTACAGTTATCATATAAATCACAGCTTCTTTAACTGTGAGTCACAGCCTCATATGGGCTTGCAATGGGGAGTGGTTTGTGTAATATTTTGGCAACAGGAAAAGGTATCTGAATTCAATGACAAAATAGACTCAAAATCTGGCACATAACACATCCAGAGTGTTTTTGGAAGTGCTGTCCTTGTCGCATTAGGAGACCTCATTGCAGCCTTGTTTCTGCTGTCACACCGTCCAGTGTCAGTGAACACTGCCTGGTTTTCGATTCTAGATCACACTGTGAATCAAGAGTATTTTGTGGTGTTTTTAACCATACATACAAAATTTTCTCTTAGAGAAGCATAATGATTTAATTATGAAAAACAAAGACATACTTTTTTGTTGCCATTCTCAGGATCTAATTAATAAATTAATATAATTTTAGATTGTGTTAGAATGCTTGACTTTGTGTTTTTTTAAATGCCATCTGAGGACTGGGTAGCTAGCTCTGTAGTAAAGTCAGCACATGCTGTGCAAGCATGAAGGAAGACTCAGTTCCCAGAACCTGAGGGGGACTGACCAGTGGACCTCTGAGGCCCTGGGCAGTGAGCCTAGACTACCTGACAAAGAGGTCTACTAAACCCATGAGAGATCCCGCCTTAGAAATTAAGGTGGATGCCTCCTGGGGAATGATGTACACACGGTGTTTGATTTGGTGACTTGAGTTTCATAAAGAAAAAAATTCTCGAAAGAATTTTGGGTTGGGATTAAGGCAACATTTCTAGCACTTCTTGAAAGGGCCCAGCATTTACTACTGCCATATTGTACGTGCATTCTGAACACTGATGCTCACAATCAAATAATGACCAACTCGGAGTAATTTTGAAGACAATCTTTATCCTGTAGCACTCTCAGTCAAGGTTTAATTCTTAAAAGCATTTTATAAATATAAATGAAAAATGAGCAAGTACATCTGTTTCACCAAACGCAAATTTGCTTTCATCTCTATTAAATGTTAAAATTACATCTCTTCGAAAAATTATTTTAAAATGAAAATCTAGGAGGCAAGATGGCTCATCAAGTAAAGGTACTTTTGCTCTGTGTGAGCCTGATGATCTGTGTGTGATTCCTGGAATTCTTGTACAAGTGGAAGGAGAGAACAGACCTCTATGAGCATGCCATGCTATGTGTGTGCCTACACATAGAATACTACTAATGAGAATAACTGAAAATCCATGTAAAATAAAATTCTTTACAGTTACCAGTAAATGTTTGATTTATTTATCTATTTGTATACTTTGTTTAAACTTCTTGGGTGAAACGGGCTGGGTAGAAAAAGGTTTAAGAAGCTCTGATATAAATTATGTTTTTGTTTAGTTTGAAACAGGAGACACTAGTCTCATTTTCTTATTAGATTAAAACAGAAGAATACAATGTTCTCTTTTATTGTAATGGTCACAGGCTAGGCAGGTGTTGTGTGACATGACTTTTCATGGGGAGATGAAACACACATCTACTCACTCAAGATAGGGAGCCCATGACAGGCCAAAGTATGGATACCAGCAAAGTCCAACTTGGTGAATCAGTAAGTTTTATTGGGTTACTTACAGGAATATGGGTGAGGGGTTACTTACAGGAGCAGAAATGACTCAAAGACAGCTGCATCTCCTAAGCCCACCCCAGCATGTACAGCTCACCAAAGCTGGGAACCTGGAGCACAATGCACACAGCCTGCAGGCAGCACAACAGGTTGGAGAGTGTTCTTCCTAAGTGGCTCAGTTGGTCTAAACTCCTCGTAGGGCTGGTCTCAAAGTCGTTTCTGGCTTTGGCTAGGAGTAACTTCAGCAGTCTGGTACTTACTGGGAAAAGGGGCCTAGTGAATCTAGTATCTTTCAGAGACTTCTGGAAGCTATTTTGAGTTGTTTACATTCTGTCTTAAGGAGCTTTCCTGGGAGGTGAAATGTTTCAGTTCATTAGAAAACTGCAATATAACTGCAGGTGGTAAACCTGCTTGCAGCCTTCAATTTGCTGTTCATTAGAAACAGACTGAGGCAGAATGCTTTTCAACACAAGGGAACCAGACCCAGGTCTTGCTCTTCTTAATGCTTTACCACAGAGCTGTGGTCCCAGCTGTGACCTTAGGATTTATAAAAGTACATTTGTCTGGATGTTCTTGTATGAAAGACCTGTCTAGAATATGATTATGAGACCCACAGGTAGGTGGTTTGTTTGTTTTTCTTTCTTGTGAAATTGTTGAACATGACAGTATGAGGGTAGATTTGTTTTAGGACAGTTCTTGGAAACAGGATAAATAGCTTTATTTAATGTGATTAATTGATGTGAATTAAATTTCTTGAAAGCATTTTATACCCAGATGACTTGGTAGTGCAAGTTTTCAGTGGCTACTTGAAAGAGTAAGCTGGAAGTCCTTGTCAGTTGTGAGGTAACCAGGAAGTATCGGGTCCTAGAAAGTTACACAGAAGAATTGAATTATTCACAGAAGAATTGAATTATTCTCATTTTGTAACTGGAGAAGCTAAGCTAGTGAAATACATTCCTGGGAATACTTTAGCCAAAAGTGAGGGATCTTTTAGGAAAAGAAAAAAAATATTGGAATCTTTTATGCTTAGTAGAAACTTAAAATTTTAGAAGATACTTTACAAAATTTAGGGAGATACTTTATATTGCTACATAACATTACTACATTAAAAAGTGATTTCTGAAAGTTATCTATTAACTTTTTTCTTAGATTTTTTTTGTATTCCTTTTCTGTCTTTCTATTTTTAACCAAGATGCAAAAGTTCCCTTATGTGAATTTTGCATTTATTGCTAATTTTGCCTCATTGACAGTTGTAAATCTGGTAGCTACACTAACTGGTATTCTCACCACTAAATCTCCCCCACCCCCCCTTTTTTTTTTTTCAATAAGAGGAGAAAGTAGGGAGAAGTGGCTTCTTTGGAAGCAAAATGGGCATTGCAGAAGTGATTTGATTGGAGGCTAGGGAAGACCAAGCACCCTAAAACATTTGGATATGAAAAAGTCTCAGAAGGGAAAGTTGCAGACATTTGTTGGTGAGTAGATTGGGAGAAGAATCAATGCTTGTACCATGTGAAAGCATTATCAAGAAGTCCAGCTCTATGTGGAGTAAGGTTTCAGGAAGGAGTAAGAGCGAGGTGGTTGTGGGAGAGCCTCAGAAACCCCACTGTGTGAGGCAGATTTGAGAAAAGCCACTCAGCAACTTGTCTGAAACAGTGGTTCAGCACAGATGATAGGTGAACCTGTGGGGCCACCTGGAGGAGCTGGAGGGATGTCCTGAGATGCTTCTGCACAGCCACCCCTTCATTTGGCTCTGTGAAGCTTTTAGTGATGGATTTGGATTTGGAAGAAGAGCCATATGTGAGGGAGGGATACCAGAGATATGGTGTAATCTGTTTACAGCTCTCAATCTCTGTCTAGTCATGTTTTTGAGAGGAATGTGCTCTTTTGGCCAACAGTAATCTGGAATAGGATATTGGGAAATGTAGTTTGAATTAATCAAGCTAGCCTAGTACCACTACTCTTAACAGTCAAGGGAGGGTGAAAAACTCCACAAAGGAAGATATGGAAGTTGTGGGAGTTTGCAGTCTTTGCCCATACTATTTGGTAATCCCAATTGCTTAATCTTTCCACACCTGGTTTTTGTCTACTTTATATTGTTGTGAAAAGTGTTTAGCAGTGTCAGCACTGTGTTACAGCTCTGAGGGGAAAGTTTCCCCAGAGGAAGTGTTGCAGGTCTGAAGAGAAGGTTATCTTGCCAGTCTGGAGCTCAGGCTTACCACAAAGTCACACTGCACAACAAACCTATTACAAGTGATTTATTGGGAAAGTCACAAAGGTGGCCACCTGTGCTCAGGTGGGGAGAACTGAGTGAGAGGCAGGCTTTCTAAGGGGTTCTTGTGGGATGGAGATTTCCAGGGTAGGTACTGGTGGGATTTCAAGTCCTGAGCTTGGAGTGATCTCAGGGACTGATGGGTGGAAGTGAACTTGGACTTTTTACCCTACAGGCAATGGTAGAATAAGTGCCATAGCTTTATTACCAGTGGTTATTACAGTAGTAATGGCAAGAAAGAGAAGTAGGGCACATTTTGAAGGGAGAGGTGAAAAGATAAGACATGAGTGGAGCTAAGAATATCATATGAAGTCCATATATTTGAAGAGTTTCAAATATATGAAATATATAGCCTGTGAGAACATATGGAAAGGTGGACAAGAGAGATAGCAAGAAACATAGCAAGTCATTGAGAGTGGTAAGGGTTGAGTGATGGTGTGGACTGCTTGACATGCTGCCTGATGTTTCCAGGTAATGAGTCTCCCCCACTGTCATGTCTAGAGATGATCAAATATAGACATCATTTATGGATAGCTTATGCATACTGTGGCATACTGATCGATAAATGCTAAAAGAATTATCCTTATTTAACAAAAATGAACTGGAACCGGCATTAGCAAACTGGAATGTATGATTTCCCTGCATGTGTAAAAATGGGTGTGATTAGCCGGGCGGTGGTGGCGCACGCCTTTAATCCCAGCACTTAGGAGGCAGAGGCAGGCGGATCTCTGAGTTCGAGGCCAGCCTGGTCTACAGAGTGAGTTCCAGGACAGCCAAGGCTATACAGAGAAACCCTGTCTCAAAAAACCAAAAAAAAAAAAAAAAAAAAAAAAAAAAAAAGAAAAAAAAATGGGTGTGATTCAATGAAATATTTACAACATGCCATAGGAATCTTTAATATAAAACATTATATTCTAAAAGCTCATAGCAAAAAGGTAAGTATTTAAATATAATTATGATATCAGTAGTAGTATTAATATTTTAGCAATGAAGTATACTTAAATGTCAACATCACTTAATGGAAGCAGTGTTAATAGATAATAACCTCAGTTTGGCCAAGAAAAATTAATTCCATATTGGAAGAGCATGTCCCAGCATGAGAGACAAAAAGTAGCAGTAAGGTTAATTGAAAATTTTTTTTCCTTTTCTGGGGGTGATGATAGTGTTTCATTCGGAGTTTTATTCATCCATAAAGAAAATTACATCATTTGCAGTAAATGGACTCAACTGGAGACCATTGTGAAAGTGAGATAAGCTTGACTTAGACAAATACTGTATGTTTTCTCATATGCAGAGAGACCATTTCTTTCACATATTTTATGTGTTTAGTAAGGATTACTAAAGAGGAGCTGGAGATGGGCACTTGGGGTGGTAGAAAGGTAGCCCAGGATCGGATCTAGCAAGTATTTTGGGAAGAAGCAGGTAGTATGTTAGTAGTAAGTCACAGGTTTTTGTTGGAGATTGAGGTTTTGTAATGGTCTTCTGAGTTTTGATGGAACAGTACAGCTTTTGGTATTACTTGGGACTTACATAAGGAGCAGCACAGGAGTTGGAGTGGTTAGGAACCCATTGCTTTTGCAGAGGACCTGGGTTTGGTTCTCAGCACCTACATGGTAGCTCACAATCATACATATCCCCAGTGCCGGAGGATCTGGTGACTTCAGATCCCTCAGGACACCAGGCATACATTCAGTGCACATACATACATGCAGGCAAAGCACATAAGATAAGTACGTTTAAAAAAAATAAATGACAGAAAGTATTAAACTTCTACCAGCAAAATAAGTGGGACCAGGTACTGTTTTATTAGGCCAGTGTTAGGGTGTCAATGTTATTAACTTTTTATTTATTTATCTATTTATCTATTTATTTATTTATTTATTTATTTATTTATTTATTTATTTATTTAGAAACAGGGTTTTCTTTGTGTAGCCTTAGATGTCCTGTCCATAGACCAGGCTGTCCTTAAACTCACAGAGATCTTCTGCCTCTGCCTCCTGAGTTCTAGGATTAAAGGTGAACTTACCACTGCCTGGCATAAATATTATTTTAAAAAGGATTTGTTAGGTTATTGTGTATATGTATCATGTGTCTGTGAGTGCACATGCCATGGTGCATGTGGACATCTGGACAATTGTATGGAATTAGTTCTCTCATTCCACCTTTATGTGGGTTATAGGAATTGAATTGAGGTCTTATGGTACCTCTAACTACTGAGCCATTTTATTGGCCTTGTAAATATTACTTTTATACTTTGGAAATATGTTAGAATTTTTTTTACTTAAGAAATGTGCTTTATTGTGTGTATGTCTATGTATGCATGTATATATGCATGCATGTATGTATATGTGTATGTATATGTGTCGGTATGCGCACTCCATGGCTTTATCAGTGTGTGTATATATGTTTGTGTTATGTAGGTCAGAGGATAGATGTGGGGATTGGTTCACTCCTTCTACCATTTGGATTCCAGAAATTGAACTCAGGTCTTAAGGCTTGAGTAAGCACCTCTAATTACTGAGCCATCATGCTGGCCCCATTTTAGAATTTTAAAAAGATTAATTTTACACTTTTAAAAAGATATAATTAAATTTTGTAATTTAGTTTTTTTTAATATTTTAAAATTTTTATTAGCTTTTCTTGTTTTTATTTGGGGGCAGTTGTTTGAGACAGGGTTTCTCTGTAGCCCTGGTTGTCCTTGAACTCCCTCTGTAGACCAAGCTGGCCTCAAACTCAAGAGATCTGCCTGCCTCTGCCTCCTGAGTGCTGGGATTAAAGTACCACCCAGCATTATTAGTTTTTTTGTTTTTGTTTTTTATTTTGTTTCCTCCTCCTCCTCCTCCTCCTCATCTTCCTCATCTTCTTCATCCTCTTCCTCCTCTGCCTCCTCATCCTCATTTTCCTCATCTTCTTCCTCCTCCTCCTCCTCCTCATCTTCCTCATCTTCTTCTTACTCCTCTTCCTCCTCATCCTCTCTCCTTCTTCCTCCTCCCCTTCCTCCTCCTCTTCCTCTTCCTTCCCCCCTCCTCTTCTTCCTCCTCTTCCTCCTCCTCCCTCTTCTTCTTCTTCTTCCTCTTCCTCTTCCTCCTCTCTCCTTCTTCTTCTCCTCCCTCCTCCTCCTCTTCCTCCCCCTCCTCCTCTTCCTCCTCCTCCTCTTCCTCCTCTTCTTCCTCCTCCTCTCTCCTTCCTCCTCCTCCTCCTTCTTTTTTTTTTTTTTGAGACAGAATCTCACTATGTACCCCTGGTTGGCCTGAAACTTAGTATGCAAACTAGACTGGTTTTCAGTTCACAGAGATCTACCTGCCTCTGCTTCCCAAGTGCTGGGATTAAAGGTCTGTGCCGCCATGCCTGGCTTTGTTTTTCATTTTTAAATATGGGAGATTACTGAGGGCAGGATTATGGTGCAGCAGAGACATGTATTAAATATTGCTAGAACAACTAAATGAGCAAAAGGCGTTGTAGTGTGAGTGAGTGAGTGGACTCTGAGAGCGATAGATCCAAATGCTGAACTAATAACTTAGTTTTTTTTTATGTATGCATTATGATTTGGTATTTTAAATATTTTACAAATAAGATTTTCATTAATTCTTACAACAGTCATGAAGTGGATATAATTCCTGTCCTCATTTTCTGTATGAGGGACATTAAGAGCCATTATTTTAATTACTATCAGTGAACATTGGTAAAACATTTATGAATTACTCCTTTTTTAAAGATAACTCACAGAAATACCCTGAGACAACAGTCAGGGTTTATAACTCTGTACATATGTCCAAAGTCATTCAGAGTGGTATAGTTTGAGGCTGCGTTCTAAGGCACCACCACACTAATTTTCATAGTGACTGTACAAGTTTGCACTCCTACCAGCAATGGATGACTGTTCTTACTCCACACATCCTTGACAGGATGAGCTGTCTTTTTTGGTGGCCGTTCTGACTGGTGTAAAATGAAATCTCAAAGTAGTTTCTATTTACATTTCCCTGATGACTAAGGATGTTGAAAAGTTCTTCAAGTGCTTCTCAGCTGTTTGTGTTTCATCTCTGTTTAGATCTGTACTCCACTTTCAAATGGGTTATTTGTTTTTTTGATGTTCAGTTTTGTTGAGTTCTTTACCTATTTTAGATATTAGCCTTCTATTGGATATGTAGTTGGTAAAAATCTTTCCCCATCTTGTGGCCTGCCACTATCTCCAAATGTCCAAATGTATGGAAAATGCCCTTTTCTGTAGAGAAACCTTCAGTTTCCTGAGGTCCTATTTATTAATTGTTGGTCTTAGTGCTTGTGCTAATGAGTTCAAGACAATTCCCCACTTCTTCTTCTTCTATTAGGTTCAGTGTATTTCATTTTACATAGTTCCCTTATGAGACCAATGATTCATTTGGTCCTTGATCCATTTGGAGTTGATTTTTGTGCAGGGTCATGAATTTGGATCTACTTGCAAACTTCTGTATCCAGCCGTTTAGTTACACCAGCACCATTTGTTGAAAATGCTGTGTGCTGGTCTAATTGGATGACTTTTTTCAGTATATATTTCTGGCTTCTTACAAAAAAATCAGGAGTCTGTAGCTGTGTGCACTTATGCCTGGGTCTTCAGTTCGATTCCATTGATAAACTTGTCTGTTGTTAAGCCAGTACTCGGTCATTTTTGTTACCTTTGTAGCACAATTTGAGATCAGAGATAGTGATACCTCTAGCAGTTCTTTATTATTCAGGATTGTTTAAGCTGTCTTTAGTATTTTGTGTTTTCATATGAAGTTGAAAATTGTCATGTGGAGATCTGTGAAGAATTGTGTTGGAACTTTCATGGGGATTACATTGAACCTGTAGTTTCCTTCTGGTAAGGTAACCATTTTCACTATATTAATCTTACAGAACCATGAGCCTGGGAGATCTTTGCATTTTCTGATATTTTCTTCAATTTCTTTGTTCAGTGTCTTAAAGTTTCTGCATCCAAGGATGATTATGTGGTTTTTATCTTTCAGTCTGTTTATATGGTGGATTACATTTATGGCTTTATATATCTTGAACCATTTCTGGGACGAAGCTTACATGATCATGGTGGGTAGTCTTTTCGATGTGTTCTTGGATTTGGTTTGCAAGTATTTTATTGAGGTTTTTTTTTTTTTTTTTGCATTTTATGGTCAAAAGGGAAAATGGTTTGTAATTCTCTTTGCATGTTGGGTCTTTATATGGTTTAGGTATAAGAGTAAATGTGGCCTTGTACAAAGAATTGCAAAGTGTTCCTTCGAATAATTTGAGGAGTATTGAGGGTTAACTCTTCTTTGAAAATCTGGTAGAATTCTTCTCTAAAACTATCTGGCTCTGGGCTTTTTGGTTGGGAGACTTTTAATTACTGATTCTATTTCATTAAGGATCATAGGTCTGCTTAAATCACTTATCTGATCTTGATTTAACTTTGGTAGGTGTTATATATTGAAAAATTAGCCATTTTGGACATTCCAGTTTGGTGGAGTGCAGGCTTTTTAAGTATGTGCATATAAATCTCTGCATCTCTCCTCAGTGTCTGTTGTCACTTCCCCCTTTCCTTTGGATCTTCTCTCTCTGCCTCTGAGTTACTTTGGCTAAGGTTTTGTCTTCTATTACTTTTCTCTAAGAACTAGTTCCTTGTTTCCTTGCTTCCTCATATTGTTTGTTTCTATTTTACTGAGTTCAGCCTTGAGTTTGACTATTTATTGTCTTCTACTCCTTTTTGTGTTATTTCTCCTCCCCCCTCCCCCCAGTTTTCAGGTGTGCTGTTACTAATATGAGGTGTGTTACTAATAGGAGATCTCCTTTCCCTTTCCCTTTCCCTTTCCCTTTTCCCTTTTCCCTTTTCCCTTTTCCCTTTTCCCTTTTCCCTTTTCCCTTTTCCCTTTTCCCTTTTCCCTTTTCCCTTTTCCCTTTTCCCTTTTCCCTTTTTTTCCCTTTTCCCTTTTTTTCCCTTTTCCCTTTTTTTTCCCTTTTCCCTTTTTTTCCCTTTTCCCTTTTTTTCCCTTTTCCCTTTTCCCTTCTTTTCCCTTTTCCCTTCTTTTCCCTTTTCCCTTCTTTTCCCTTTTCCCTTCTTTTCCCTTTTCCCTTCTTTTCCCTTTTCCCTTTTCCCTTTTTTCCCTTTTCCCTTTTTTCCCTTTTCCCTTTTTTCCCTTTTCCCTTTTTTCCCTTTTCCCTTTTTTCCCTTTTCCCTTTTCCCTTTTCCCTTTTCCCTTTTCCCTTTTCCCTTTTCCCTTTTTTCCCTTTTCCCTTTTTTCCCTTTTCCCTTTTCCCTTTTCCCTTTTCCCTTTTCCCTTTTCCCTTCTTTTCCCTTTTCCCTTCTTTTCCCTTTTCCCTTTTCCCTTTTCCCGTCTTTTCCCTTTTCCCTTCTTTTCCCGTCTTTTCCCTTTTCCCTTCTTTTCCCTTTCCCCTTTCCCCTTTCCCCTTTCCCCTTTCCCCTTTCCCCTTTCCCCTTTCCCCTTTTTCCCCTTTTCCCCTTTCCCTTCTTTTCCCCTTTCCCCTTTCCCCTTTACCCTTTCCCATTTCCCCTTTCCCCTTTCCCCTTTCCCCTTTCCCCTTTCCCCTTTCCCCTTTCCCCTTTCCCCTTTCCCCTTTCCCCTTTCCCCTTTCCCCTTTCCCTTTCCCCTTTCCCCTTTCCCCTTTCCCCTTTCCCCTTTCCCCTTTCCCCTTTCCCCTTTCCCCTTTCCCCTTTCCCCTTTCCCCTTTTCCCTTTTCCCTTTCCCCTTTCCCCTTTCCCCTTTCCCCTTTCCCCTTTCCCCTTTCCCCTTTCCCCTTTCCCTTTCCCCTTTCCCCTTCCCCTTTCCCTTTCCCCTTTCCCCTTTCCCTTTCCCCTTTCCCCTTTCCCCTTTCCCCTTTCCCCTTTCCCCTTTCCCCTTTCCCCTTTCCCCTTTCCCCTTTCCCCTTTCCCTTTCCCCTTTCCCCTTTCCCCTTTCCCCTTTCTCCCCTTTCCCCTTTCTCCCCTTTCCCCTTTCCCCCTTTCCCCTTTCCCCTTTCCCCTTTCCCCTTTCCCCTTTCCCCTTTCCCCTTTCCCCTTTCCCCTTTCCCCTTTCCCCTTTCCCCTTTCCCCTTTCCCCTTTCCCCTTTCCCCCTTTCCCCTTTCCCCTTTCCCCTTTCCCCTTTCCCCTTTCCCCTTTCCCCCTTTCCCCTTTCCCCTTTCCCCTTTCCCCTTTCCCCTTTCCCCTTTCCCCTTTCCCTTTCCCCTTTCCCCTTTCCCCTTTCCCCTTTCCCCTTTCCCCTTTTTCCCCTTTCCCCTTTCCCCTTTTTCCCCTTTCCCCTTTCCCCTTTCCCCTTTCCCCTTCTTTCCCCTTCTTTCCCCTTTCCCCTTTCCCCTTTCCCCTTCTTTCCCCTTTCCCCTTCTTTCCCCTTTCCCCTTTCCCCTTTCCCCTTTCCCCTTTCCCTTCCTGTTCTTTCCCCCTCCTTCTCCCTCTTTTTCCCTCCTTTCCCTTCCTCCCCCTCTTTCCCCCTCCTCCCCCCTCTTTCCCCCTCCTCCCCCTCTTTCCCCCTTCTTTCCCCTCCCCCCTCCTTCCCCCTCCTTTTCCCTCCTTCCCCCTCCTTTTCCCTCCTTTCTCCTCCTCCCTCCTCCCCCGTTTCCCCTCTTTCCCCTCCTTTCCCCCTTTTTCCCTTCTTCCCCCTCCTTCTCCCTCCTTTCTCCTCTTTCTCCCCCCTCCTTCCCCCTCCTTCCCCCTCCTCCCCCCTCCTTCCCCCTCCTTTCCCCTCCTTCTCCTTCTTTCCCTCTCCTTCCCTCTCCTTCCCCCTCCTTTCCTTTTCCCTTTTGTAGGCACTTAGTACTGTGAACTTGCCTCTTAGAACCACCTTCATTTACTCTCATAAGTTTAAATATGTTGTGTTTTCACTTTCATTCAACTCTAGAAAGTGTTTAAATTTCTTCCCTGACTCATTTTTTATTTAGTAGTGAGTCACTTAGTTTCCATGAGTTTGTAAACTTTCTTTTGTTTCTGTTGTTACTGATATCCAGCTGTAATTCATGGTGGCCAGATAGAATGCATAGTGTCATTTCAAATTCTTGTTATCTGTTGTAACTTGCTCTGTATCCAAGTATGTGTTCAATCCATGTAATGCTGAAAAGAAGGTATATTCTTTTGTGTTTGTGTGTTCTGTAAATAATAGCTATGTCCATTTGGTTTATAATGTCAGTTAGCTCCAGCATTTCTCTGTTTAGTTTTTGTCTAGATGACCTTTCTATTGAGGAGGATGGGTTATTGAAGTTACCCACTTTCACTATGTGAGAGTCTATATGTGATTTAAGCTGTAGTAGTGTTTCTTTTATGAAGTTGGATGCTCTTGTGTATTTGGTGCATAGATTTTAAGAATTGCAATACCCTCTTGTTGGATTTTTTTCTCTGAGTATGTAGTGACCTCTTTCTCTTCTGATTAGTTTTGGATTGATTTGTGAGATGTTAAAATGACTACTCTGGTTTGGTTCTTAGGCCTGTTTACTTAGAATATCTTATCCTTTTACTCTGAGGTGATATCTATCCTTAATGTTAAGGTGTGTTTCTTGGATTCAGCAGAAGAATGAATTCTGTTGATGTTAAAGGTGTGTTTCTTGGATATAGAAGGATGGATCCTATTTTCATATTGAGTCTGTTAGTCTATGTCTTTTTATTGGGGAATTGAGACCACCATTGTTGTTGAGAATTATCAGTGAGCAGTGTTTGTTGATTTGCATTATTTTGTTGTTTGTTGTGGTATGGGTTTTTTTCTTCCCTTCTTTTGATTAGCTGGTTTGAGATAATTTATTACTTGTGTTTTCTTGGGTGTGTTTAGCCTCTGCAGGTTGAAGTTTTTCTAGAGGCTTCTGTAGCGCTGGATTTGTAGATTGCTAGAACTGCTTAAAGTTGGTTTTATTGTGGAATACCTCTCTTTCTCCATCTACTATAATAGAAAGTTTTCCTGGGGATAGTAGCCTGGACTGGCATCTGTGGTCTCTTAGAATTTGTTGGACACCTGCCTAGACCCTTCTAACTTTTAGAGTCTGTGTTAAAAACTCAGGTGTTACTTTAATAGGTTTTCCGTTATATATTATTTGGTCTTTTCCCCTTCCAGTTTCTAATGTTCTTTCTTTGTTCAGTACATTTAGTATTTGATTATTATGTGTTATGGGGATTTTTTTTCTGGCCAAGTCTGTTTGATGTTCTGTATGTTTCTTGTACTTTAATTGACACCTTCTTAAGTCAGAGAGATTTTCTTCTATAATTTTGTTGAAAATAATTTCTATGTCTTTCTTTAACCAGTGTTTCTCTTCTTCCTCTATTGCTGTTATTCCTATATTTTTGTCTTCCATAGTGTGTCAGATTTTCTGGATATCTTGTGCCTGGATTTTTTATATTTAAAAGTGTCTTTGACCAAGTTTTCCATTTCTGGTATTTTGTCTAAGATTCTCTTTTATCTTTATTCTGTTGGTTACACTGAATTCCAACTAGACATTAGAGGTAAATTAAGGGATTGTCAGTTGGCTTGTAGGTGATAGTGGTTGTTATTATAGGAAAGGATGTTGTTGCTCCTCAAAGAAGTCTGATAGGATGAGAAGAGCAGTTGTGTAAAACGAAGCGTCAGATGGTGTGCACATGTCACAGCAGTGCAGAACAGACTCTGAAGCAGACTAGGATGAGGTGTGGAGAGTGGGGCATTGCTGTTCAAGTGCTAATGGATATTCTGTTTTCTGTTACTAATATTTAAACAGCATTTCATTGGTTTTTTTTTTTTTTAATGTCTAAATACTTGAACTTAGTTTTTACAAGTTGGTGAATACTGATAAGTTATTTCTCCCACCGAACTATAATCATACTCCCAGGAAGTATAAATATAGTGTTGAAAAACACATATCCGGGCAGTGGTGGCGCACGCCTTTAATCCCAGCACTTGGGAGGCAGAGGCAGGCGGATCTCTAAGTTCGAGGCCAGCCTGGTCTACAGAGTGAGTTCCAGGACAGCCAGGGCTACACAGAGAAACCCTGTCTCGAAAAACCAAAAAAAAAAAAAAAAAGAAAAAAAAAAAGAAAAGAAAAACACATATCACTGTTTTATTGATTTATATAATAAAACAAATTATCAAGTATACAGTTACTAAATTACATAGCTATTAGATATCTGTTTATTTGTAGGACCTCCCTCCATCCCTCTCTCCCTTCCTTCCTTTCTTTTTAGGAGAGGTTGGGGAAAGAAGGAGAAAAATCATAATTCAAACAAATAAGTTGGAAAAACAACTTCTGATAGTATGGAAACATTAATAAGAATTTCAAATTTTTTGATTAAGAATTGTTTAGCTTCAGATGTCTATGAATCACAAAAGTGACTAGTACGGTATGATAACCTAAGAATACAGTGTGGCACACATAGCTTGGTGGTAACCAGCAGTGCTCTAATTGGGCTGAAGACCAACTCAATAAAAGGCAATTCATGTCTAGTACTGGAAACCTAGCTAACTACTCAGGGCTAGTGAAATTCTAGATCTTGGAGGAAAACCTAAATTGCCACTCTGTTAAACCAGCACAATCCCTAACTACATTCTAAACATTTGTCCTAGCCACAAATAAGTGTAGTCCTCAGTCCTCATCAAGGGAATTTCTCTTTTTAACAGATGGAGACTATTCTTACAGAATACCACAACCAATCAGCTTACAGAGTTGTAGAGCCCCAGTGCCAATGGATACATCTACAAAAGAACTCCTGTACCTAAGGCTTGGAACATTGCACAATGGAAGATCAGGGCTGAAATATTGTAAGAGCCAGAGAACAGGGAGTTTACTGTTTGTGTCTCCTAGAAATGCCAGAAGTTACATGCAAAAAGTCTCAGCACCAAAGCTGCTCAAACACAACACTAATAGACATGTTTAAGGAGGGAGTTAGAAGGCCTCAACTTTACACAAAGAACAGGCAACTAAGGAATGCTGAGAGTAAAAGAGCTAGTCTTTCTCAGGGAGGAGTATAGCAATTAGTTATCTGACATGGACCAGCAGTGGTTCTTTAGTGACAGGGTCCTAAGTGGGATGTCCAAGAGATGAGAAGATAAAGAAGACTGGAAAGCTGGGGTGGAAGGACTTTCACAAGCTGTATCTTCTACCAAGCAAGTTTATTAAGAACTACTGTACCTTATATACTATTTTGCAGAGGACAGTGGTCTTAGGACTGATTACCACAGCCCATTGGGCAGGTCCCCAGAAACTACAACCTTTGAATCCTTTGAGGCACTGCCTCTAGCCCCAGACTAGCCTTGCCAGGTCTACTCCTGGACAGAGATTCAGAGTAACATTCCCTTTGCCCTTTCATCAGGGCCTCTGAGAAAGTCTTAGGTCAGTCTCAATCCCAATAGCTTTTCAATACCAAACGGTCATTCAGTCATTCAGGTTGTTTTTAGGAACACACACACACACACACACACACACACACACACACAACACACACACTTACTTTTAGAAGTCCATGAATTTCAAAAGGTATGTGTTGTGGGTACACAGGAAGGTTTGGAGAGAGGAAAGGGAAGAGATAAATGATGTAATTATAATCTTAAAAAATAAAATAAATTATTTAGCTGCATTTCATTTGTACCTTTAAAGTATCTACTAAGTTGAATATATTTTATATGATATATATTTCTGTAACAAACTAGATTTTTGGAATGGAGGCTTCACATAACAGCACAAAATAAGGCATAAAAAGTCATTAAATAATCAGCATAGAGCTTGGTAAAAAAAAAAGATCAATGGCTGAACAAACCTGATATGTATGTGTATGACTGTGGGAGATATAAACACAGAGTGAGAACGAAGGCCTGCAGTGTTAGAAATGACTGAAGGAATACACCACATAAGCTCTAGGGTGTTCTCAGTTTCCTAGGATCCTAAAAATATACAAGTATTGTGCTGAGTAGTTTGGTACCTAATCTTTCTAACTTTCGTATGTATTGTTGAGGTTCTGACACAGTAGTACACTTAAAGACATAACTCACTACAGTATGGCTTCAGGAAAGGTCACTTGATAAAGTAAGTAATAAGTGCATTTTAAATGTTGAACAGTAGATATCTTTTTGCTAAGTGTCCAAATAGGTGGATCATAACCTAAACATAGAGGTTGCAATTCTGTCATACTTGTGGCTGGTAAAACTGGAATTCAGCATTCTTGTGAAAGCTTTAGTAGACTTATTCATTTCGCTTACACATTGGTTAATTATATATAACAAATTAGGTACTATCTGAAGTTCTACTTCAGGGCAGTGGCACCTGACACCCCAGGTTTATTGAAATAATAGTTGTTTCTATGACCACTGGAATCTTTGAAGCAGAGCCATATTTTAGGACAGTGCTTTTCCAGATACAAAATGTTGCTTGCTTTCATTATGAATTGTACTTAAGAATTATACTTGTATTTTCATATTTCATTTCACCTTCAGTAAATGCTAGGTCAAAAAGCAGTGGAGCTGTCCCAGGGCCTGCAGCATACTGGGCAGAACCACAGCATCCAGCTTTTTTACAAACCAATCATCAATAAGCTGGATGGGAGTGTACTATCATTCAAAGGCCAACCAAGAACATGACTGCTCTTTCTCTACAAGAGTAGTATTGTAAACTGCTCTACATACTCTTAATATTGCGATGGTACCTTGTGTATGTCTGTGCTTGTGTGTGTGTGTGTGTGTGTATAATTATATATGTAAAATCTTATGCTTGGTTTTTGAAATGGGGTCTCTTTTTATTATGTAGCCCTGGCAGTCCTGGTACTTGCTATGTAGACCAGGCTAGCCCAAGCTCATAGAGATCTGCCTTCCTCTGCGATTAAAGGCTTGTGGCACGAGGCCAGACCAACACCATATTTAAATGCCCCTCTAAGTTTGTTTAAGGTTTAATACTGATTAGATTGTGTGTTAGGACTCTCATGCTTTTATATATGACTTCCCCAGGAGCAGGAATATCAAGTCATGTTAATTTAGTTAACAAAACTAAAACAAAAATCACCCAATAAAGGTTATAAAGGAAGAATTTTAAATTGAATGTGGAAATGATGCAGAACAACCTAAACCCACTCCTGAAATCTACTTCATTATTCAGTACATTCTACTTGAAATTCTCAGTGCTTGGAGTATGGAATTGGAAGAAATGGGAAATGAAACAAACCTCCTAACAAGAAGCAGTGACTCTTCAGTTCAGCAGCACCAAAGTATTACAAAGGAGGTGCCTTGAGGTTTACTTTATCCAGGCCCAAGCTCTTGTGAAATGCTCAGTGTCCAGGTTATCTACTCTCTTGGGGGCTTCAGAGTAGCAATGAATTTCTGCAGCTCACTTGTCTGCATTGAGGTTATGTTGTGCCTAGTAGTACTCTCCACTGCCTTTTAGAAACTTGTGTATGACCAAGACCACCACAGAAAGGAGTGTGTTTACTCTCTGAAGGTTGTAGCCTAATCCTGCAGCCTGTCCTGAGGTGTGAAGGGTAGCAATGCAGCCGATAGGGAATCAGACACCGCACAGCCTTCTTTTTTAAGTGGGGGATTTTGTGTTTTATATTACAGTGCTAATCTTGATGGTGGTGGTGGTAGTAGTGCTTTAGTAGTAATAGTGCTTTTAAAAAATGTTTTATTTATTTTTATAATTTATTTGTTGTAAGATAACTTAGTCAAGACTTAGAGAAAGATACGATTATATAGTTACAGGAGATTTTGTCAAAGACTTTTGAGTTTATTCAAATCGTGATGAGAAACCACTCATTGCTTCTAAGCAGAAAAAGAACATTAACATTTTGATTTAATTTTGTATTAATTATTTTAATTTTCGAAGGCAGGCTTTCATTGGCCTGGAACTTGCCATGTAGACCTTGAACTTGAACTCAGATCTTCCTGCTTCTACCCTCCATGCTGGGATTAATGGTGTGTGTTGCCATACCTGGCTTTTTTAATTTTGAAAAAGATGCTTTCATTGCTGTTTAGAAAATGAATTATATGTTGGCATATAATTCAACAGGTTAGCTGGACAAAAATTATTTAGGTAATTCACAACGTGGCTTATACCCAAGTGATGGAGATTTGCTGATGAAATGGAATGGAAGATGAAGGAATCGGGAATGAAGGATGTTATAAAATTTTAACTGTGTGTGATTGGAAAAACAGGGAGTTTTTGATAAAGTAAAGCCTCTGTTTTAAAATCCTTCCCTTTTAAAAAATTGAAATTTTGTTTATTATTGTTTCAGATGATCCAGGCTGGGCTTGAACTTTTGGTCTTACTGTTACCCCCTCCTAAATGTTAGGATTACATGTGTTCACCACTATTCCTGGCCTTGACCCTTTGATTCGGAGAGTCACTGAATGACACTGATAGTGAATTATTACTATTGATAATTTCCAACTGGTGTCATTTTGATTGTATTACATTTATTATAGTTTTTTTTTTTTTAAATTTGATATGCTGTAAGAGAAGCTTTATTTTCTTTCAATTGTTGGTTCATTGCTTCTGTTTCCTTTTTTAGTGGGCTATAATCAATCCATCATTATTCCATATTTGACTAGAGGAAACTCATTCTAGCAAGGTTCTTCATGCTTGTGTAGTCCCATAATATATTTTTAAAAATTATGTGTATGTGTTAAAGTGAGTATATGTGTTTGTGTGCATGTGTGGAGAATAGAGATCAGCCTTGGGTATTCTTCCTCCTCTGTCTACTGATTTTGTTTCTTTTCCTTTTACTGCCCCTTTCCCTCCCCTCCCCTCTCTCCCATCCCCAGTTTCTTTCTTCGGAGACAGTCTCTCACTTGGGCCTGGGCTCTTAGATTAGGCTAGGCTGGCTGGCCAGCAAACCCCAAATATCTGCCCTTCTTGGCCTCCTTAGGACCTGGCTTACAAGTGCACACCACCATGTCTAGCTTTGTATGTGAGTTGTTGGAATTGAACTCAGGTTCTCATGCTTGTGTGGCAAGTACTTTATTGATTGGACTGTCTCCCTGGCCAAGTTTACAGGCTATTGTGTGTTCTGTTTTCAGGTCTTTGTAAATATGTGTAAAAATGGAGATGGTGGTTTTCTACTGTCCACATTTTCAGGCCACTTGCTACTGTCTTTTAGCTCATGTTTGTCCTACTGAAGTGGTCTGGCCCTGTGGTACTCGTCTGCAGTCCCCGCCATAACTCAGGACATTGAGCATTATCCTGAATGGTTTTGCTCCTGTGTATCCTCTTTGGAAAGAAATCTCTACTGAAACCTTTTGACCATCCTATAATTGGATTGTCTTATTGTTGAGTTATAATAATTTTTAATATAATCTAGTCAGTAGACCTTTATCAGAAATTATTATATGTAATTTGTATTTTCTCCCATTTTTGGAGTTATATTTCATGTCCTTCACCGTACAACTTTAAAAAAATTTGATGAAGTGTAATTTATTTTTCTTTTATTGCTTATCATTGTATTGTTGTATGATATTAATGATTTGTGATTACGGTATGGTTTGAAACTTAAGAAACTGGCTTAATCTAAGGCTATAAAGAAACACATATGCTCACTTGTAAGATTGTATTCAATCAGCTTGTACATTGAATTGTATGACATCTCTACCAAAATTCATCTGATCCTGGGTGCTGGGTTATTTTTGGACTTGGTCCTCCTCCACCTACTTTTATCCTGTGCTGGTTCTCCATCCATTGGAGAACCAATTTGATTATAGTAATGAGTTTAAAGATAGCAAGTGTACATCCCCTACCTTCTTTTCTTCTTCATTATTTGTTTATTTTGTTTTATTTTATATTTTTTGGCCCATTGGGAGTGCCTTATAAATTTGAGAATCAGCTTTTCCACTTTTGGAAAAAGATATTAGAATTTTGATAGAGATTGCATCGAATCTATAGATGACTATTTTGTTTGTTTGCTTGCTTGTTTGCTTTGGTTTTTCAAGACAGGGTCTCTCTATGTAGCCCTGTCTGTCCTATAACTCACTCAGTAGACCAGACTGGACTTGAGCTCAAAGTTATGCCCACCTCTGCCTCCCAGTGCTGGGATTAGAGGTGTGTACCACCACTTCTGGTTTTAATTCATTCAGCAGTGTTTTGTAGTTTTTACTATACAAGCTTTGAGTTTATTAAGTATATTTCTAAGCACTTTTCTTTTTTATGGTATTATTACAGTAGAATTGATTTTCTTTTCCATAATATTATTTGTTAATGCACACAGATAGAACTGATTAGAAATGAGTTAAAACAACTGAAACAAAACAAAGAAGCAAGCCAGTGTTGGTATTCTATGCTAGAGGGGATGAATTTGAGATCTTCATGTGATGTGGATTTTATCCTTTACTCCATTAATACAGTTTGTTGTATTCATTCTTGTGTGTTGAGCTTTGTTTTTATTGGATATATCTCAGTATGAAATCCTTTAAATATTTTTAAAAAGATTTATTGATTTCATGTATGAGAGTTTTTCCCTGCATGTATGTATTATATATGTATGTGTGTATGTATTATGTGTACCGTATGTATGTCTGGTCCCTAGGGAGGTCAGAAGAAGGTGTCATATCCTCTGGATCTGGAGTTGTGGATGGTTATGAGCCACCATATGGCTGTTGGGAATTGAACCGGGGTCCTTTACAAGAAAAGGAAATATTCTTCACCACTAAACCATCTCTATAGCCATCTCCCTCATTTTCTCCATTATTACCTTTTGTGTGTGTTCTGTAGTGTGCTATTTTATGTTTTTGACTCTCTTACACTATTTTAGATTTACTTTTTAGTGGTTCATCTGGGGATTACAGTGAATATCTTTATAACTCAAGACACTGTAGTTGGGTTGATACCATTGTAGTTACAGGAGTATACACACATACTTGTGTCTTTCTTCCTTACATCTATACTATATATATTGCTGAGCAACAGTTATAATTATTCCTTTTCTTTGATCCTGCCTTGTCTCCTGAGTGTTGGTATTAAAGTGATGCGCCTCTACTGCCCAGTGTTACAGTTATTCTTTATGTATTTTTTATTTTAACAATGTATTATTTTCCTGTTGTTTTCATAGAAAAAATTAATATGGCAGGAAGACTGCATATTGTTAGAAAGGCCTGATTACAAAATGGCACCCAGGAGCTGAGTTTTAAGGAGGGTTGTGGTAAGGGCTCATTTTGTCTAAGCTGTTTATAGAAACAGTATGTCTGTTGCTGATTGCCTGCTTTTCTTCTTGAATGTTAAGAGTTGAGTGTGTTAGGGAACGGTACCTACATGTTCAGCTCCTAGTATTACATATTCTGAAAAACTTATACATTATTTTTACTGTCTACACACATACACATATCCCTCATTAGTGTTATTTATACTCACACACACATTTATATTTGTGGTTGCCTCTTCTCTTCTAGTTCTTACTAATTAATGTGTTTGTCTTACCTTTTAGGGGAATAAAGAATGTTGATGGGAGAACCATTTTCTTAATTTTCAAATTATTGAGCTGGTCGCCATAATGGGTAAGTTTAAGCTAAAAGCATTTTTTAAAAAATTATAATTAAAGAATAGGATGAATAAAATATTTATCTTATAATAAACTTTATATAGAAATTTATGATACAGGAGATTTATGTCATGTGTGATACAGATTTAGTTAACATTTTACTTAATGGACTTGAAGCATTAGGGAGTAGTAGAATGCTTGAATAGTTAAGCATCTGTGAGGCCTTGGGTTCAGTAACAGGTACCACCAAAACTAACATGAAACAAAGTAGTTTTGAGTTGAAGTACTTTTTCTGTTGTGACAGTTTTGGAATGAGCATTTGCTGCAGGTACCAGTAGAGAAATTGAAAGTAAGTGCTCAGGGGTTTGTGATTTGGTTAGAAATTAAGTCATCAGATTTTATAATTGAGTAAATAATCAAGTCATCAATGTGCAGAGACAATTTCTTTTGCAATATTCTGTGGCATTGTGAGTTTAATTAGAAGCAGTCTGCCCTATAGGGATGGGTTTCAGGCATTCAGTTTATGCACCCATCATTTTTTCTTTTTTTCTGCCTCCTTTTCTCCTTAATATTGAAGGTTTTGTTCTGAGGCAGCAGTTAGACAGACACTAGAAGCAGATGGTCTGCCTGACCTTAAATTGAGGAAAGTGGACAGAGTAATTAATTGTATGCTGTTTTTAAACTGAGATTGGTCCTGATAACTCTGACCTTTACTTGCCAAAGTTTGTCTCACTTTTTAACCAACTGTTTTTAAGAAAACTCTCTCTCTCTCTCTCTCTCTCTCTCTCTCTCTCTCTCTCTCTCTCTCTCACACACACACACACACACACACACACACACACACACACACACACACACACACACACACAATGTAGGTGGTAGAATTAAAAAGACATTTAGATGAGTCTTGTTTTGGAAGGCTTAGTGTACTCTCACTGTATGTAGTTGGAGCCAAAGCTTCACGTTCCTGCTTTGAAACTTTCTCTTCTACCTCTTGGTAGCCTCGCACATGGTGCCTTGTGTGTGGTATTCTCTGGAACCCAGCCTGTCCACTCTAAGCAGGTTTCTAATAGCTCTAGACTGCACACACTCTTACTTCTGTTTGCCTCTCACTTTTTTTTTTTTTTCACTTGTACTTCAACTTATATAGTAAGTTGATTTTTAACTATTGCAGATGGTTGTGAGTCACTATGTGCTTGCTAGGATTTGAACTTAAGACCTCTGGAAGAACAACCAATACGCTTCAACCCTGAGCCATCTCTCCAGCCCCAAGGACCCTAACATTTTTAAAGACTGTCATATCAAGTGATTTTACTCTATTTGAGATCAGTCTGAGCTTCCTCAAATTGAGACAATTTTTATCAAGAATGGACAGTCTGATGTGGACATTTTTATGGCATATTATTTGTGATTACATTGTAACTGAGTCAGTTACTGTTTGACTAAGTAAACACCATGAAAAATATTATTTTATAAAAGATGCTTTTAAGAAGGTTATAATATTTTCTCTAAGGGCTGCAAAGATGGCTAAGGAGTTAAGAGTGCTCATTGCTCTTGAAGAGGACCCAAGTTCAGTTTTCAGCATCACATCAGGCAGTTCATAGCCATCTGTATCTTAATTTTGAGGGGATCCAAAACCTTCTGGCTTCCATGGTCACCTGCACACATGTGGCACACACAAACTCAGGCAGGTACACACATATACACATAAATTTTAATAAAGTCTTAAATTGTTTTTCTCTTGGGGCCTGTGAGATAGCTTTGCAGGTAAAGGTACTTGAAACCATGTCTGACAAACCTGAATTTGATTCTCTGGACTCATATGGGAAAAGGCAAGAAACAACTCCTGTAAGCACATACGCACTGTAGTGCACAGCCACCCACACAAATAAGTAATAAATGTAATAACCTAATCTGGAATTTATTAATAAAAGCATTGCAGTTTTACCTTAATTATTAGATACTTTAGCTTATAGGCTATGTTGAATATTAAAAATCAGCAAAGGATATATTTTAGCTATTTATATAGTCAAATGACTTTTGGGACAATTGAATTACAGATTCCTTTTAATGATTTCTTTTACAGAACAGTTTTTCTTATTATTACTCCAGGAAGATAAATTTTTGCCCAGAATAATGGCTACATTTAAAAATTTTTATTGTAAAGACCTTTGATTCTTTGATTTATCTGTTGTTAAATTAGTAGATTGATTTACTAGCAAAAATCTGTTGTCTCATAGTCTTCCAAATAGTTTGTGATTGGCATTAGATGGGCTACATGTTTATGATTTTAAAGGAAAACTATTTGGAAGACACTGAAAGTTTATGCTTTATAGTCCTCCTTTTAGTTTTCTGAGTTCTGTTTCCTAAGGAGTGAATTTTTCTTATATTTTTACTTTTAACTAACCTTTTTGTGTGTGTAAGTGATGTTTTGCCTGGCTGTATGTCTATGCACCACATGTGTGTCTTGTGCCTGTGGTGTATAAAAGAGGTAATAATCCAGAGGATTGTGTGGAGCTGGAGTCACCACGTGGGTGCTAGGAACTGAGCCCTGGTCCTCTGCAAGAAGAGCCAGTGTTTGTAACTGCTGAGCCCTCTCTCCAGCTCCACACTGTTACCTTTAAATTGCTATTGGTCCTTTTGGTAAATACTTTTATTTATTTATTTTATGTGCATTTATGTTTTGCCTGCATGTATGTACACTTGTATGAGAGAGTTAGATCCCCCGAAATAGGAGCCACAGACAGAGTTGTAAGCTGCTATGTGGTTGCTGGCAATTGAACCCAGCATCCTTTGGAAGATCAGTCTGTGTTCTCTGGAAGAACAGCCAGTGCTCTCAACTGCTGAGCCATCTCTTCAGCCCGATAAACACTTTCTTATGTTTGTAGTCTTGGGAAGAAGTTTGAGAGAAACCTTTAAAGTGTTAGTAGGCCATTGTCCACAGATGGAGCTTTTCTGTTTTTTTCTGTAAGCAACAGTAAGAGGAAAACATCTCTAAAATGAAGTCTGTGATGTGGATATAATTGGTAAAGGAAGATAATGTTTACACAAGGTTTATTTTTTTCCTCATATTTTTTAAAATTTTTATTAAGGTTTTTGATACCTGGTTTGTGTTTTGTTTATGAGCCATAGAAAAGAATTTGTTCTAGCAAGGCTGTTTTGACTCAGGGTGTTAAGTCACTGAATGAATTAGAATGACTTTACCTCCCTCTCTTATGAATGGGGTTGGAGGGAGAGCTCAGCTATGAGGAGCACATGCTGCTCTTTCAGAGGACCCAAGTTCTATTCCTAGCACCTACATCAGATGACTCACAGCCACCTTCCAGCTCTAGGGGATCTGACACCTCTGGCCTCCATGGGCACCTGCACTCATATACACTTATCCACACACAGACACCTACACACCTACACACCTACACACACACACACACACACACACACACACACGCACGCACGCACACACACGCAGAGTTAAAAATAATATAGAAAATAAGTAAAATAAAAAATATTTAAAGCAAAAATGTCTCATGTATAGATGCCTAGTTTATGCAGAGCTTGAGACTTAAGCAGTTTTGATGTTTTTCTCAGAGGTGGTGTGTGTGTGTGTATGTGTGTGTGTGTGTATGTTTCTTGTAACATAGTTAACATTTTGTTTGGTAAAAAGAGGCAGATGGATCTCTGAGACTTCAGAGCTACCCTGATGTACATAGTTCCAGGACTACACAGAGAGACCTTGTTTTTAACAGTAAAGGATGTATTGGTATCCGGGAAGCTAGAGGAGGGTACAGGATTCCCTGGGATTGGCATCTCAGATGGTTGTAAGTTGTTCATTGGGAGTGCTAGGAACCAAACTTGGCTCTTCTGAAAGAGCAGCAGGCACTGTTACCTGCTGAGCCATCTCTCCAGTCCAACTAATTCATTTATTTATTAAATTCCATTATAAATTCTGCTTGATGAGTATGATAAATATATGTTGACATTAGAGTTCTTTTTAAAATGTATGTGAATTTATGTCTTTTTTTTTTTTTTTTAAATACCCAGATGATCAGCAAGCTTTGAATTCAATCATGCAAGATTTGGCTGTCCTTCATAAGGCCAGTCGGCCAGCATTATCTTTACAAGAAACCAGAAAAACAAAACCTTCGTCACCAAAAAAGCAGGTATTTATTTCAGTAATACTTAAAAGGTTTCATTTTTCTTATTTTTAAACTATGTGAATGCCTTTCTGTGGGAGTTTGTACATGAAATTGTAGGTGCCCATGGAAAGTGGCAGTACTGGATTCCATTGGAGCTGGAGTTGGAGGTGCCTCTGAGCTACCTGACATGGGCGTCGGAAACTGAACTTTGGTCCCCTGTAAAAGCAGTGTATGTTCTTAACCACGGAGCGCTCTTTCTAATCCCAATATCAGTAGTATTTTAATAAGTGTATTTTGTTGTTCTTTGAATTACTTTCTTTTTTGGTTTTTCGAGACAGGGTTTCTCTGTGTCCTGGCTGTCCTGGAACTCACTCTGTAGACCAGGCTGGCCTTGAACTCAGAAATCCGCCTGCCTCTGCCTCCCAAGTGCTGGGATTAAAGGCATGTGCCACCACTGCCTGGCTGAATTACTTTCATTTCATAGACTTCTTTTATATTTTGAATCAAATGTTGTATTTATTAGTATATTATCTGATAAGTGCATTTTAAATTTTGTATTTATATTTAATATGTAATACAATATAAATGCTATGTGTAAGTACAGTATTGAAGAAATAGTGACAAGAAAAAATGAAGATACATTTTTAAAAGCTGAATGGTAGCTGCTTGCTAAAGTTACTATTTCATGCATTCTTTACCACCCAAGATAAGCAGTTTCTTTTGTTTGTTTTCCCTAGAAGTCTCTTCTGGATGCTTATTACTGGGGTGATTTGATCCCTGTTAACAAGACTAACATGAGCTAAAGCATAGAACCTGAAATACTAGAGTTCCCTCTTCCCACAGTTTCCATTGTTCATGGTCATCTTAGGTCAGAAAATAACAGGTGGAATGCTGTAGACATAAGCAGATTTATGTTTTAAATCTCATGCCACTTGAAGTCACACAATGAAAGCTCACATTGCCCTGCTTTACTCTAGGACATGAATTATACCTCTGTGTTTTGTGTCCATGTTGTATATTTAGAAGCTCTTTAAGTTATGGGACTGACTACTGAAATGTGAGGGTAAAGTACCGGCAGTTTGAGCATGCAGAAAGAAGCTCTAAAGTGCTTCCTTTAAGAGAAGAAGTGGAAGGTTTGAACTTAACAGGGGAGACAAGCAAACCAACAAACATATGTCAGAAGTTTGGAAACACACAGAAGAGGAAGGACTCCAGGAAAGCAGTCGGCATTTCCTTAGTGCAGGCCGTTCCTGCATTAGTAGATGTTGGTGTTCATTCCTGTTGTCAGATGTGATGATGTCATTCTCAACTCAGCTTTTTGGCAGATGTTAGGTGATTGGAATTGCACCTTGAAAATGAAACCCCTTCTCTCTGCTCTGTGTTAAATGAGTAGATTAAGGAAAAATTTATCTGATCTCTGCATGATTATAGCTGATATTATTTTATTATAGAATGATGTCCGAGTCAAATTTGAACATAGAGGAGAAAAAAGGTAAGCAAGGAAATATTACATATTAATTAAATCATACAATAAAATGTGTATTCTAGGTAAGCTATTAGGATTCTTTTAGATTTGAATGAAGTTTTGTGGTTTTGAAATTGAAAATGAACTAATCTTTGGTAATGGGTAACAGGTACCTAGACTGGCGAGAAATAGGGTATGTCAAAATGCATGCTAAACATTGGAAGTACTGAATGTGCTTACTTTGCAAAATTGGAAAGTAAATAAGATCACTTCATAATACACTTTAAAATTTTACTATTTACTTTTATGTTCACTAGATAAAAATTTTAACTATCCTCAAAAGACTTCAATGTTGTGGTGTATATTTTGTTAATAGTATTATAGAAGTGAGTTGGAACAGTGGCTGCAGGTACTTACCAGCAGGAATGTAAGCTTAGCCATCTGTGCCTGGTGTCTCTTGCTATCTCTGCCTCAGGGTGGAAGTACAGCTGGTGAGGGCTGACAAAAAAAAACCTCACAGGAGCACAGAAGATAATTGTTTTGTTATCAGTGTTTCACTGTATTAGTAAAAGGCCTGCTAATCATAAGGAATCTAACATTTCTCACAAGTCCTGTAACTTGAAGGTCTGAACATGTTTCACTGGATGCACTGAAAAAAAGAAAGGAAAACAAATACACCTTACATATTAATAGACTGTTGTCTGACCTAGTCCTTATCTGGGATTATTTTCTAGGTGTTTGCTAGCTCTTCCATTCCTTCAGCTCTGTACTTAGTATGTGATTTATAAAGTTAATGCGGAAGTGGCTTCATTCCTGTGAGGCTAATACCTGACGTGGTATCTCTAGACTTAGTGCACGCTCCCTGGGCTGGCCAGGCCTGAGGAATAGAGGGAGCAAATACCATCGTTTTATCTTACTTCAATCTTTTATGATGTCTTAGAGATGCTTACATAAAATATGTGCTAAGATTTTGAATTGATAAGGATCCAGAAATCAGAATTTGATTTCCACAGGATGAGGAACTTATTATTCTTAACAGTTTCATTGCATTTTGTTACACATATGTCACATAGTTAATTAAATTTAAACACTTTCCTAAGTAGCACTTTATATTGAGCTTTAATATTTATGTGAATGTCAATTAAAAACTTGGAGAATCTTCTCTTAAATTATAATTAGAATAAAACAAAATTTAATCATAAATTTTGTTTTGAAATTTCTGTATTTGATCAAGTGTGTTATAATTTTTACTTAATTTTTTTATCTAACAAAATGGAACTATTGTAAGTATATTGTTTCTGACAAACAAAATATTTAAAAATCATTTTTGTATAGAATCCTACAGGTTACTAGACCAGTTAAACTAGAAGATCTGAGGTCTAAGTCTAAAATTGCCTTTGGGCAGTCTATGGATCTACACTATACCAACAACGAGGTAAACATATGCTATTTTGTTTTTTAGTAGACCTTATTTTGGAAAATTAGTGTGTTCACATAAGAGATTGTGTTATTTGGTGATAAGTTAAAAGTGGTACATTAGAGGAGTGAGATGTACATTTAGATTTTACTGATTAAGTGGGGGTGCTACTGTGCATACAACTAAGACTGTACAGTGGGAGGAAGTAGATACCACTTCGCTGTTCCTGCTTCCATTTTTTCTGTTTACTCTATTCAGTGAACTTACTTCCCCAGGATACTTAGAATTGTTCTAATATTAGAATGCTTTGGATTCTTGTATTGATGTTTGGGGTCAGTACTTGTGACCCTGAGGACTTGCTGTATTTTCAGGGAACCTGTTTTAATCTTGAGAGTAGAATTGGATTAGATGGTAAGTGAAGTTTCTTCCTGTTAGTGGGGTTTTAAAATTTTTAGTTAATTTTTAAATTTAATCTTCAGAAAATACTTTTTTACTGGCCCAATGGTAGGGTTTATGAGTTGAAGCCTTTTATGGCACAGGTGTCACAGGTTTGTAGAAGAAGCAGATAGCAGAGGAGTTAAAGATCTTTGAAGGAAATACATAAAGTCTTGTCATTAATAAATAAAAGTCTAAGCGGTGCATGGTGGTACATGCTGTAATCCCAGCACTGGGGAGGCAGAGGCAGAGGCAGACATAATGAGTTTCAAGACAGTCAGGGCTACATTGAGACCCTGTCAAAAAGAAAGAAAGGGAGGGAGGGAGGGAGGGAGGGAAGAAAAGAAAAGAAAAGAAAAGAAAAGAAAAAGTCAGCGAGTGTCCCCTTTATGTTACTAAGGAAAGGCTAGCAACTGAAGCAGTATTCACATTGAGACTTTGGTGTGAAAAGCCAGCCCTATAAAGAGTTTGAAGGGAAGAATGGAAGATGAAACAGCTGGAGAACAGTTTTATAGAAAGGGCACCAGTGGGGATGGAGTGATAAGGGAAGTCAGTAAAACTTGATCTAAGACAACACATGAAACCCTCTGCGCAAATAAAATACTTGAAAATAACACAGAGATGCAAATGCTTTCTTGAACATGGAAGACACTTAATTCATCAGCATAAGCAGCACAGCCTGATCGCTTACATACAACACAAAATACTTCTGCTGAATTAAAAGACAGTTCATTGCTCTGTGATGGAGCTCCAGGGGCTGCAAGCAGTAACACCAGCACCAGGGGCAGCCCCTTCTGCCTGCACCAGCTTACAAACAGCCATAGCAGGACCTGGATAGGAATCCCAAGAAGGCAGAGGGACATGTTTTCATAAGTACACATCTACATCTGAAACAGGGTCTTGAGCAGAGGAGTGTGTACAGTACTCCAGCAGTATCTTGAAATTTTACTTCTCAAGAAATTTGGGGTTTTAAACATGCATAAGCATGCCTCTCACCCAGTCTTTTAAATATGCATAAGCATGCCTCTTACCCAGTCTTTTAAATATGCATAAGCATGCCTCTCACCCAGTCTTTTAAATATGCATAAGCATGCCTCTTACCCAGTCTTTTCTTGGTACTTTATCATATGTACATACTGGCCGGGTGTTCAGCTGCCAGCCTGGAGTTCTCGAGGTTTTCTAGCAGTATGGACACAGGTGACGTACATAGGGGTAGATGACTGACTGTCCTATGGGGCAGCTCTGGATAACGGACTTTTCATGGCCATCTTCCCTTCTTTCTTCATTTTACCACTCCCCTACCTAGACTCTTTCCCCATGTAAATAACTTGACCGTGAATCATTATCTCCTAACATTTTCAGGGAAACAAAGCTACCCTACCTTCCAACTCCTTCATCTACCCCTTTTCCCCTTTCTCCTCCCTCCCAGGGTGTTTTATCAGCAGTAGGAAATGGGACAAAGATGATGTGTACCAGCACAAAATTAGCTGCAAATAGAAATTGGAAATAAACTTTTAAGTACAGAGTAGATAAATGTTAGCAGAGTATAAGACAGAAGTCACATCTGGTTTGTAAATACAGTTAGCAGCTTTTCATTTTTCTATTTTTATTAATGTATTATACTTTGGAGACAGAATCTTCCCATGTAACTTTGACTGCATAGTCTAGAATGGCCTTGAACTTTGGTCAGTCTTTAGAAAAAAAGACATTGCTTTCATGCAACACTACAGAGTGTGATTCCATACCATAGTAGGTCCTGGGTCAGGTGCACCTCTAGTGCTCCCCCTGTGCTATGTACTGAACAGCATTTGTCAATGGCTGCTCTTTCTTGTGTCTGCTGAAGGGGTCCTCATCCCCAGGGGATATTGCTGCAGAGGACTCCCAGCCAAGTAGACTTTACATTTAAACATTTCACATTTCACATGCTTAGAGGTGGCTAATAAGTGTGGCATATGTTCATTTGTTTTTGCTCGATGTTTCTGTTCCAGTGAAAGGATGCATACTTTTATATCATTGACAGTCTCCTTAAGCTGCAAGAATTGTTTTTATTTAAAAAATAAAAGATTTTAATTTTTATAAATTCATGTGAATCATACTTTTTTTCATCGACCTCTTGGTTGATTTTGTCCTTTATAACATCTTAGCCATGAGAGGGAGGACTAATGAAAGATTTCACATTGAGGATTTTCTGAGATGATTACTCACTCAGCATACTTGTTCTAGGGTGTAGTGGTCTAGACTACCACGACCAGAGATGAGTACAGGTGAACTGTTAGTACAGACATGTGGCCAATGACACCTTCCCGTGGCAGCTGTCCTTGATCCCCAAGGTTTGTTACTTATAAACACACCAGGCAGACTGTAAACCTGTGGTTACTACTAAAAAAAGAATTAAGAATTTTATCTGTGCAGATGAAAAGTCGTGACTTACTTTATATAATTTGTCTGTGTGCCCTTTAATGTTCTTAGGCATAAATATACTTACTTTACCTTAATTTAACAATACTTACTATTAATACCTTAATTTACCAGTGTTACAAAAATATCATAGAAAATTAATTTTTACATATATTTACTAGAAGAATGTAGTGATTAATAAGGCAAAAAATGTTAATTCTTTATTCATTCTGAGACTTTAGTGGTGCCGAAAGAGAGAGCAGAATGCTGGAGTAGAGAATAGAGATATGTAAGCTTCTTAGACTCTCACTGTAGTAATAAAATATAAGGTGAGATTTATAATTCCCTAGTAATGAAGCTGCTCATGGAGGAATCTGACCGGTGTGATGTCTGCATAATTCTTCCTCTTTTTCTTCAGTTGGTAATTCCGTTAACTACCCAGGATGACTTGGACAAAGCTGTGGAACTGCTAGATCGTAGTATTCACATGAAGAGTCTCAAGATATTACTTGTAACAAATGGGAGTACACAGGTATGAATTGGAGTTGTATTTATCACTGAAGATTATAAGATTGTAATCAGGGTTATATTTATATTTTAATTTTTAAACTGTAAATTTATATAATTTTTATTGCTGTCTCTTAATATCTTTGCTTCTCAAAACTATATAGTTAGAATTACAAATAATATATTAAACATGTGAAACTGATAGAAACTGGCAATTTGAGAAGAATTGTATTAGAATTGAAATGTTCGTTTTGTATTTTTATTTTTTACACTAATTTTGTGTAGATGAGGTAGCATGTGCACATGCCACAGGCACATGTATGAAGATTAGTTTTCTCAGTCTCACATGTTGGATTCAGGATTTAAACTTGGGTCATCAGGGTTGACAGCAAGCACCTGATGTACTATCTTACTGGTTTTGAAATGTCCATCTTTTCCCCGTTTCAGCCAGCCAACCTCCCTCCCTCCCTCCCTCCCTCCCTCCCTCCCTCCCTCCCTCCCTTCTTATTTCTGTGCTCAAGTGATCTTCCTGCTCTCATCTTCCAAGTATCTGGGGTAGTAGGCTTGAGACACTCTTTTGGTAGATTAAAATTTGTAAGAGTAGATTTTAAAAGGCCCAACAAGAATAGAGGATGGCTAGACTGTATTCTAGCAAGAGGATGATTCTGTTGAAAGCCTCAAGTGGGAAGAATAGCATTAATTGCCCTTTTCTCTTATAGGCTACTAATTTAGAAGCATCACCATCATCAGAAGATTTGAATAATACACCACTTGGTGCAGAGAGGAAAAAGCGGCTATCTGTAGTAGGTGAGAAAGGCAGGGTCTGAATAAGAAAACAAGTGATTTCTCAAATCCTTCTCATCTTTTACTGTGTGGTAACATGAACTAGATCCCTGGAAATAATCTCTCTGCAGTTACATACTTTAGTCACTTTGTCTTATCCAATGTTCCTGAGAAATCAATTTCACATATTGTAGGACTAGCAACAACCAATTTAAAAATTTTCTTTCTACACAGAATATTTTAATATTCAAAAATTCAAGTACAATCTTGAAGAGGTTTTTGTCAGTTTAATAGAGGGAGGAAGTAACTGTAGGACATTGAAATAAGTAGGCTAGACTCTTATGATATGAATAGGGGAGAATAACTGTAGGACAGTAACTTGAGTAGACTGGACTCATACGTATATGAATAGAGGGAAAATAAGTGTAGGACAGTAAAGTGAGTAGACTGGACTCTTGTTCTAAGTTCCCTAGGGTTTTAGGTGTCTCCAGGATATACTGTCAATATGAAAATGGCTAAAAATATCTAGACCGTGTTTTATTATTGTTCTCTCGGTATCCTATTGTATTTATCATCATTATTGCATTTCTTATGCCTAAGCTTCTGATGAAATGAAATAAAGATACGTGTACTATATCTTGTGAAGTAGCCTTGTTGAGCCTGTACTAACAGTGTTCTGAACGCTCCATGCTTGTTGCCATAGAAACATTGACAAGGAGCTGGAAAGATGGGATTAAGAGGGTCTTCTTTTTGCAAAGGACTAAATGTCAGGTGGCTCACAACTATCCATGACTCTTAGTGTAGGGGATCCAGCACTATCTTCTGGCCTCTTCTGGCACTCACATGCACATGCCCGTGCATACATGTAGACTCACATGTGCCCAGAAATAAAAATAATAAAGTAAATTCTTAAAGTATCATTCAAAATACAAAAAAAAATTGACAAAATAAAAGTGTTTCATTGCTTAAAGAACAGTTGATACAATTATTTTTAACAGATAGGGCAGAGGATGTAGTCATTCCAGATCTCATGAGTTCTTGTACTGAGGCATAAATTTGAAGAGGAAGTAGAAGAGGAGAGACAGGTAAATGGGGAAGAGAAAATGAGAGCAGGACACAATAAGACACTCGGTTGAAGATTTAGAAATGACTGGAGTAAGAAGAGGGTAGCTGAGGATGAAATTAGCATGTGAGTAACTAGAGCAGTTGTTTTTCTTTTGTTTTCTAGAAGAAGCTGCCTTTAAAAAATTTATTTATTTACTGTACATCCCAATTGTAGCCACCCCCTCTTCCCTGTCCTATCCTCCCAATGAAGTCCCCTATGGGTACCAGCCCGCCCTGGCACATAAAGTTGCTGCAGCAAGACTAAGCACATCCTCTCCCACTGAGGCCAGACAAAGCAGCCCAGCTAGGGGGAGGAGATCCAGAGGCAGGCCACAGAGTCAGAGGCTGAACCCGCTTCAGTTGTTAGAGGTCCACATGAAGGCCAAGCTGCATGTTTGCTACAAGTGGGTAGGGCCTAGGTTAGAAGAAGCTGTTTTATGGCCATTCTTTTTTAGATGTTTTGTCTCACATGGGTATTTCAGAAAACTAGAGCTATGACCCACAGAGATGACACACACATAAAGCGGCTTGTCCTTACTCAGATATGCTTGATATTACTAAAAAGCAAAACCAAAACCAAAACAATACCACCACTACCACCACCACCACCACCACCACCACCACCAACAGTGAGAGAGTATTCGAGTTATGAGAATTCAAACTCTGGCACTGTCGCTCTCAGTATGAGACTAGTAATTTTACCCTGGCCTTTGGACAATGGGGTTAAAGCCATAACCAGAGCACTTATAAACAGAGCACTTCTCAAACTGGAGGCACAGCTGCTGTCTTTCTTTGTGGAAGTAAAGTCAAACAGCCACTGCATTTCAGTTGTTAGACAGGAAAAGCTTACGTGCACTAGTTAAATTGCCTTTTTGATTTCCTCAATATTAACCCACTAGTAAGTATTCTTGTTGTTTGACTTTGGTGCCAGGATAAGAAAAAACCTGAAAATTATGCAGAATTACTATGAGTGTGTTAATAAGCCCATTAAATGAATATTAAGAAATATGTATGAGTTGTCAAGTAATTGTATGAAGAAACTTTTATAGCGCCCTTCTTTCTCAGTCTCCTTTTAATTGAGTATATTGCTCTATAATTTAAAAAACAAGTATGCAGAAAGACGAAACTATCAGGGATGCAGTAATGAGTGTGGCTGTGAGTGTTCCAGAGCCTGCATGAGCTCCACTCAGAGCTTAGCACACACCTCTTTCCAGCCAGCAGATGAGGCCTCTTGCTCCTTCTCCCTACCTAACAGATGACCCCGTTACATATGTTTACTTCTTTTTTTAATTTAAACTTAAATAGAACAACACTTATATGTTTGTTTACTTTAAAAAACACTGCAAGGAAAGCAAACAACTTGATTAGTAAAGTATCATTTCCTGTGAACAAAGTGATTAAATGACTGCCAGGCTCTTCTCTATAAGAAGTAATATAGTACTGTGTTCAGGTGAGAGCAGACCAGTTGCCAAAGACACTAAGATGGTACTGGGATTTAAATCATGCCCTGATTGCAGAGCCCTTATTCCTTTCCCATATGGAGATGTCAGTCACAGATTGTGTTAAATATAGGCAGATACAGTTTGTCTTTGGAAATTCAAAAGCTGTGGCATAAGATTCTGTAGTGTTTTATCAGCCCATGATATGGTTGTCAACAGTCAGAAAAACTTGAGTGTGAATTAGCACATTCTAATGAGGTTGTAAAGTGTGAATTTAGAAAGGTTTTAAGAAGATCTGAACCTGAATATTCTGATTAACTTTTGTAAACACTGGATTTTATTTGTCGACGTTATTTTTTTATGTAGTTAGAAATGAGACTTATTTAATTGAAACAAAAATTAATTTCCTTGCTGAGAAGGATAAAACTTTATAATTTTTCTTTTTGAGGTCCCCCTAATAGGGATAGAAGTTCCCCTCCCCCAGGATACATTCCAGATGAACTGCACCAGATTGCCCGGAATGGGTCATTCACTAGCATCACCAGTGAAGGAGAGTTCATTCCCGAGAGCATGGACCAAGTAAGCAGAACTGGACGCTAGTTTTCCCTCTATTCTAAGACACACTGCTCAGGTGGCCAGTGTGATGTAGCAGACAGCGAGCTGTGTGTGTACATTCTCTCTAATCTAGCTTCTTAAGTCAACAAGTTATTATAAACTGCTCATTAATTTATATATACCTTTTTGTATTGGTATATCAAAAATAGTAGAACAAACTGGTTTTTTTTTTTGTATTGGTCATCTATGATGCATTTGGCTTATAATCTTAAATTAAGATTCAGATTTCTTAATAAATCATCTATCTATCTATCTATCTATCTATCTATCTATCTATCTATGTATGTATTTAAGTTTTTTGAGACAGGGTCATTCTGTGTAGCACTGACTGTCCAGGAACTTGTGCTGTAAATCAGATTGGCCTTGAAGACTAGAGTACTGGTATTGAGGGCATATGCCAACACTGCCGACTTAATGAATACTTTAAAGATAGAGTAAAATTATAAATACTTTATGAAGTGTGATTTGTGAACTGTCTTTAGTACTTAAAAGTGCTTCTGCTTTGAAGTACCCTGTGTTTTTGTGGCGTCGCCGTTAGGTCCTTCCATTGCCTAAGTGCCAACAGTACCGTGGCATTTTCTGTCTCTAAGCACTAAGCACTGTATAGTTTGTCTCCATTGAATAGGGATGGCCATTGCTCACTTTTATGTAAGCAAAATTACCGTAGCTTCAATTACTTGACTATAGAAAAGTATATTTTTCTCTCATAAGACTTCTGTAATCACAGTTTGTTTATATAGGATGTTTAACAATGAGTAATTTTGGGTAGTAACTGCTATTTGTTACTGTTCTTTTTGAAGAGTCTAAAATAATTCTAAAATTGTGGGGAAAGTCATATACATTTTTTGATATGCTAGAAACCACGGAATTACATACTTTAAATGTATAAAGTTTATGTTATATCATGCCTCAAACTTTTTTTTTTTTAATATACAAAGGATAATAGTTAATTGGGGCTGGCTTACAGGTTTAGAGTTCAGTCTATAGTATCATCAGTGGGAACATGGCATCCAGGCAGGCGTGGTACAGGAGGAGCTGAGACTTTTGGTTATTATCAGGCCGAGTCATGGTGGAATCTTTGTTTTCCTAGATGCTGGATCCATTGTCTTTAAGCAGCCCTGAAAATTCTGGCTCAGGAAGCTGTCCTTCACTTGATAGTCCTTTGGATGGGTAATGATTTTAGTTCTGCTTTTTAGTACATATTGGTAAAAGTGCATACACATAGACTATGGAATTATCAATAATTTTTTATTCTACATTTAGAAGAGTGTTGTTCATTGATAATTGTCTACACTGACAGCAAGTAAAGTTTTCTATATTGTGAATAAATCTTCTACATCATGGGTTCAGTGTCTTTATTAGTTGCTGCATTATGGGTTTTTTTTCCTACTATTTCTGCTTGTCCAAAATGTGTTTGAAGCAAGTGCAAACAGAATTTACATATGTTTATTTTATGATAGCTCTTGAAACTGTTATAAAACTTCTCATGGTTGGTTTTGGCAGTTTCATTTTTTAAAAAATTTTTTATTCTGTATGCCTAATGCGCATTGCCAGGGCGCCCTCTACTGTTCTCAGGATATTGCTGTTTGGGGGCTTCCTGTAATACAGAATTAGTATTAAACTCTTGTTTGTCTCTTCTGGGATTCTTTATGAAAATGGATACACATTTGGAAATTCACGTATACTTTCCTCTTATCCACACTTGTCTGTCAGTGCCTTGAAAAATCTACTCTGCCCACCTCTAAAATAAAAAAGCAAAAATTTTTAGTGAACTGTCCTGAATATTTGTCATTAATGTTTGATAAATTAAATTTATATGTCTTTAGTATAGATTCAGAAACAGTTTCAGGAAAAAAATTATTTTCCGACATTAAACTGAAGTATAGGTGCTTCAAACCTCCATGGTTCCAAATAGATCACTCTTACCCCTATACTTAATAGCTAGTTTAAAAGCTAGGCTTTTGTCTGTGTGTACCAAATAAGTCTTTCAAAAGAAGTTTTTCTTTTTAAAAATTTATGTTATGCCGGGCAATGGTAGCACACGCCTTTAATCCTAGCACTTGGGAGGCAGAGGCAGGCGGATTTCTGAGTTCGAGGCCAGCCTGGTCTACAGAGTGAGTTCCAGGATAGCCAGGGCTATACAGAGAAACCCTGACTCAAAAAGAAAAACTCAAAAAAAAAAAAAAAACAAACAAAACAAAAAAAAATTTATTTTAGTATTTAAGTGAACTCCTTTATACACACACACACATACCCCACACACACCCGAGAACACATGTAGAAATACAGATATTACTTAAAAATCTTTTTTTGTTTTATTGCATACCCTCCTTCAATTTAATTTTACATTTTCTATTTATAGAGAAAGCTACCCCAAATCCCGGATGCCTAGGGCACAGAGCTACCCAGATAATCATCAGGAGTTTTCAGGTTAGACTATAAATTCTATATGCTTGAACGCTTACCTCATGGTTTGGCTAGGAGGGGAAAGTTTTTGAAAAAATTAAAAATGATACTATGCTTTTCATTATTAAAAAGGTTTGACTTTTAATGATACTGTTTTTATGATTTAACAGACTATGATAACCCCATTTTTGAGAAATTTGGAAAAGGAGGAACATATCCAAGAAGGTATCATGTTTCATACCATCATCAAGAGTATAATGACGGTGAGTTTTGAACTTTTACAATCAGACTGAAAGAACAGATAACATTAAGCAAACATTACAAAAATGAGCATACATTTAAAAAAAAGCCTCATTTGTTATAACCAAATAATTCGTTCTTGAGTCACTTCATTTTCTGGTTAAAAAAACAAGAAAAAGAAAAACCTTTGCCAGGAATGGTAGGTAGTACATACCTTTAGTCTCAGGAAGCAGAGTCAGGCAGATCTTTATGAGTTCAGGACCAGCCTGGTCTACATGGTGAGTAACAAGACAGCTAGCTATAAGGTTTCAAACAAAACAGAAAATAAGACAACAACCCTTTTTTCTGGTAACTGACTGGTAACTCCGTAAAGTGTATGCTCCTTTAGCACAGGAACCTGAATTCAGATCCTCAGAACCCATATAAAAGCTGGCCCAGCAGTGTGCACCCCTTACCTGAGCTTGGAGGAGAGGATGTGGAACAAGTAGATTCCTGAAGCTTGGCCAGTGTAGCTAAATCATGAACCTCAGGTTCAGTGAGCGACCAAAAAATTGTATGCTAAAAAATAAACATGGCAGCTGGGCATGTGGCCTGTGCCTTTAATCCTAGCACTTAGGAGGGCACCCTAGTCTACATAGTGGGTTCCCCACCAATCAAAATTACAGAATTACATAGTTATACCCTGTCTTAAACCAAATAAATAAATAAATAAATAAATAAATAAATAAATAAATAAATAGATTATGCCATAGATAGATAATAAAGGTGGAGAGTGATTGAAGATACCCAATGTTGACTTTGATCTCCACATACATGTACACATACCAGACATATCTTAGTCTGTGTTCTAGTGCTATGAAGAGACATCATGATTATGGTAACTCTCTTAAAAAAGGAAACACTTAATTGGGGCCAACTTAGAGTTTCAGAGGTTCAGTTAATTATGGTTGTGGAAGCATTGCAGACATGATGCTGGAGAGATAGCTGAGAGGTCTACATTTGGATCAGAGGGCAGCAAGAAAGAGAGATACTGGGCCTGGCTTGAACATTTGAAACCTGAGAGCCCAGTGACACACTCCCTTTCACAAGACCACACCTCCTTATCCTTCCCAAATAGTGCATCAACTGGAGTCCAGGGTTTCAAATATATAAGCCTGTTGGGGGCATTCTTATTCAAACCACCATAGTATGCAGATCACATTTTCACGATCCACTATCTTGTTGGATATCTAGACTGCTTCCGTTTCTTCACTGTTGTGGATAAATGTAGATGTGCCAGTGTCTTAGTTTGCTCTCTGCTACTATGATAGACATCATGGCCAAAAATAACTTGGGGATGAAAGGGTTTATTTCACCTAGCAGGTTATAGTACATCATGAAGAGAGGTCAAGGTAGGAACTGAAGCATAAGCCATGGGAAAATGCTGCTTACTGGCTTCCTCTCATGGCCTGCTCAGCCAGCTTTTATACCAGGATCATCTGCCCAGGGTGGCACCACTCACAGTGAGCTGGACCCCCCCCCCCCATCTATTATTAATCAAGAAAGTGTCCACAGACTTGCCTACAAGCCAGTCTGATGAAGGTAGTACCTCAGTTGAGATCTCCTCTTCCCAGATGAATTTAGCATGTGTCAAGTTGACAAAACAAGAACAGTCAAAACAGAGAGCATCTCTCTGCTACCTGTAACTTTCTAATTTGGTACTTGAATTTGTATCCACTACCACCTTCACACACATAATCATTGCTATTTCAGCCTTTTCAGCCTATATTTGCAGGGCAGTCTTACTTCCTATACTATAGCTGTTTAAGTATCTTAAAAGTGTAGTCCATTAATATAAGGAGTAAGTTAATTTTGTTTTCACTTTGTAGGTCGGAAGACTTTTCCAAGAGCTAGGAGGACCCAGGGTACCAGTTTCCGGTCTCCTGTGAGTTTCAGTCCTACTGATCTCTCCTTAAGCACTAGTAGTGGAAGCAGTATCTTTACCCCAGAGTATGACGACAGTCGAATAAGAAGACGGGGGAGTGACATAGACAATCCTACTTTGACTGTCACAGACATCAGCCCACCTAGCCGTTGTAAGTAATAGAAATGTGTAGCAGAAACTTTGCATAGTTTTGTGTTAACAGGAATAAATAGCAAAGTCAGAACTCAGGGAAAACAAACTCTTCGTAAGAGATATAGTAATATGTTTTTAAAGGTGGCTCTGCTATCAGGTGTAAGTATGTATTACTGCTAACTAGTTTAGCTAATTGCTCTTCACTTTTTAAAGGAAAATTGTTACTAATTGTTCTCATCCATTCTATTCTACATGTTTGTTAAGCACTGAGACTTGTATGAGACTTGTAAGAGATAGCCTAATGGGGAGATAGATTTGTGGAGAAAAAAAATTACAGTATAGCATTTAATCTAGACCATAAATATGTGTAGAGATTTACTAGCTGTGTGTGTTCATTACTGATTCAATATCTTACCAAAACAGCTTAAGGGAAAGATTTATTTTGGGTCAAGATTTTAGTGTGTGGTCCTTGGCTCTGTTGATTATTTGTTTGAAAGGTATTTTTTCCTTCATTGTTTGAAACATATTTTTCTGCATATCAATTTTCTAAAGAAATAAAAAATGAAAACCAATGATTTCAAATTATCCCTTGTCTTCTGGCCTTTATATTTTTCAAAGAGGAATTCACTTTTAATCTTTGTCTTCTTCAGCAAATAGTGTGCTCTTTCCTCTGTCTGGCTGCTTTTCAGATCTGGTCTTTGGTCCTGTGTTCTTTGCTGCTGCTCCACACCTAAGCCCTCATCTCTGTTCTCTCATTCTCATTCTTTGAGAAATCCCTCTTTTGTTTTGTGAGGCAGAATCTTAACATGTATGCTAGACTGGCCTCAAATTCCATGGGTATTGGAAGGTGACCAAGATGACCTTGAGCTGTTGATCCTCCCAAGTGCTGGGACTTAAGGGTTTACCTGTTTATGGTATTATTGAGGGAACATATTCCAGTAGTTTCATTTGACTGTACATCTGCTCTTGCATGTTGTCTGCCTTGTAAAGGTCCAGCCAGACCTTTAATATGTTAATTGATTTTTAAAATGATTTTAATTTTAGTGGTTGGTGTGTGTGTGTGTGTGTATAGGGGGAGACAGACAGAGACTGGACTACATATACACTAGTGGAGTGACATCAAATTCCTTAAAGCTGGAGTTGCAGACTTCTGTGTTAAGACTATTTACAAATATTTATAATTTGCTGTAGTAAAAACTGGTAAATAAGTTATCATATACTCGATGTATCTTATATTAAGTGAAAGATGGATGTCACATTTGCATTTTGAAAAAATGAATCATGAAATACAAACGTTGAGTTAGGATTCTTAGAATAATGAGAACATTTTTGAAAGATTTGGATGGTCATCATTTCCCGTTGGGTCTAGAATGTTCTAGGATGTCACTGCATCGCATCTATTTCATTTTAAGAATATGTTCTTTTTCAGCACCTCGAGCTCCAACCAATTGGAGATTGGGCAAACTGCTTGGCCAAGGAGCTTTTGGTAGGGTTTACCTCTGTTATGATGTTGATACCGGAAGAGAACTGGCTGTTAAACAAGTTCAGTTTAACCCTGATAGCCCGGAGACCAGCAAGGTAAAAAGCCATCATACATATCACCTGGCCACTGTAAAAGCTTGTTTTTCTTTGGAGGGGAAACAAAACAAAAACAAAAGCAGGACTAGTCAGATTGCTCCAAGCCTAGAGACGTTATTCATTCCCCAGAACCCACAGGGCAGAAGAGGAGAGCCAGCTCGTACGAGTTCTCTGACAGCCACAGTTGTGCTGTGGCATGTGTGTGCACCCCTCCTCAAGACAGATGAAGTGTATGTACAAAGTTTTAAAATGGAAGATAATGACATACGGTGTAACTTGGGGCTTGTGGTAAATGACCAGCTGTGTTAGTACTTCATTTGTATTTTTAGGATGACTTGCTGTTACCTTAGCATGCAACCACAGCTGTTAAATAAAAGGCATTGCGGTCTGGAGATGTGGCTGAGAACATTGAAAGGACCCAGGCTCAGTTTGTAATACCCACATGGAGGCTCACAACTGTCTGTAACTGTATCCAGGGATGATCAAACACCCTCTTTTGGCCTCTGAGGGCACTGCATACTTGTGGTCCAGACAAACCCAGGCAAATTCACATATGTTAAAAAAGTAAAATTAAAATAAAAAAATATATATATATATATATTGGTTAGAGACTAAAATGGTGTATGTAACAGTGAATATTTCATTATGAAATCACCATCATAGTCCATGAGATAAGACTGTTTTGCTTTTATTATGATGTTATAAAGACTTAACACAGGGCCAGTGAAATTGTTTAGAAGATAAAGGTGCTTGTCACCAAGCCTGTCAACCTGAAGTTAGTACCCAGAATCTACCTCTCAGGGACCCACATTGTCGAAGCAGAGAACTAACTCTTAACTCCTGCAAGTTGTCTCTAACTTCTACATGGTTTTCATGGTACATGTACAAACAAACACACACATAAACAGAGAAATGTAGTAAAATATATTAAAAAAAGACTTAAAAGGAGTTCTGTCTTTCAGGAAGTAAATGCACTTGAGTGTGAAATTCAGTTGTTGAAAAACTTGTTGCATGAGCGAATTGTTCAGTATTATGGCTGTCTGCGGGATCCTCAGGAGAAAACACTGTCCATCTTTATGGAATACATGCCAGGGGTAAGTTCACATTCATTTTAAAAATAAGATGAAGAGATTTCAGTTCAGCCCTTTTGATCTTCTGCATCATCGATGAAATTTTGTAGCTTGACATTGCCTGCAGTCAGACTTAGGGTCTCACTGCTGATTGCTCAGAAGAGTAGAATGATCATGGTCTTGTAGACAAGAAGTATCTGAGATGTAATACTGGTACATAGGAATATTCAATTTTAAACATTACCTGATTTTAAAAATATACTATATGCTATTATACATATATAATATGTATATATGCATATATGTATGCATATTACACATATACACTTTTAATTCAGCAACATGGCTGTTCTGACCACATCCTAAGACCTTCTCAGTCTGTGTGATCTATATGGAATGCAGACACATGGCACCTTTAATCGCCCTGGCTGGGGAATACAGATATACCCTTAGAACTCACCATTAATACCAAGCAATGAATGTAAAGTTAATATATAGAAGGAAGCAGCCATGTTTGAAAGTAATGTCTAATTGAGGGGCAGACAAAGTGATGAATCAGAGATAGAACTGACAGAATAAGTCAGAGATAGGATATGCCCAACTCACATGGAAACAGACAGGAGAGGCAAATTAGAGAGGGGGGGAAGGAGAGAGGGCAGTTTTACTGGGACAGTTACAGAGAGACAGGTTGCAGAGGGAGAATAAGCTAGACAAAGATAAAGACAGTATGATCCAGAGAATGAGAAGGAGCCAGAAGATTAGAATAGATTGCCAAAGTTAGTATGAGACCAAGTAGAGCAATTCAGTCAGAAGCTCAGAGAAGCCAGTTTGAATAAATCAGCTTGAAGAGGAGTTGAATTAAACCAGCTGAGTTGAACCAGCCAGCCAGAGTTCAGAAAGAACTAGAAAGGGGGTGAGCTTGTTCAGCAGTAAGTCTCAGAGGCTGAAAACATACAGGAATAGACCTAGGTTACCAGACAGAGTCCTTGGAGACAACAATTATTACAGGAGAATGTGGCAGTGATTTCATTCATAATTGCAAAATGAAATTGTGACCACTCTATATTTCTCTTTTTGTATATATAGAGTAAATTTTAATTCTAATAAATTTTCAAGATGGTAATTAGCATCTTTATTCATTAAGAGATAGGTGCCTTACTTCAGTCATGGTGGCACACCTCTGATCCCAGCACTCAGGAGGTAGAGGTAAGAGGATTTCAAGTTCAAGGCCAACCTAGACTTGACAAAATGATTTTTTAAAAAACTAAAAAGGAAAAAAAAAAGTATTCTCATAATTTAGTAGAGTAAGTTAGGAAGAAGAAATTTGCTTTATGGGTCTTTATGGTAGTAGATGGCTAGAGTTACATGTTGAAGGTACAGAGTTGCCATTCGAGATTTCAGGTCAGTACCTAGTGCTGTTGGAGACATTGTTGATGTCACACAAGCATCAGTAACTCTTACTGTTATGCACTGTTGTTACAGTGATACCACTGCTGCTCACTGGATCTGTTTGCTACTATTATGTTTTCAGATATTCTTCTTCTTCTATTGTAAGTTAGCTTAAACATTATTTTTCCAAAACAAATCAGGGTTGTATTAAAGACTCTACAAACATGGAAACCATATAATTTGTTAATCTCAAAGAAATTAGTTCAACATAAGTAATCTGAAAGAACAGAAACTCTGCATAGTTATTTTCCTGAGAATTCCTGCCCTCTCCACTTATAGTCTCTCAGCTATGAACTAGGATTCTCTTAAAAATAAGGATTTAGTAACAATTTTTATTTTAAACTGAAGGTTTAGTTGTTTTTTTTTATTATTTTTTTTTATTTTAGGGTTCAATTAAGGACCAACTAAAAGCATATGGAGCTCTTACTGAGAACGTGACAAGGAAATACACCCGTCAGATTCTGGAGGGGGTCCATTATTTGCATAGTAATATGATTGTCCATAGAGATATCAAAGGTAAGTCATAGTTTACTTTTTACTTTAAATACAGATTGCTATGAGTTTGAATGAAAGAAATGTCATCATGACATTGGACATTTAAGGTAATATATCTACCTGTAAACTACCACAGGAAAACACTTCTACAGCTTTCTCATGAACTCTGTAAGTGTCCAGTCAGACTAGTTCTTCAGTTCAGATTTTCTTGAATGATAGCTTTGCTGTAAGGATCCATAGAATGAATTTCATTCAGAAACCCAAGAGTAATGTGGGCATGTTTGTGTGTGTGTTGACTAGGCCTACAGTGGTGAGTAGAGGCTCTGCCACCACAGAGTTGAATTCAGACTTGGACTTTCTCTGCTACTAACTATAGCCTTGGAAGACTAACCTTTCTATATCCTCATGAATCTCTCTATCCCCTTCTCTCCTTTATCCTTCATCTTCTTCTTCCCTCCCCATGTTGAAACCCTAGTTTCTGGATATGGAACTTGCATAAACTAACCCAAGTTCTCTATCCTTGAGATGTACCTCTGTTCCCTCATTATTTATTCTTAAGTGAGAGTCAATAGTATTCAATTTATGGGATTCTTGAAAGGATCAAATATGTTAACATGTTGCAATATTTAAAACAATTCTGGTGCTCGCTTCTTAAAATTTAGCAACCGTGATGACATACTTTGTGTTGCAGTTTATGTAAAGTCAAGGGAATAGATGTCGTGAAAGAATAAAGAGGAGGGAAGGAAAGATCCCAAGACTGAGCTCTGATGAACTCCAGCTAGGGAAATTCACTTTTTCCCCTAAGCATCAGATACAGACATGACTATGTGAAATGAGTTAATGGTAGAGTTGTGTAAAACTTGAGACGGCTCAAATCTCTGTACTGTTGAGCCTACCTGAGTCTAAAAAAACTGTATATGACCCCAAAATTAGAATTAATTATTGAATTAAAATCATGAATTAAAAAAGTAAATGCGTGCGTATAATATCTAGTCATTGATCTTTGTTGGCACTTTTACAAGTTCCCAGACTTTTGCTCTCCTATATGTCTGGTACATCCTGACTGTCCAGATGAGACCATGAGGAAAACTGTCAATCATTTCTGGTGATTGAACACTAATTTCTAGTATGACTCTAGTATGCAGAATTCCTGAGGCAGATGACATGCACTAGACTGGGGCTTATTATGTATAAAACCTGATAGCTTAAAGAACCGTATAAAGAAATTATTCAGGTAGGAAAAATCTGTTCTTAGTCAAGCCAGTTTCTCTTTGGCTCTCATAATGAGAGAAACAGAGGGAGCCATGTCCTGTAATACATAGATCTTCTAATCTTCCCAGAATGTAGGATGACCTGCCTTGGCCAGGTGAATGGGGATGGAAGCAAGTTGATAAATAAGTATTACAAGACAAATATATTGATATGGGAGAAAATAGGCCCTCAAGCTTGTAAATTTAAGTATGACAGAAGGAAAATGATGGCTATCAAATGGCAACATAGTGCTATTTGTTTTCTACAGTATATTTTTTAATTGTTCTGTGTCTTCTAATTTTTATGCATAACTTATAAGTGGCAAAAGGAAAGGTAAAGATAATTGATTTTCTGTAATTTCAGACCTGTGAGAATCATTACTATTAGGAAACTTACTCATTTCTAAAGTCTCTCCTATCATCCTCCTCTCCTCTCCCTCTCCCACTCCTTTGTTCTCCTCCTCTTTCTCTCTCTAAATTCATCACATTTTATTTATGTGTGTGTGGAACACTTACATGCTAGTGCCATAGTGCATGCATAGAAGGCAGAGAACAGCTTGAAGGAGTTGATTCTCTTCCACCATATATGTTACAGGTATGGTACCTTTGCTCATTGAGCCATCTCTCTGGCCCTGTTCTCTATCTTTTTTCCCTTCAGGAAACTGTACTGTTGACAGGCATGGTGGTAGTACATGCCTTTAATCACCGAAGTGGCAGAGGCATGTGGATCTCTAGGAGTTTAAAGCCAGCCTGTTATTGAAAAAAGCAAAGGAGCTATACTATTGAAGACCAAATAGTTAATAAAAGGACACTTTGTTTTCTTAAATGATTTTATTTGTGTGTAGGGGTAGGTGGTCGGTGAGTGCATGTTCATGTGCATATACATACATACAGAAGCCAGAAGAGGACAGGAAATGTCCTGCTCTGTTTATGTCTTACTTTTTTGGGTCAGGATCTTTCACTGAATCTAGAGCTTACCATTTTCCAGCTAATCTGGCTTGCTAAGAGTACTATTCAGCCTCCTGTCTATGTCCTAGATGCATGCAGATATGCATGGCTTTTATGTGTGTGTTCAGGATCTGAATGCAGGTTGTCATGCTTGAATACAAGCTCCTTACCCATCCTTAATGTCTTGTTTTGTTTTGGGTCTTTTGTTTTGAGGCAGTATCTCTTTATAGTCCAGGTTGGTGACTGCCTTTGGTTCTTGAGTACTGAGATTACAGATGTTTGCCAGCAAGCCCAGGTAGGACACACACATGCACACACACATGCACACACGCACCACAATTTAGCCTGTATTATAGCGTTGGTAGACAGCAGATTATAATGACTCCTTGGGATGCAATTAGCAAAATCTAAACTGTTAGAAAGGTTTAAGTAAGCAACAGAACTTTTACATTTTTCTTTCTAATTGCCAATGAAAAGAATATTTGAGAGACTTAGATTAATAATTAATATGTGGATCTTACTTGGATGGTTCTTTTTTGCTGTAAAAATTGAATATAACATTTTTGATACTAAATACTGTTCATACTTTTAGATGTGATTAAGAGGCTTTATCTTTTAAAGATATGCACTTAGTTCTTTTTTTTTTTTTTTTTTTTTTTTTGGTTTTTGGTTTTTTGAGACAAGGTTTTTCTGTGTAGTCCTGGCTGTCCTGGAACTCACTCTGTAGACCAGGATGGCCTCAAACTCAGAAATCCACCTGCCTCTGCCTCCCAGGTGCTGGGATTAAAGCGTGTGCCACTACTGCCCAGTCACTTAGCTCTTTATTGATCTCACTGTCTTGAGTATGCCTCAGATAATATGTGGAAAGAGGGAAAGTATGTGTCAATAAGTTGGGACGGTTGTCCACTTGGATCTTGAATCTGGGTAATGGGAATACAAGCAGTTCTTTTATTCTTGTATGTGTTTGAAAAGTCTAATTTTTACTTTATTAAAATATAAGTAGCTTTAAAAAAATAGAAACTATATTGGCAACCTGGCTGCCTATTTCTTCCCCTAGCTCCTGCTGTGGGTGAGCATTGGTTCAGTATTGATGCCACCTCCTTAGAGATGACTCTTCTTGTCTGTGGAGTGTGTGTGTGTGTGTGTGTGTGTGTGTGTGTGTGTGTGTGTAAAGGGAAGGTGTCTTTTTCTGCTTATAGGCACTAAAACCTGGCTTAGCAAGCATGTGTAGTCTAAGCTACTTGGGAAAACTGAGATAGGTTTGGGAGGCTCACTTGAGCCCAAGAGTGCAAGTTGCCAGCCTGAACATGGCAAGACCACAGCTCAAGCAAACAGAAGTCCGTTTTGCTTCTTTGTAGTTAAATATTCTAGAGATGGTTGGGTATTGTTTTTGAGTCCCTTTTTATATACTCGATGGTAGAAGAGCATAAGTAAGTAGAGCCGCCCCTACATTAGACGATTACTGGCAGGTCAGACATTCAGGCTTAATAGGTTTTGATGAGAGGCATCATAAACTCCTGTGGAGAAGTACTTCTGCTAAGGATGGGGAATTCTCTGGGAAAATAGAAGCTCAGTGTGAAGATAGAGAATACACATGTCCATGGTTTGTAGTGAAGATTATCTGCACTGTCCTGCCTTCTCCATAGAAATCATTTTAAAAAAAAGTATAGCATGGTGGTGTATACCTGTTATCCCAAAGCTGAGGAGGCTGAGTCAGGAAGTTTGAGGCAAGTCTGAGCTATAGAGTACAGAATTGAATTAAAAATAACAACAGCAACAAGAAAGAAATACTTAAAATATAGTTAACTAATACTTAAATAATATTGGAGGAGGCATATGATCCTAGTTTTGATTATGAAAGTACTTTTAGAAGTTCCTGAGGAGAAGCGGGTTATTAAGAAAATAGTCTTCAGCCATGGATTTCTTGCTTTATAGCAAACAAATGGAGCAGAGCCTCTCTTGATGCTTTGCCAAACTCTATTCTTAGCTCTTTCTCCTTTCTTTTCACTTTACCTGCCCCTGTCCCATCCTTTATAGGAGAAACTCACTTCTGAAACACCTGGCTAAGTAACGTACAAACAGCAGATGCTTAATGCAAGACAAATAGGCTGTGAGTGGACAACAGCCTGATTGGGAGACACGTTAGGATCTACAAAGTAATTCTCTGTCACTTATATACAGTTTAGAATGTCAATAAAATTATTGAAATAAGACTATTTCTTACTTTTTAGGAGCAAATATCTTAAGGGATTCCACGGGCAATATCAAATTAGGAGACTTTGGGGCTAGCAAACGGCTTCAGACCATCTGTCTGTCAGGTACAGGAATGAAGTCTGTCACAGGCACGCCATACTGGATGAGTCCTGAGGTCATCAGTGGGGAAGGCTATGGAAGAAAAGCAGATATCTGGTAAGTCTGGACATCAGATCTGCCTGCAAAGTTACCTGAGTTTTCTCCACATTTAAAACGGTCAGTTGAAATTATCCTTTGTTCCTTGGAAGCAGAATATATGAATTATAAGTATTAATGCCATTTCAGTGATACCTTGTCAAGGCAACCCTTTACTGAATATTGGAGTCTTTGAACTGATTTTCCTTCTTTGGAAGGATTTTGTCTTAAGCAAATCTCAATATTAAAAAGTTCTGGTTTCCCTGAATAACTTTTATTCTTTGTTATCAGTGTCTTTAAAAAAATAAACCAAAAAATGATTCGGTGATTTTTTTTTTTCTTTTCTAAATTACAAAGGTATGTATAAACTTTTGAAAACAGATAATAGCTACCTGTATGATGATTGACTTTACAAATAATGATTGGGGTAAAAGCAGATTGTGATATCTCCTAAGGAGATCAACTTACTACTCTTGACCATTCCCGCCCAGCCTAACACAGATCTCAACTCCTCGTCACTGATATGGGCCTGTCAGATTCTACATACTTTCCATTATGCAGGGTATTTACTTAATAATTTAAAGCCGTACAGAGAAGCAATGCAGTTCTGATAAGTCTTCATGTAATTTCAGTTTATGTGTTTGAAGAACAAGGACATCTCCACTATTAGCTGAATTATGTTTTGATTGCACCATCAGATTTTCCAAGGATCTTGAATGTCAGCTCATATAATTATTTACAATAAATTGATGATTGCTTTACAGAAATAAAATCTGTTGCTATGGTGGTGATTTGATGTAGTATTTTTATAATATGCTTAGCTCTGTTGTTTTTGGAAAATACATTTTATTGGATTCTTCATGATTTAAGGTATCTGCAAATCTATCAGGTAAGGAAGAAGAGAAATTATGCTGGTGCCTATACCCCTGGCAGGGCTGTGTTATGGCAGGACTGTATGTTTAGTTATTAGTGCCTTAAAATTGAATTGATAAATTACATAATAATTTTTAGGTAAATCATAAAATGGCCATTTCCTACTTCTCAACCAGAAAAAAAAAATATGCATTTTAGGAATTCAAAGGCAAATAATTTATAATGCTTATATTCTTTGTAGGATGGAGACAAAATTATTAACATCATGTTAGAAAATGATCTAAAAAAATAATAAAAGCTCTTTACCTAACTTTACATTTATGATCATAATTATATTTTCATTGAAATGTATTTTGCACCAGTCTCTCATTGATTTTCATGTTTGAATTACAGTTTTATTTATTTAATTAACCTTTGAGTGAAACTTTGTATTTGTAATAAAAAATATTGACGTATCTGTGGACTTCATTCCAGCTTCTCCTTTTTCCGGCTAGCCGGCCTTCTTTTCTGAAGTTACTTCTTAGGTAATGCTCCCTTTCATTTCCTTTCAGGAGCGTAGCATGCACTGTGGTGGAGATGCTAACTGAAAAGCCGCCTTGGGCTGAATTTGAAGCAATGGCTGCCATCTTTAAGATTGCCACTCAGCCAACAAACCCAAAGCTGCCACCTCATGTCTCAGACTATACTCGGGACTTCCTCAAACGGATTTTTGTTGAGGCCAAACTACGCCCTTCAGCTGAGGAGCTCTTGCGGCACATGTTTGTGCATTACCACTAGCAGCCGGCAGCTTCGGTCCTCCACCAGCTCCGTCTTCACGGTTACCTTCTCTCTTACTGCACTTTCCTTTTTTATAAAAAAGAGAGATGGGGAGAAAAAGACAAGAGGGAAAATATTTCTCTTGATTCTTGGTTAAATTTGTTTAATAATAATAGTAAACTAAATTTTTTATATTTAATCTTGTTTTTCTTTACAAGAACTTGAAACTTCTTTTTTTTTTTTTTTAAAGATTTTTATAATGTACTGATGTGGTTCAGAGCTATCAAGCACTTTAGTACATAGTTGCTCCTTTTAGTACAAACAAATCATTTGGAATATATAAAGATTGTAGTCTTGCCCTGTATCACTGACATGGAAGACAAAGAGAAGAAAGTGATGTACACTTTGTAGTTTTTAGTGATAGTATTTAAATAGATCCTTATCTGTGGGGTTGAGCCCTAAACTTGAGTTTAGGGTCGGTACTCATTGTAAAGAATATGGGTTTCTTCTTAGATCTGTATTCTTTAGATCCTAACCTCTATCTATCAAGCTTTTTTGCTCAGTAGGAATCTTGAATAGAAGACACCAATCTCTAAGAGGAATGTTTGTTAATCCTAATCAGTATAATAGGTAAATACACTATATTAGAGCTGTGTTACTGGGCTCTATAAACCTTGAGAGACAGCTTTCTGCTTTAAAACATTGTTGTATTTTGAAGCAGATAGGTGAAGCCAATGAATAAATTCAGCTAAAACTCAGACGACTGCTCATTAAATGTGTGAGCAGTAGAAGAGACCACATTTGCCAGTCAGCAGAAAAATATGGAAAAAAAGAACTAAGTGTTATTTAGTATATTTTAAACATTATTTACTTGAGGTGAAAGTCCCAAAATGGAGGGAACTGAGAAATAATAAAAATTGTGTTTATATAATAGCTTCCTTTTTTTAACCCCTGGTTTCCCTTAGATAACAGTCTTTAGCTCAAATACCTTATCATGAAATAATAAAACCCTTGTTCTTGGGGTCATGAGTTCTAAACTAGAGGCTCCTCAGAAAAGTAAACATCAGGGAAAACAATGAGGTTTGTGGTGGAGTCATTCCACTTCACTTGGCATTTAGCAATGCCCGGAGACACTTTGTTGCCGTAACTGGCAAGGTACTACTAGCATCCGGTGGGCAGGGGCTGCAGGGGCTGCTAAGTAGACTATAGTGCACAAGGACTCCCTGCCCAGGAGTTGTCCTGCCACATGACAAAAGTGCCTAGGATGAAAACCAAGCAGCCATTCACAAGCAGTCAAAACAGAGTTCAGAGGAATGGTGAGGGCAAATGAGGGCTTCATAAGAGCAGATGGTGAGTCGGGTGAACAGTTTCAACTTAACAGATAATGGTCAGTCCTTTGACAGCTGCTGGTTGCGCTTGAATCACTAACTCACTTTAGAAATAATGAATTTGAGTATTCTACTGTTTTGAATATAGCATCTCTGTATATTCTTTTCTTAAAAGTAGCTCCTCCTTCTAGGTCAAGAAAAGTACACCAAAACATAGTGTTTACTAGCAGTGGGGAGATTAAGACACTGCCAGGTATTTCCAGTGTAAGCATCTCCTTGGAGCCATGTCATTAAATGGAAAGACTATGCTGGGAAGGATCCTGCCATCTCTAGTACAATTATGAGACTTAAACCGTGAAGGTGTCAGTAATTTGGCCACTTGCAAATTTTTCAACATATTAAACCAAGTGCTAAGTATTTTATTTTTCAAAAGTCTAAAAGATAAGTCTTCCAGGAGACCCTGAATGTGATGTTTCATCAGAAGGGACTAAATAAGATATTCTGATTTTTTTTGTTGTTGTTGTTATTATAATGTATTTTATTTAGATATTTTTAAGTACTTTGCTTTTGAAGTTATGTAGATCTGGCTTTAATGTATCAAGATCCTACCTGGCAGACTCTGTAATAATTTTTGAAATTCCAGGAGTCTGAGAGTCAAAGCACAAACAATTAGTTAGCCTCTTCTCCTGTACACTGTAAATCAAATGAAACCCCTTGCAAAGAACATTGAGTCAGGTGCCTCCACCTGTAGCAAATCAGTTGCCTAATCTTATGCTGGAGACCTAATGTATAGGTGTATTGTAATTTCTTTATCTTTTATGAGTGAGGGCATCTTTTCTTCTTGAGTAAGATCATGGTACCTGGATTGCTGGGTTCTTTTGTTTCTTTCTTTTATTGTTTCTTTGTCTCTCAGTGTGGCTGTGATTTTCTTTTGGCTTATTTTTGGTCCATCAGGGTAACGTGCAGTACAGAAGAGATACAAACACTCTTCAAAAAGATACCTGCACACTGGAACTCAAAGCAAATTGTTAGCTTTTTACCAGTCTCTTCTTTTTCTTCTAAACTCACTAGTAAATAGCTGCATCAGAATACTTTTACTTTATAAAAAATTTATAAAGTATTAGAAATAGACAGTTTACAGAGCTATTATATTAAATATGATGTGAATTTATTTCAAATCAGTTGTGAAGGTACCAAAAACAGAATGAAAATTAATATATATAAACCCTGCTAGAGCAAAAAAGCTTGAAGTAGGTAGGGGTATGGAAGGCCAATAGTAAATGTAAAAAAGAAAATTTTTAAAGGAAATAATGTTATCAAAGGAATTAAAATACTACACTCCATGGTTTTTGTTTTTTTTTTTTCTGCCTAATGGTATGGATTAACAGTTGAAGTTTAAATTGTAAAAAATTACTCTAATTTTTTTTTTTTTAATGCACAACTGATTCTTTGGTACTGCAATGTTTCTTTGTGGCTGGAAAATGGCCAGACTGCTGACTTTGTGCCTTTAAATGCATTCTGCATTGCCAGTAGCAGACTTCCGGTGCTGGAGCAGGTCCATTAGCAGCGCCAGATGTGTTTTCAGGAAGCACCTTCTGCATAGGTCCTGAGAGAGTTAAAGTGACATGATGGATTGTCAAGTGGAAGACCTTTTTACAGTGCAAACAAAAGTAGTTGAATAAAAGAGTCGAAAAACATAACTAATAAAATTTTAATGGATTGGTATTTAAATGTTTTGAGGTTTCAGAATGAATGCTTTGAAAAATTTCAGCACTTTTTCTTGTTTACAAAAATATATTTTTAACTTTAAAACCATCTATGACTATTGCCTTAGAAAGTATTAAGAGGCACAATCTACAACATATGAGAAGTCGGATATTGCACATGCTGGACTATAGAAGATAAAGCTTTTATTTCAGGATAAATGTAATTGGCTTTCATTTGAGGCTTACCTTACTCTCATTAGAAGTTACATAAAAAGAGTAAAACTAATCTCTTTAGAGTAGCTCTCTGCTATGGAGTTCCGACGGTGGTCAGGTCTGATCTGTACTATTCTGAAATAGTGTTGTTAGAAGATTATGAAATCACTAAAATGAAATCAAACCTGAATAGATTGGCAGATGACCCAGTATGATGCAGACTCCTTGGTTAATGGCAGAGTTTATGATAACGGTTTCATTTGGGGTCTGAAAACTTCTATATACATTCAGCTGGAGACAACCAGATATACAAATACATCAGTCTTATTTTAGTTTGTGCTTTTGGAGTCAGGGTTCTCACTATGTGTTTCAGGCTGGCCTGGAACTTAAATGCTCCTGCCTCTGCCTCCCGGGTGCTGGGAAAACATGCATGTGCTACCACACCCAGCTTTGCCTATTTTTATTTTTATTAAGAAATAGGGTCAATATTTTTCATTTTCTTACTCAACAGTTGTGATGTACTGTGTTACATTAAATTAATATCCTTCAGGAAATTACAATTGAGGAGCATGGGCAGACAGTTACTTTATGGCATACCCTAACTCTGAAAATTAAGCAGTGATGGAAGATGCTAGGATTTTTATATGAAAAAATAAGGAAGAAATTTTAGATAACTGTTGGCTATTATGGACTCCAAAGATATTAACAAGAGGATTAGAGTAAAAGTGTCTCTATATCCCAGGTTAGACGGCCTTTCTGTCAGAACCTGCTCTGACTATACAACTCAGCCCCAGATTGTTCTGGGAAAACATTTATTTCTTAGCACACTGTATTGGGGTTCTCCCTTACCCCAGCTGTTGTTATTGTTTTTGTTTTAAGGGAAAAAAATACCCAAAACTTTATTTTGGTTTTTAGGCGTTGAAATACCGAAAAATCTTTGATAGAGGTTGAACTTGTCAAGTCTTACTTATGCTAAGGTCAGATTCTTTTGATATCCTATTAAATTTAGCATTTACTTTTAGATGTGACATTCATATTTATTTGATTATAACACTGGTTAAAGTTCAATGAAAAGAAATTTGTTAATTTTTAGTAGTGCCTTTTTCTCTGTATGCCTTAATTTTATTTTATATTTGTAATTCAGATTACCTAACAAAATCAAGAGTTTTCCAAAATCATTAGGCCTCCAGAGTTCCTTTGGCTTTGGCCTGTGTGTCGGCCCCTGTGTGTTTCCTCATGCGTATTTCCTCCTCTTACCCTTTCTACCTCCTTTAAAAAATGTTAGGAGAGAACAGTAGCATCTATCTGACTGCAATCTCCACTCGATGTGAATTCCTGAAATAAATATAGAAAGGTATTCTCATTTGAAAAGACACAGTAAATTGATGTTTGGGTTGAGTACTTGATTTTCAGTCATACTGGCACTGTCCAGGTTCTTTGTGTATTATTGTTTGGTTATGTTTTTCATAGAACTAGAGCAGTTGTTTTGTCCTCAAGAGCTCCTTTAAGTGGTTTTTGAAAGGTTGAGGCAAAGAGCAAGAAATCCAGGGACAATGCGTTCTAATTCTTAGTGTGTAACATTTGACCAATACTCTAGCTTACTGTTCTGTGAAGTATGTGTGCGTGTAAGTATGTTTGAGCACACGTGAGTGTGTGTGTGTGTGTGTGTGTGTGTGTGTGTGTTTGGCATTGTGGCAGGGGTAGGAATGTAGTTGTTCAGTTAGATCTGTCTCTGTTCTTGGAAGAACAACTGAAAAATGTCTGATCTACTGTGGGATGAGAAGGATCATCCTCAAGTAGGCATGCCAGGACATTTTCCATAAGTAGCTCATATGAATGGTTGCTTAATAAAGGTATTTATTGTAAGTTGCCAAGCTCTTAATTGCTAAAAAAATAGATTAAAGTTCAATTTGTGTATTTGTATCTGTAATAATTAGCTTAGTTTATATATAATTCTTCAATAGAAAGTATGTGATCTTAGGTATTCATGAACTTTGGAGTAGAAATTCTGCCAGACATTATCTAAACAAGCTTCCTTAGTTTACTAAGTCATCAAAAGGAAATGTTCTTATACCTCTTGTTGGTTGCTGGGGGAGGTGTGCTGTGAGCCATGGTCCGCTTCCCATCATCTTTAGTGCTGCTTCCACTTCTCCCATTGTCTGACAGGATGCTGTGAGTGCTGTGGGATTCCAGGGCTGCCGTCCTCTCCATTCTCGATCTCAGAGCTGGAACTGGGTAGCTTTCAGGGGAACCAAGACATTTCTTTTCTCAGAGGTACTAAACGTGGTCAAGGTTGAGCTTCAGGAAGACAAGGGAAGAGTCAGAGCTATAGTGAAGAAAAGAATAAGTTGTATCCATTGCCTATATACAATTTCATAGAATTCTTCATGGTTTTGTGTTTGTGTATTTAATAGACAGTGATAAGGTATTACGTTCCCAACAACAAAGACTTTAAACAAGAGAATACTCCTGTCCTGCCTGGTGATGTTTGTTTGTACCTCAGTCTGTATTACCAGAATCACTTTAAACCAAAGCTTTTGTATTCCCTGCATACATAGCCAAAATGATTAGCCCTGATAAATTTGCCCTTGTGTGAGCTAATCGTATCTAAATGGTAGAGCAGATGCTAATAGAATTTGTTTGTCAATCTATCTTACCCTTCAAGGAAAAGGACAGATGCTCAGTGTTCGCATTTAGACATGCAGAATACTTACTGTTCTGGAGCTACATAGACACTGCAGACATAAGTTCTTTTGTGTGCCAATCTTATTAACATCATTTGACCACTGATGTGTGTAGATTTGTGTTGACATCTGATGCCTCAGGTTGATGGCTTATTTTCTTTCTATAGTGTCTTAACGTTTATGAGCTTGTGTTTGACTTAAGGGACATTTCATCAATGCTGTGAAGAAGAGCAGGTTATGAGCTCGTCTGCTTTGTGCCATAGACGACATTCTGGAACGTACAGAAGGAAGTGCCTGCTTCCTAGTCTTTACAGCTTAGAGAATTTGACCCCCAGTAAGGACTTATGAATCTTGTAATGCCAGTTGAGAAAAGTTTATGACTATTCTGAAAAGCACTTTGTATTCATTTATATGTTTTACAACTTTTAAAAATCCTGTATAATCAATGATTTTAGCATTAGCATTACTTAGAACAGAAGAAGATAAGTTATTATATGTTAAACTCTAGTAGATACATTGACTCCAGAATATATTTGACATGTTCTCAGTTATCCAAAGACTTTTTCCCTCCTTGCAGTAAGGAGAGTAGACTAGTTGGGACTCTACAAGCCAGAAAGGCTTATGGGCAAAAGGAAGTGGGCCAAACCCTTGTCAATTAAAACCATATTGTCTAGGATGAGAATACTTCTTTATAGACTTTTTTTTTTTAATAATTAGTAAAAGGTTTACATTTCTTCATTGCTGTTGGTTTTAAAATTTAGCCTGCATTCTGAAATATCCTAACAAAGTTAATACCAAAAAAAAAAAAAAAAAACCACCTTTAATGTCTCATATCTCTTATATTTCATGTGGTTGTTTTTACTCATTGTAAATAAACTTGGATAAATTTGAAAATAAACTTTTATCTTGCAAACTATGATTATCAATTTGTAAATTTACCCTTTGACTTAATGTACATTTAAAATGTATCCATTAAATTCTATATTTAATGTATTATTTTTGACAAATGTTTTTAATCTCAGTTGAATACTGGGCAGTTTATAATTATGTACAAATATTTTTTGTTTTCTATCAATGTTGACTTTTTTGCACATTTTCAAGCATTTAATTTGTACACTGATTTATATGACCAATAATTGTTGAGTGTCTGAGAAACATGAGTGTGTGCATTGAACTACTGTCTTTGTGTTTGCACTTCTCCCTAGATGTAGCCCTCAGTTTCTGTGCTGCTATGACCTTTAGTAGGATGACCTTCTTGCTTTTGCAACGTCACCTGTGTGTGATTCTGTGTTTGTTGGAGAACTCAGGAGTTCAGTGTTGCAGTCTAATTTTGTCCTGGATTCTGAATCCATTCCTAGGTTGAATATTCTGTGTCTCATCAAGAGATGTGTTTGTGTGGAAATGTTCTTTTCTTTGTGTAGATACATGTATATATCTTAGTAAATTCTTATTTTCATTTCATTTTTACAATTTTAAGAACTTTATGATAATTAAATATGTGTAAAGGCTTTCTGAAAGATTATTTGCTATATATATATATACACACTATATTTTCAGCTGGCTGGTCAAATTGTTTTTTAAATTTTGGTTTTAACCATTTGAGCATTTGTAGTTCCAGAATTAGATACAAATTTTGCTTAGAGCTCAGTTAAAATACTCTTACGACTAACAGCCTTTTGGGTTGGGGTGGGGGGAGATTGTTAAGCAGTAGCAAAACACATTGTCCACTAACAAGGCCTTTGACCTCTCAGAGCTGTTAAAAAATATGAGCAACTAAATCGACTTGATGACATGTTGAGACTTTTATATTTCCAGTTGTCTATTGTTTTTGAATATTTCCTTTATTTCCAAAGTTTTCCTTTTTCTCTTACTGAGCAAAGTTAGACCGAGTTGATGAAACAATGCATTGGCATCTTGTGATTCTTCACAGTTGTGTTAGGAATCTCCAAATACGCAGTGTCTTTATACTGTACTGTGTTTTAAACAACTGGCAGAAAGAGTTGGAAATTAGGTTTCTGTCTAACAATGTTACTGTATTCAATGGAAGCCTTCTAAAAGTATGTGGTGGCATAAAGTTATTTGTGTTAGGAATAAAGTCTACAGTTGAAGTTGACTGTCACTAAGTTTATGTTGAAAGGAACCCATGTGATTAGAACCTACCCAGAAGCCAGACACAGTGTAGTATGTACCACATTTCACACACATTTGGGTCTGTTGTTCATTCAAAATTGTGCTTGTAAAAATATGTGAAATTTCTTGAGTTTTATAATTTCTATGTATTTTTTTCTTGCTGGTAAATAGCTTTTAAATTTTTTAATATAAAAGAAACCATGTTTATATTTTGTTAGTAATGACAACTTTGTTATATGGCAATTTGTGTATTATTGACACATCTTTATTTAGATTTGTCATGCATGAAGGCCTGCGATATTCAGTACAGTGAGACATACTTCATTCCTATTCATCTTTCTACAGACTGTGGTGCAGAGGCTTACTCTCGGTAATCTTCTGAGCTGTGGAATGGACATAAATGAATGGTACTTCGAGTGTTAATAAAGCTGGTATTTATTCCCACTGTGGTTTGTGTGTATAGATGTGGTCTTTGACACTGTGTGTTTACAGAAGTCCCCTCTTGCTCTTTGGAGCACCTAGCACAGTTACCTTGTTGTCTAAGCCTGTAATGCCCACAAAGTATACTTCCTGGCTCTTTGTGTAGACATGATGATGGCTCAGACTGAATGTTGTAGTGATTAAAGACAAGCACCAGATTGGGTTGTGCTGGCCACACAAGCATGGGAACCTGACTCCAATCCTCAGAGCCTGTGATGGAGGGAGAGAACCCACGCTGAACATGTCCTCTGACTGCGCATGCAACTAAGAAATTAAAACAATAAAAACAGTCCAAGGCATCCAGTGAAAGAGAATCAGAATTAGAAAATTATTTTACTTCAAGGAGAGAAACAGGGACACCAAAGATCCAAAAGAATACCACAAAGGCTACCAAAGAGCCCAAACAGGTACAAACTGACAGAAACAACCTGGAGATCGCCTTAGCTATGCAGTATCCTGATGGGAAGGGGACTTAGATACCACTTAAGAGACAAGCTAGACAAAAACCAGGCAGTCTATTCTTAGTCTCCTAAGCCCTAGCCCTCCTGAGCTTTAAATCTAATTGTGGGGTTTGGTAAGACAGTAGTGATTCCTCTGGCAGATGGGGCAGCAGAGGAGAGAGTTCCCATTTGTCACATGTGTGTGACTGGATACTATTTTGAGAGGGAATCCATTGTGAAAACCTGAGATTCCATAGGGGCCATTTGCGTAGCACAGTCCCTGCATAAGGAAAGGCTCAGAGAGGCAGCTGTGGTGAGCTGTGGCTGGATCCTGATAACCTGAAGGGTGCATGTGTCGGGAGCCTGAGTAAAGTGGGGAAATGCATAGGGAGAGACAGCTTTGTCCTTAGTGATCTGAGAACAGATCTCACCTGACAGTAATCCTGGGTTTTGATACCTGACCCTGAAGCCAGTGTATAGAATCAAATTCTGAAAGCTACCTGTCTATGGTTCAGTGTGCTAGAGGCCAAGAACTCTAAAGTTCCAGGGATGAAGTGGATGGCTACATGTGCATCCCTCCTGCAGCATGAGTACTACTACTCTCCAGGCTTTGAAAGTATGACGACAGGTCCTCCATCGGGATTGATCTCAGTGATGTGCCTCTTCCACACACTCCCAATGAATGTAAGATAACACCCCTGCCTGAGCGAAAACATCCAGGCTAGGAGGTGTGATCTGGGAAGTCTCCAGAGGGTGAGAACCTGCCTAGCCCATACAATCCCAAGCTGGGTGTTGGCAGCAGAGGTGCCTGCAGTGCAAAGTGGAGGCACAAAGAAGGAAAGGGGCCACTCGGACACTAGACTTTTTCAGTACAGACTCAGTAGCAGTATAAACCGACTGAAAGTGAGTTCACAAATTCAGACAGCTGACTTTCACTTTCCTGTGCTTGCATGCTTTGTGTGGTACGTATGTACACCCACTGATAAAAGAGGGTGATGTCGGTTGTCTTATCATTTTTCTCATTTATTTTGGTGTGTGTGTGCAAGTGTCTTCATTTGCTCTCCACCTGTATCGAGGCAGGGTTTCTCATTTGAATTCAGAGCCCATTGATATGGCTTGCTTCAGGAACCTTGTGGTTTTTGTTTTTTGTTATTGTTAAGATTTATTTAAGCCGGGCGGTGGTGGCACACGCCTTTAATCCCAGCACTTGGGAGGCAGAGGCAGGCCAGCCTGGTCTACAGAGTGAGTTCCAGGACAGCCAGGGCTACACAGAGAAACCCTGGCTCAAAAAAAAAAAAAAAAAAAAATTATTTATGTGAGTTGAGTGTTTTGCTGCATGTATGTCCCCCATGTGTGACTGGTGCCTGTAAAGGTCAGAAGAAAGCCTTGAATCCCATAGAACTGTATGTAGGGGTCGCTATGAGCCATCTTGTGCGTGCTGGGAAGCCAAGCAACCACTTCTGGAAGAGCAACAGGTACTCTTAGCTGCTGAGCTATTGCTGGCCCCCTACCCCAACCCTGGCTTTTATACGGGTGTTTTCAGCTTTAAGCTCTGATACTTTGACCTTTGTGGCAAGTGTTTCTCACTGAGCCATATCCCCAGCCCCACTCCACCTTACTAGTTTTGTGCAACAGGGTTTCTCTCTTAAGTCAGGGATTAGACTGGCTAGCCAGTGAGCCCCAAGGATTCTCCTCTGCCCATCAGTGCTGGGATCACAGCTATGTAATGCCATGCCTGGTTGGCTTTCGTGGGTTCTGGGGATCCAAAATCAAGTCTTCATGTTTGTGCAGCAAGTGCTTTTACCCACTAAGTTATCTTCCCGGCTCTTTAAAAAAAAATATCCAATTTCATATTGCTTGTCTGCTTTTTTTTGTTAGTAGAAATGGTGTCATCATAACATTTTTCCTACATATTGCATACTTGTTATTTTTTTCCCTCCTGCCTCTTTCTGGTCCCTTTATCTTGCCCTTCTAATTTCTTACCTAAGTTTTGCTGCTTAAATCCTGCCACCTGGGACATTTTATTATGGGACAGCAAACAGGCTTTGTAACTGCCAGTTATATCTGATTTGCCCCAAATATGAACTTTGCCTAAGGTACATCATTTTATAAGTTGCTGAAACCAAAAATCGTGGGTGTTACTCTTTCTTCCTCCCCACTTCCAATATTAACCCAGCCGGCAAATCCTATCCATTTCTCCTTCAAAATAAACACAAAATGAAACCATCTTCAGTTCTTTTACTTAAACCTATTCCAAGATCACTCTACTACTATTTTTCTTTTTTGAAAATGTGTAACATTCTTTCTTGCTTCCACCTTTCAGGTGATAGGATTACAGACATAATCTACCACACTTGGTTTATGTGGTGCTGCGGCTGGAACCTGCTAGATAGGAGGGGGAAATTGTTTTGCACGCGCGTGCACACATACATGCAGCCAGCTGACCAGAATTTGATGTCTCAAAGCAGCTGACTGACCTCCTTCCTTTGCCTTATTTTAAAATTGGACAACAGCTGAGAGGGGCGTGGTGGTGCACGCCTTTTAGCCCAGCACTCGAGAGGCGGATCTCGAGTTCGAGGTCAGCCTGATCTACAGAACGAGTTCCAGAACAGCCAGGACTATACAGAGAAATCCTGTCTCAGAAAACAAGAAAACCACAACAAATCAAACATCTGGAAGGCTGGGAGGTCTGACCGTAGCCAATGGGGAAAAGACACTGACCCAAATTAAAAACTACGGGAACTGCCTGTTCTGACGTATTTGTTAGTTCCTTCGGGCCCTGGTACACTCTTTTCCAAAAAGAATTGCCTTACTGAATTACTCTTCATGCCATCCTTGGTGAGACACCAAGATTATTCTTTGGTTTCGGATATAGGCAAAAATTCTTCCAAATGAGCCACATCCCCGGCCAGGGCCACTCTATTTAGAATGACACTGCCCATTTTATTTACGTGAGAACGATGTGTAAATCCCACCTCTCTCGTTCGGAATTTAATTTCCAGAAACCAGGTATGGTGGAACACGCCTGTAATCCCAGCTCACCGGAGCCCGAGGAGCCACCCAGAAGTTTGTCCGACCTTAGCGATCTAAGCAGTGGCCTCAAAAACAAAATAAACCAAAACCGGAGCGAAGGCAGGGCATGGTGATTCTCAGCATTTGGGAGGTAGAAGCAGATCTCTGAGTTCTTGTCCAGCCTGGTCTATAGGGCAAATAAGCTCAAGGCTCCTAGAACTACATAAAACTCAAAACAAACTCGTAGAACGGAAAGTACACACACAATTAGGCAGCTCGTCTTCGGTAGGCTGTGTAGTTCCGCTCTTCCGGTCTAAGACTTCAGAGGCGGGACTTCCGACGGCCTGGGGCTATATTTCCGGCACGTACCGGAAGTTCATATGAAAATAACTCTTGCGGAGCAGACGCGGTGTGGTGTGCGGGCCTGCCTAGTTCTAGAGCTGTTATGGGCAAAAGAGATCGAGTGGACCGCGGTAAAGACTACTTGTAACTGTCATTGTCGTAGGGTTTTCTCCGGCCTGTTGGGTCCGGGAGATGCGGAACTTAGCCGGTGGGAAGTGTTTGCGGGATGCCGGGATGCAGGTGGTGGTGGTTTAGGAATTCTCTTTCCAGAAGTTTCCTTGTGTAGTGAAGAGGGAACCCTGGAATCCTGCTGGGCTCACTTCTATGTCTTCTGTCGCAGACAAGAAGAAATCCAAGAAGAGGCAGTATGAAGAGGAAGAAGAAGACGAAGACGACGCTCCTGGGAACGATTCTCAGGAGGCGGTGCCCTCAGCCGCAGGGAAACAGGTGGACGAGTCCAGCACCAAAGTGGATGAGTATGGAGCAAAGGACTACAGACAGCAGATGCCACTAAAGGGTGACCATACCTCCAGGCCCCTCTGGGTGGTAAGCATGACCCAAAAGTCTGGGCAGCAGCCAAATCTTGGACATTTTTACACCTCCAAAATTCAAAAGTGAGAAATACTGCCTTTCTAAAGCAGCCGGGAGAGATGGCTGTCACAGGTGCACACTGGAATAGCTGGTGTGACCTGGTGTTCTCCATTTCACCCCAGCCCACCACATGGCAGATGCTGTTTACCTGATAGCATTATGGGCAACTAAGATAACTCAGGAGGTAAAGGCTCTTGCAGTCATGGTAGGAGGAGAGACCCGCCTCTGGCACATTGTCTGTCCTCTGACTTTCACTATAGAGCTGTGACATGCATGCACTCAGAAGCATGCACATACGCCACATACAGTGAACCAATAAGTAGCATTTATCTATTCTTTGTGTGTGTGGTATATGTGCACACCCTGTGTGGGTGTGTAGGAATTGTTAACAGAGCTCAGAGACTGATGTGAGGATGCTTTCCTCAGTCACTCTTCACATATTTAACCAGCTCCCTGTTTTGGCTAAACTTGGCCAGTGATGCCTCCCACCTCCTGCCCCAACCTCATCTATCCCCAGCTGTCTTGGCTCTGTGGTTGTAGGCATGCTCTACCATTCCTGGTTTTGACTTGAATGCTGGAGATTGGAACTCAGGTCCTTATGCATGCACAGCAAGCACGTTATCCACTGAGGTAGCTCCCCAACCGCTAAATAGTTGGTTTAGAGATTTTATTTATGCTTTTTCAAAAAGATTTTTTTAACATTTTGTATGTATACACGTGTATCTGTTTCCAGAGGAGGCCGGAAGAGGGTGTCAGATCCCCTAAAACTGGAATTACAAGCTGTTCTGAGCTATCTGATGTGGGTGCTGGGAATGGAACCTGGGTTTCCTCCAAGGCAGTCAGTGCTCTTAAGCACTGCTCCATCTTTTTAGCCCCTTTTCAAATTAATGGAAGATAGTATTTGGTAGCTAAGTTTGCTTGGCTTAAAATACATAATGTTCTGTACTCAATTTGCATTCTAGCCAAAAGGCAGTTTGAGAATAGTACATTGGGGAAGATTTCTATACATGGAACATTGGGAACCTTTTCTCCCTCCTCTTCTCTATCTAATTATAGGAACAGGACCCTGCAGTTGCCTGAAGGATTGGTGGCAAGAATATCCTTAGCATTGGACAGCTCACCCTTTTTGATAATGATATGAGAGTCTAATGGTGGAGTAGCCTTTATTCACCTGATGTAATTGTTGTCTGGGAGCCTTACCGCCTCTGTTTGCTAACCTAGGCCTCGTCCTGGAAGCTTCTAGTCTCTGTGCAATCTAGTCTAGGCCTAGAATGTTTTCCCACCTCTGGGACTTGCAGCTGAATAAGATCACCCTTTCTCGTTCTCTCTGAGCCCTGGCTGGCTGGTTCAGCTCAGCTGTTCTGGCTCAAACTCCTCTTTAAGCTGACTGATTCTATCTGGCTTTTCTCTTGGCTTTTCCTGAATTGCTCTGCTTGGCCTCATGATAACTTTAGGAATCTGTTCTAATCTTCTGGCTCCTTCTCATTCTCTGGCTTGTCCTGTCTTTACCTGTGTCTAGCCTGTTCTCTCTCTGCAACCTGTCTCTCTGTAACTGCCCCAGTAAAACTGCCTCCTTCTCCCTCTCTGTGCTGCTCTCCTCCCTCTGTGCTGCTCTCCTCCCTCTGTGCTGCACTCCTCCCTCTCTGTGCTGCTCTCCTGTCCCTCTGTGCTGCTCTCCTCCCTCTGTGCTGCACTCCTCCCTCTGTGCTGCTCTCCTCCCTCTCTGTGCTGCTCTCCTCCCTCTCTGTGCTGCTCTCCTCCCTCTGTGCTGCTCTCCTCCCTCTGTGCTGCACTCCTCCCTCTGTGCTGCACTCCTCCCTCTCTGTGCTGCTCTCCTCCCTCTGTGCTGCTCTCCTCCCTCTCTGTGCTGCTCTCCTCCCTCTGTGCTGCTCTCCTCCCTCTGTGCTGCTCTCCTCCCTCTGTGCTGCTCTCCTCCCTCTGTGCTGCTCTCCTCCCTCTCTGTGCTGCTCTCTGTCCTGCTCGCCATGAACTCTACTGTCTTCCTGTCCTGTACTCTTTCCTCCCTGTACTGTCTGTCTCTCCCGTAAGTAGCTTCCCTTTCTCTCTCTTTTTTGAAAGTTGGATATATCCTATCCTGTCAGATCTTTCTCTGATTTGTCACTTTTTCTGGCACTCAGTTTGACATCACTTTCAAACATAGGCGTTTCCTTCTACAAACTAACTTTACCTTCATTGTTTGGGATTAAAGGTGTGAACTAAAGGCATGTCTGTGTTCCAGCCAGAGGGATTAAAGGTGTGTGCTGAGGGCTGAACTATACAACTAGAAAAGGGGGTTTTCGGTATATAACAAAATCTCAGGTTCACAGCGTGATCGAAAATCCTGTAACATAGTGGTTTCTGCACCTCATTGATATTCTTGCCTGTCATGTTCACTTGATGATTTTTAGGCTCCTGATGGCCACATTTTCTTGGAAGCCTTCTCTCCAGTTTACAAATATGCCCAAGACTTCCTGGTGGCAATTGCAGAGCCAGTGTGCCGGCCTACTCATGTACATGAGTACAAGCTAACCGCCTACTCCCTCTATGCAGCTGTCAGTGTTGGGCTGCAAACCAGTGACATCACTGAGTACCTCAGAAAGCTCAGTAAGACTGGAGTTCCTGATGGGATTATCCAGTTTATTAAGGTGAGTTGCTAGCAACTCTGACTATTGGGATAATGTGGCAGGGAAGTGCTCAAGTACTTACTATATGTTGCCATGAAATGTCTGATTTGTATTCCCTTTGGTAGCAAAATAGCTTCCTGCTTAGCTGCTGCTGCTTTAGATCCAGCCATGGTTCTGGCTGTGACCATGCTTTGTGTGAGCTGCTTCTAGCCATAGAGTAGAGATTCAGGTCCATTTTGGCCAGGGTTACTTGGGAAACCAGCTCTGAATAGATGGTGCCATAGACTGCATTTACATATGGAAATCCTAACCCCAGTGTACCTGTGTTTAGTAAGACTAAATGAGGTCATAAGTATCTCCTAATCCAGAATACTTGTCTTTATTAGGACTTACACAGTTGTCATAAGTTGCTTTTTCATGAGACTATGTAGAGAGAAGGTGGCTCTCTACTAGCCAGGAGACGCTACCACAGCCTGAATTAGCTGGTCCTAGTTCACTGATTCTGAGCAGTTAGAACTCTGAGAACATTAATTTTTGTTGTGGAGTTTTGGTGGTTGGCTATTACAGGAAGTGAGCTCCATATAAGGTAAGTAGTTAAGCTTCATGGTGAATTAAGTGTATTAGGGCAAGTCAAAACTTGAAATGTTGACGTGAAGAGGGTTCCATGGGAACAGCAGTTGGATATAGGTGAATATTATTCACAGAACATGGGAGAGTAGTTCTTGTTACTGTTGGCTGATCTGAAAGGACTCCAAAGTAGGTCTCATGTCTGGAAGCAGAAGAGTGGACCATGGGCATCCACTCCCAGAGAGGCTTTGGAGCTCTGCAGGGTCCTCTGTTCTTGTGATGCAGAAGGATGCTGAAGGAGAACACCAGGGCTGGGCCCATCCTTGGGCTACATGATCTGAAGGATGGTAGTAGTGTTGGCAATGCTGTGGGGCTCTGAGGGCAGCTCGCAGTCTCAGTAACAACTTACGGTGAACATCTAAACACTGGATCCCTTCCAGCCCATTGGGGATCTAAGCTATATTCTCTGTCACCAAGAGGCTTACATTGTTCCGGCAAGATGGCACATGCCTCTTAGTTCCAGATGTCTAGGGAGGAAGATTGTAAGTTCAAGGCTGGCTGGTTAATTTCTAACTTGTCTCAAAATTTAAAAGTAGAGGTGTTGGTTGTTAGGGTTGTAGCTTCATGGTCCTGAGTTTTTTAGTTGTGGAAATGAGAACATTGGTGTGAAGGTGTAAATAAACATTTATGATATTTAAACTTACCTTGTGTAGTGGGAACTGCCCAGGACTCACTGTGTGCCTGATGATTTCAGGGAGCTGTATTAGCTGTGGGGAAGCAGGATGAGCTTCCAGGTCAGGATGGGGGCTGTGGCCATGCAGGGGAAAGAAAATTGAAAAAACACAGCAGAGATTTTAAACAGTGTTTTGTAAACAAAGAAGCCAGGCATATGAATCAGGCAAGAGGACGGGTTTATCCCTACACTGTGGGGGTCAGTGGACAAAACCTCCCATCGGCAGCTGTGCTGTGCGTGACGCTTTCCGGAAGTAAACTCGCTCTTCACCTGGCTGTGCTGGAACACAGTGGGAGTGGGCATGTTCCGAGCACTGACTTTGCCTGCCTCTTGATGTTCCCTCTGCTTGCAGCTGTGCACTGTCAGCTATGGAAAAGTTAAGCTGGTCCTGAAGCACAACAGGTGAGTACTGCCCTCTGTGTGCCAGCTAGGAGGGAGGGCGGGGGGAGGGCTGGGCTCACACCCTGCTTGAGACAAAGATGGAAAGTTGAGGGAACACGGGAAGGAAAAAGTAGTCCCTCCAGCTGATAATCAGGAATTCTGGAAGTTAACATTTGCAGTGATGAGTGCCTGCATACAAGCAGTAGGGGTCCCCCCCCCCTTTTATATATAGATGCTTTAAAGAAGAATGTTAAAATTGCAGTGATCACACTGAAGCTATAAGCATTTCTGACCTTTGAGCTTAACTGTACTCCTTCCTCAGCTGCAAACATAGTTTTAGGAGAATTTCACAAGGAAGGTTATTTTCACTCCTGCTGCTGACACACCGATTTAACTTCAAAATGACCCTCAGCAGGTTAGAGCTTTGGCTATCGCTCCTATCTGATTTGACAAAGGTGTGGGAAGAGTCATTGTGAGGCTATAATGTTCAGATCATCTAATTGAGTTACAGTTGCAGAATGTTCTGGAAATGATGTGCTGGCCAGTAGGGACTTCCTTCCTCTCCTGCTTGTAGGTACTTTGTTGAAAGTTCCCACCCTGATGTCATCCAGCATCTTCTTCAAGACCCAGTAATCCGGGAATGTCGCTTGAGGAATGCGGAGGGGGAGGCTACAGAACTCATCACAGAGACTTTTACAAGCAAATCTGCTGTGCGTGAGCTCCTGGGTTTCTTGGGGGCTGGGAACTAAGGACCTCACTTTTCCTGGACCCCAGCACTGACAGTGGCGCTGCCTTGCTGCTCCTGCCCTCCTACAGCTTCCGTTCATGGTTGGTAATAAGGTGCAGTGTTGTGTAGAGTCTGGGCTCCTATCTTTTTCTTTTACAGATTTCTAAGACGGCAGAAGGCAGTGGCGGGCCTTCTACTTCTCAGGGGGTAGATGCACAGGCCAAATCTGACATCCCCAAAGACCTGTTTGATTTTTATGAGCAAATGGACAAGGATGAGGAGGAGGAGGAAGAGACACAGACAGTATCCTTTGAAGTTAAGCAGGTTAGTGACTGCTTCCTGGTTACCAGTCTCGCCTTGTGTCAGCACCCTCTACTCTGAGATAAAGGGATCCCTGTATGTTTCTAGTTTGGTTTTTACCAGTGTAAGCCATGACATTCTCCTGGGGGAGTTGTGGGCTGAGAGTCCTGTGGCTTGGGAAGCTGCTCTCCATAGGATCCATTGTGGTTCCCTGAGTTCAATCCTTAGTACCACGTAGAATGGGTGTGGTAATATGAATCACAGCCCTGAAAGATTGAGGACAGGAGGAATCAGCAGTTCAGGGTCATCCTCCACTACACAGAGAATTTAAGGTTGGCTTGGAATAGATAAGACTTGTCTCACAAAAAAACAAAACAAGAAACAAAACAACTAACCAAACAAAAGAATTCATTTTGACCGTGTTACTAGTTTGTCCTGCTTTTCCGTGCTAACCTGGTTATTAGCAAGCAAGATCTGAAACTGAATACATCTAGATAAAAGTCCAGGTTTTGATCATGAAGCCTTTTTGAATGTTGTCTTGGACACTTTTTGGAGTTGAGATGACCAAACATCCTTCCTGCTGGCTCCTAGGAAATGATTGAGGAGCTCCAGAAGCGCTGCATCTGCCTAGAGTACCCTCTGTTGGCAGAGTATGACTTCCGGAATGACTCTCTCAACCCTGATATCAACATCGACCTGAAGCCCACAGCTGTGCTCAGACCCTATCAGGAGAAGAGCCTGCGGAAGATGTTTGGGAATGGACGTGCACGCTCAGGAGTCATTGTTCTTCCCTGTGGTGAGTGAGGCCTGAGTGAAGAAGCCTCCATCTTTGTCTGCTAGCTGCCTTCTGCCTGGCTTGCTGTGTTTCCCTGTGCCGCACCTTGCCTTAAATGGCCAAGGGTACTTCCTCATTCAGGACTTGACTGATGCTTATTGAAGTGCCTACTTTGTGCAGCTCTTGGTCTAGGCCAGTGGTCCTCAGCCTTCCTAATGCTGTGACCTGTGTTCCTCATGTTGTGCTGACCCCCAACCATAAACTTATCTTTGTTGCTACTTCATAGCTGTAGTTTTGCTACTTTCATGAATCGTAATGTAAATATGTTATTCAGGATGGTCTTATGTGACCCCTGTGAAAGGGTCATTCAATCCCTAAAGGGGTTGAGAGCCACTGGTCTGGACCCTGTGGGTATCAGATCTTACTCAGCTTGTGTAGAGAATGACTAGAAATATCCCTGCTAAGACACCTATGAAGGTTCTCCCTGATAATGGAGCTATCAAAACCAGAGCACAGTGTGTGAGGGGCAGCAGTGCTGCTGGGGAGCTGCTGGGCAGATAGCATAGAGTCTTCCCCCGCGACATCAGCATGACAAGTGTGAATTTGGAGGCTGCTGAGCCCAGAAGTGTTGCTTGTTTCTAGATGGCAAGACTGAGGAAAGAGTACATGTGTGCATGTGTGTGCGCGTGCACACACACACACACACACACACACAGTCACGTACATGTATACACTTGTGCACATCCCTCTGTCAGACTTCACAGTTTTAAGTGGTGTCAGGTCTAGCTAGGTTCAAAGCCACAACAGATTGACCTGGGAACACCACTCCAGACAGTTTGCAGAGATGGCCTCAGCCTTGAGTTCTCTTCCTAAAGCCTTAAGGGTCACGTCAGGGTGATGGCAGGGTCACTGCTGAGCACTTTGATTATTTCACCTTAATCTTCAAGGGGAAGGTGACACTAAAATAACTCCAGGAGTTTTTTCTTCTCTGACTTCGCCAGGAGCACTTTGTGCATACCTGAGCCTTGGTTGTCCTGTTAGTCAGGAGCTGCTGCTTGCCTAGAATGTATGCTGGGCACGTATGACCATGGGCAGAATGCTCCTCTCTCCAGCCTTCTTTAAAATGATGGTAGCAGGAGTATCTTTCTCACTGTTAGTTCTAACATTTCACCATTTTAAGTAAGATACATATAAGAAGCTACCGACATGTGTGCTTCTACTAATTCTCATGAACGTGTGCCAAGTGGGTCATTTCTTTATGAGAAAAACAACCTGAAGCAGTAAGTGCCTCACATGCTGGGTGTGAGGACTTTGCCTACATTCTGGTACAGTTGAGCCATTCTGTACATACCTAACCTTTGTTTCAGCCTGCTTTCGGGTAGCATGACTGTCTGGTTGCTTGTAGGTGCTGGGAAGTCCCTGGTTGGCGTGACTGCCGCATGCACCGTTAGAAAGCGCTGTCTGGTCCTGGGCAACTCGGCTGTGTCTGTGGAGCAGTGGAAAGCCCAGTTTAAGATGTGGTCAACCATCGATGACAGCCAGATCTGCCGTTTCACCTCGGATGCCAAGGACAAGCCCATTGGCTGCTCCATTGCCATTAGCACTTACTCTATGCTGGGCCACACCACCAAAAGGTCTTGGGAGGCTGAGAGAGTCATGGAATGGCTAAAAACCCAGGAGTGGGGCCTCATGATCCTTGACGAGGTGCACACCATTCCAGGTAAGGAGGTCAGGGCTGACCGTGCTGTGTAGATTGAAGCTGACTTCTACCTGTTGGGTTGCAGGTGGCTTCTGTACATCCCACCCACTGGCTAGCAAGGCTTTGAAATAATCATTAAGGATGGTGGGATGGAACTGTGAGGTAGGTCCACACTTGAAGTCACTGGCCTAGAGAGTGATATTTTCTGCCTTCCTACATCTTCTGGTTGTTGAAACTTAACTCTTAACCCATTTTTATGGTCTGTGAAACTGAGCCAAGAGCACTGTATAACCCTAGATGATATGTTGTGTTTTATTTAAACGAAGGCTGAAGTATGAGTTGTCAGTATATACGTCCTACTTTTCCAATTGAAGGCATGTTTGTTTTAAAAATACAACCTTAATGATATAATTTATCTGCCACAAAAGTCACCTATTAGAAGAGTATAATCCAGCAGGTTTTAGTAAATTCCTGGAGATGTACAGCCCTCACCATGATCTTTCATTTCTATTTGTAGTCAGGCCTTATTTTCGTCTGCATTTAACCCCGGCTGCTTTCCGACTTTCCAGATGTACCCTTTCTGGGATTTTTCATGTAAAAGAAGCAATACATCTTTCACTTTGCATAGCAGATCGTCTGTGTCCTAACATTCATCAGTGATATGCTCCTTTTACTGACGTATAATGGTCTAAGCAAATGGTTCTCTTTGGGTTCTGTTGGTGGTATATGTTATACTGTTTTTTGATTTTGAGGGATGTGATTTTATTGTGTTGCCCAGGCTGGTGTCAGACTCCTAAACTGACATGGTCCCTCCATCTCAGCCTCCTAACTGTGACTATTAGGTATGAGTCAACATGCCAGATTAGGCAGCTCTTCCTTAAAGGGAGACTAAGGAAGAACTAAGGCCGAGATTCTTCCACTTTAGAGAGGTGCTTTTAACGGAACACTGAGAATGGGCCTACTGTTTGGGTCTTCTTGTATAAGAGCTCTTCCAGAGTCTGTAGATGTCTGAGGATAACTAGAAGTGTTACTGGGAGTGTTCATAGAAGGTCAGGTAGATGGGATGCCTTTGAGGAGGGAAAATGACTTGGTGCTGCCCTGTGGTGGTAAAGAACGTGACATGTTCAGACAACTCAAGGCAGCTAAGTGTCCACAGCTAAGTTCTGGGAAGATCAGTCAAGACTGGAACCAATGCAGGTGTCAGCATTTCATAGACCTCATAGCATGGTGGAGATTTATTGATGCAGGTGTCAGCATCTTGTAGACCTCATACATAGGCATGGTGGAGATCTGGCTTATACTCTTCTGCCTCTGAGTGAGCTGCCATCTGCATGAAGGACAGAAACAGTAACCTGAGCTGAAGTACAGGAGAGATCACTCTAGCTGCTGAGCACTGTGGGAACAATGAAAGGAGACCCAAGAAGAGGCTTGACCCAGAGAGAACACAGTAAGATGAAGACCTTATCAGACATACTACAGAACTATGAACAGCTTAGATGTGAGGTCAGAAAGAAAGCTGAGATCAAGGACGAGGCAAAGGCTTTGGTTTGAGTGAAGGAAGGGCAGTAGGATTTTCTTTGAAATGGGGAAGCTTGGAAACAGCATGTTTACAGAGGACAGTCAGGAGTTTGTTAGACTGTAGACATACTGATTAGTGCTGTCAGAGGAGACACGAGCTGTGCTATGTTGTTGGAGAGTGCTAAGCATCACTAGCCACCAGAGACATGGCTATTAAAGCACAAGATGCCACACTTACCCCATAGAATGGCTAAAATGGAATACTGGCATTTCTAGCGCAGAGGAGGCTCTGGAACAGAGCCGAGTGGATGGTTGCTCTGTAGGACATACTGATATTTACTATAAAACCATAGCGTTACTCATCTGTCCCATTCTGGCCATCCTAGGAGATTAAAAACAGATTTATTTAAAAATATCTATACACAAATGTTTCCATATAAATGTTTATATTTTTCAGAATTCAGTGGTCTCCTGGGGATGTTAAGCTGGGCCGACAGTGGCACATCTGTACACTGGAACACAGCTTGGCAGTAAAGAGGAGCGAGCGTGCCATAGCTTGAGTTTTAGGGCACGGTGCTGAAAGAAGTATGGTCAGACTTATTTGACATTCTCAAAAAGATATGCTGGTGAACCAGCCAGCACTCAAGGACACTAAAGGACAGCATTAGGCAGTTTTGAGGGAGGGGTGGATTGATCCATGTCCTAATTTTGATGTAGACATACAAATCTATGTGTGTATTAAAATTTATAGAACTGATCGCTCCTCCCTGTAAAAGTTACTTTTACTTTGTGATAATTTAGAAACTCAACTTTAAAGAGTCTAGGCATCAGGTCTGCCAGAATAAAGCTGACAGTGTAGAAAGTCATGGCTCGTAAATGACGTTCAGAGTGTTGTGTGGTGGAGCCTGGGAAGGACATTCTTCCTGAGAGTGTGCGTAATACCTGCCGCTGTTCAGGTGATATGGACAGAGCTTGTGGTGTGCTCTCCACTCTCTGGGCTCGTTCACAACCTTCCTGCATCTAAACAGAAACTCAGATCTGAGTTCAAGCCTCTGCTCTGGTTTGAGTGTGTTGTGTAGGAGTTCGTATTTTGGAGGCATTTCAGAGAAATAGTGGAGTGTTTAAGACAAGGGCTTTAGTCATGTCTATCACCAACAAAAGGGATTTGTTCTCTTCTGAGATGCCAAGTAGCTCCTATAAGAGCTGGTAGCTATAGAGAGCCAGCCTGGCTTCCAAAGTCCACGGGAACCTTTCTGCATGTGTGCTGCCGTCTGTTGTGAGGCATACAAAAGCCCACACAGGTGGGGCTCCTGATCTCAGACTTCAATGTGCATTTGTTATGACAACAGAGGATGAACTAGTAACACTGTAATACTAATAGTAACACTATTGACTGACAATCCAGCCCCAAGAGCTGCTCTTAAACAGAGATGACAGCAAAGTAGTAAACTGCCTGACATCGTATGTTTACTACGTTGGATCCAGGGGTGTGCTGCATCTCTGAGATCTCAAAAGATAGAGATTGCGGTTTCCTTTTACAGGTCTTTTCAAAAGAACCCTGTTGGGCCATTTTATTAATACATTTGTGTTATAATGAGCTGGAGAGATAGCTTAGTTAAGACAGTGCTGGCCTAACACACAGACCTCTGGGTTTGATCCCCAGTGTCACATAGACAAGGCATGGTGACACATATCTTTAAGCCTGGAATGAAGGAGGATCAGGAGTTCCAGGTCATCCTTGGTCACATAGAGAGTTCTTGTCCAGCCTGAGCTACATGAGACACTCCCCCCCTCCCCAATCTCAAAAAAGAAATTAAATTGTAGCACTCATGTGTATTAATTCTTCCTATCTGGAAGGTGCTGTTAGGTCTACTACTGTTTTTAACGGGAATTTATTAAGCACCTTTTAAGTTCGCATCCTGTGCTTGGCATTAGAGATACAGAGGTGCAATTGAGTCATCTCAAATAGACGTTGGATGTAGCTCTATGTAATAGTGATTCAAGCTCCACCCAGAGTGAGGACATGCCTCCATTTATGTGAAGTTCAAGGAGAAGGCAGATTTTCCTTTGGCATCGGAAGTCAGGGTACTGATCTCCTCAAGGAAGAGTGCTACCATTGACAGAGGGGTGATGGGAGGCTTGTGGGATGCTCAGTGCTCCTCTGTGACAGTGAAGCTGTCCTCTGCACAGCATGCCGCCCTTACCTGGGACAGTCGTGAAGCCTGGGATCCTTTGCTGTCGCTCTTCTGGGCCAGCAGGCTTTGCTCAGAGATAACCTTGAGAGTATCTTTTCATTTGCTTGTGCCTTGTTTTGTGTTTGGTATAGTTTTTGTTGTATTTGCAGACGTAAGTTTTCAAAGTTGTTTAGCATTAGTGTGGCTTCCTTTTTAATTATAAGATAAGCATGACTCATTGTGTGAGAGGGTAGTGGAGGTTGAAGCCAGGTGTTCATGCATGTGAAGTGTATGATCTTTCACTCAGATGGTTTTCCCACATTTAGAAAGGCAGGTGAGCCAGGTTTTATTGAGAATTAGAGTAACAGCTCCCTGTCAGGGGTGAGGATGGGCTGTTTCCAAAACACTGGAAGCTTTTATATTTACTTACTTACTTATTTTCAGGGAGAGCATGTGCATGCCATGTCTGGTGTGTGGAGGTCAGCAGGAGTTGGTTCTTTCCTTCTACCACATGGATCCCTGACTCTGAATTCAGGTCATCAGGCTTGGCAGCAAGTGTCTTTGCCTGCTGAGCCATCATCACACTAGTCCCTCAACACAGAGCATATTAACCTTCCAAAGTGTTACAGATCTTTAAAGCTGTGGCCATGGAAACCTACAAATTGGAGGACCAGAGTTCAAGTTCCAAAGCCCCACATAAGCTGGCTTGCTAGGGTGCCATCTATAACCTTAGCACTCCTGTGGGAAGGTGGGGGAGGGGACACAGCATAAGCCCTGTATGCTGTTGCTCATCTAGCCTGGCATGTGCAGTAGTGCACTACCAGAGGACCCTGCCCCCAAAAAGGTGAGGACCAATCGATGCCTAAGACTACGCACACTGCAGCATGTGGGTGCCCACATTCACACACAAGCACACACAGACACATTACATGCCCATGCAAGAGTTTTAAAAGCTTGTATCCAGTTTATGTGTTTATTTGATAATCAGAAATTATAGCAATCAAAGCAAAGAAAGGCAATGAAAGATGCCTCTTGATGAAAGTAATGAAGGGGTCTCACTCTGTAGTCCTGGCTGTTTGGAACTAACTGTATAGAGCAGGCTTGTCTTGGATTCCCTTCCCTGACGCTTGTTTAACTGGTGTCTTTAGAAGGGGAACAGGTACGGAGGAGGCTGAGCTTCGACATTCCCATGGGCTCTGTTTGCTCTCTGCTTTCATGGAGATTGTAGTAAGCAGAGAAGAGCTGGCTTTCTCTCTGTCCCCTCATCCCAGCTTCCTTAGCTGTAACCTGGGGACAGGCGTCAGCCTGAGTAATTTGTGTGGCTTTGAGGCAAGTCATATTTGCTTGACAGTGTTGACAAATGCTGGCATTTGTGAGCTTAGAACTCCCTGAGGTCATTTGTCCTTTTTTCTTTCTGTCTTTTGAACAGGTCTAAAAGCCATGGTAAAATATTCTTGCCTTGTCCCTCTCTGGAACCAGACTTCAGCTCTCTAGTAGCAAGGCTACCCATATGGCACCACAGACCAGTGCCAAGTTGCAAGCTGCGTGGGACCTTCTCAGTGTAGACAGTTATGATGTTTCTTTTCTTCTTGCAGCCAAGATGTTTCGGCGGGTGCTGACCATTGTGCAGGCACACTGTAAGCTTGGTTTGACTGCAACCCTTGTCCGGGAAGATGACAAAATTGTTGACTTAAATTTCCTGATTGGGCCCAAGCTTTATGAAGCCAATTGGATGGAGCTGCAGAACAATGGGTACATTGCCAAAGTGCAGTGTGCTGAGGTATAAATACTGTATTATTTTTCCTCCAGCATGTTTTTGGCATCTTCATCCAGTATGAGGTGCCTGTAGTTATACGTTCTTGTCTTTGGTTTTGTTACATTGGTCTGCATGTCTGCTTCAGTGCCAGTACCACACTGTCTTTATTACTATTGTGTGATGTCTTGAAGTCTGGGATGGTGAGCCCTTCAGCTTTACTCTTTCTGCAGGATTACGTGGGCTGTCTAGCGTCTTTTCTGGTTCTATTATGTAAGAAACATAGGATATCTTTTTCTGAAGAAATGTTGTGGGGATTTTAATTGGGATTACATTGAATCTGTTAATTGCTTTTGGTAAAAATGGCCATTTTTACAATATTAATTCTCATCTCATGAGCTCGGGATAGTCTTTCCGTTTTTACTGTCTTCTTCAACCTCATCCTTCAGTGATTTAAAATTCTCACCTCACTGGTTAGATTTATTCCTAGACACTTTATTTTCTTTGAAGCTATGGTGAATGGGAGTGTGTTTGTCCATGGCCTCTTTATCTGTATGTTGGTGTGTAGAAGAACTATTGATTTTTGCAAGTTGATTCTGTGTCCTGCCACTTTGCTGAAGTCATTGATAATTAATAGAAATTTTCTGGTAGAATTTTGGGATCCCTTACATGTAATAAGGATAGTTTGTCTTCTTTTTCTAGTAGGAAATTTGCATTTCTTTAATTTCCTTCTCTTGCCTTATTCCTGTGTGTGCCTTGAAGGGTGAGGATAACCCCTGGGAATTGTCTCTCTTATTACCTTGTGGAGTTGAAGGATCAAACTCAGGTCAATGGGACTTCTGCAGATGTAAGCACCTCTGCTTGTTGAGCCATTCCATGGCACCTGAGGGTTTTTTTCCCTAAGCTAATGCTACTAAATGAAAGAGCATCAAAAGTCCTTAATGGTTGATGCTCTGTTTGTAAAGTGATCGCTGTTCCTTATCTTACTGCATCTCAGGTTTGGTGCCCGATGTCTCCTGAGTTCTACCGAGAGTATGTAGCGATCAAAACAAAGAAACGAATCCTGTTGTACACCATGAATCCCAACAAGTTCAGAGCCTGCCAGTTTCTCATCAAGTTTCATGAAAGGAGGAATGACAAGATTATTGTCTTTGCTGACAATGTATTCGCCTTGAAGGAATATGCCATTCGGCTGAACAAGTAAGTGGTGCCTCCTGATCCCTTCTTCTTAGACTATACCAAGTGCCTGTCTCTGTGCACTCTCAAGAACTCCCTGGGACCGGACAGCCTCTGTTCCCAGCCCTTGTCCCAGTAACTTGCAAGGCAGAGAAGCATACATAGTCAGGGTCAGAGGCTAGAAGATGCAGAAAAGAGGAGCCTGGCTACCCTGAGCTGGACTCCAAATGCCAGCCAGCCACTCAGTCAACATTTCAGGCTAAGTGAGAACAGGGGTGGAGTGAGGCCAGACCTATGGTCCAGGGGAAGTGGGTGGAGGGGGAGAGGCCAGTGTCAGGTGTACTTGCTTTTATCATCACTGTGACCAAATGCCTGACAGAGTCAGCATAAGGGACGACAGGTTTGGTTGGGCGCATGTTTCAGGGACATGGTGTGTTGTGGCAGGGAGCAGCGTCCTGCCCCTGTTTCCTGCCTGGTTCCCTGGAACGAGTCACTTTCAACTCGTTTCTGTTTCCTTTTCTGCTTTCTAGCTGGTAGCTTTTGTGACAGTTTTTGGATTGTCACTGTAGAAAGCCTGTTAACTTCCTACTCTGAGAGCTGAAGCTTCGCTTTCTCACTTAGCACTCGCCACTTCTCCTCCTCAGGGAACAGAACAAGCTGCCGGTTAAACTAATAATGGTTCTGATGGTGCTGTTGTTGTCCGGGCAGTTTTACAGTCTATTATGGTTGCATTTTATGAATATAGTTTATTTTTCATGGAAAATTTTCTTGCTTTGGTTTTCTGTATGTTAATTCTCAAACTCTGTTTTGTAAGCATGGATTCCCTCTCAGTGGCATCATGGGAACTCCCAGTTCCTTTTCTTTGCCTGTTGGACTCATGCACATCATTCGCTGGTTCTCCTCTGGCCTAGCTAGGGTTAGAGATGTCCCTGCTGCCACCAGAGAGCTCTCTGTGGACACTGTCTTATAATAAATCTCCCTGGCCAGTTTCTTGCATTGGAGCCTCTGTTGCCCGGTCTCAATTTGTGTTTTGTTGGGACACATGACCTGGCAAATTTGAAGGAGGAAAAATTTGTCATCATTGAATTCTCTGTTTCCCCTGTTACCTGTTTCTTCCTTGAACCTGCCTTCCTTCTCCAGTTCCCCTCTCTTGTCACACTCATCCCCCTTCTTCTTCTCAGCATGCTTTATTTTTTTGCATTTGAAGTAATACTGTGGACTCTGGGCCTGGCTTCATTCTTAGCTTATGGTAGAAGCCCTGGTACATGGCAGAGAATCTCCAGTGTTTTGTTTTTCCCATCTCCATAGTAAAGGACTGTGCTTCACTGTAGTACAGTGCAGGAGAGTGATGGGCTGGGCAGCAGAGGGAGCAGTGGAGTCTGACAGATCACATTCCCAGCTGTGTGACCTCAGGAAGGGGATTTGCCACTCCGAACCTCTTTTGCCTCCTGGTCACATTGACCCACAGCACTTATCACAGACAGCTTTTGTCTGTTGTCTTATGTGTTCTCCAAATGACAGGTTCTCATCATGGAGAGTTGACACCCTTCTGTTCTATTTTCTGTATAGGAGAAGCCTCAGAATTCAAGGGCCTGCAACTATATGAGCACCTTTCCAGATGATAGAGGAATTGCCAAAGGAACTCCTAAAGCATGTTCCAATGTGTGCGGCTTCCCAGCCGTTCTCACAACATGCTGATAGAAAATGATAGGGGTCTTATAGGGAGGGGCCTGGCTTCTCATGGGACCAGGCATGGGCTGCTGACATCTGGGCTGACCAAAGGCCACCTGTCTGAACACAGCTGTCACAGCCTCTCCACAGATGAGACACATGATTGCAGGCATGCTAAGGGGCATGCACCAGTGGTAATGCTACATGGAGCAGAAGCAGCAGTGGGCTGTGGCCCAGGCTTTGGATGCTGTTCTGGGCTCCTGGTCTTCAGTTGCGGGGTGTAAACTGGGCCAGGAGGTGTGCATAATTAAGCTGTTCTGGCCAAGGTCTGCTCCATCATCCTTATAGTAGTTTGGGTGTATTCTGAAGGTGGTCTGATAAGTTGTCGGTAACTGACATATCTGGCTCCTACAAGGTGACCAGCTCTAGGATGTATCTAGTCTTTGTGTTGCAGACAACTGTGTCCTCATGTAGTGCGTGGGATTGTTTGTCTTGCCTCAGTGCTTTGCTCTCCTTGAATCCAAGATCACTGGGTATAGGACAGAAACACTTGGTGCCTTTATCCTTTTGGTGGTGGTGATTTGGTTTGGTTTTCCTTTTTGAGGTTTCTTTTGTATTTATAGAAAGTAGGCCCGGCAGTGGTGGTGGCACATACCTTTAATCCCAGCACTTGGGAGGCAGAGGTAGGCGGATTTCTGAGTTTGAGGCCAGCCTGGTCTACAGAGTGAGTTCCAGAACAGCCAGGGCTACACAGAGAAACCCTGTCTCAAAAAAAAAAAAAAGAAAAGAAAAGAAAAGAAAAAGAAAAAAGAAAGAAAATAGATTCTTCTCTCATACAGTATATCTTGATTAGTTTCACCTCCCTCTCCTGCTCCCAGTCCCTCCCTATCTCTCTTCCCTTCCACATCTACTCCCTTTTTGTCTGTCATTAGAAAAGAACAGACTTCTGAGAGAGAATAATCAAACATGACTATTAAATATAATAAGATAAAACAAAAACCATCACATCAAGGCTGGACAAGTGTGCCTTCATCCTTAGTTAGCGATGAGACAGGTCAGGTAGGCAGACACCCTAAGTGGCTGTCATGTTGTCTTAGTTACTTTTCTATTTCTGTGATAAGATACTGTGAATTATAAAAAGGAGTGTTTAATTTGGACTAATGGTTTCAGAGAGTTAGCATTCATGGTGGTGGAGCATGGCAGGGGGAACAGCTGAGAGCTCACATCTTGATCCTCAAGTAGGGGGGAGGGGAGGAGGGAGAACAAACAAGTGAGCACGAGGGAGCACTGGGAACAGTAGGAGTCTTCTGAAGCCTCACAGCCTGCCCTCAGTGACACACCTCCTCTAACAAGGACACATTTCCCAATCCTTCTTAAACAGTTTCACCAAGCATTCAAATGTGTTTACCTGTGGGGCCATTTTCATTTAAACCAGGAGTCTATCCTTAAGGAAAGGACACAGACACAAACTCAGGCAAAGATGCCAAGCTTGCACCCTGCTTTAGTGACCTTGTAGGCCCAGGTGAAAAGTCAGTGCTTTGTAGCAAAAGCAGTTACTAATTGCCCATGTGTGATATTTGTTGTTTCTAAGACTTCCTGCTCTTCTCTAGACCTTACATCTATGGGCCCACGTCCCAGGGAGAAAGGATGCAGATTCTCCAGAACTTCAAGCACAACCCCAAAATCAACACCATCTTCATCTCCAAGGTACCTGGTGCAGGCTGACGGGGCAGTGCCTCACTCTTCTGGGGCCTGGGAGGTGCACTGAGCTATGGGATGGTGGCTCATTACGCTGAAGGCCTTCCTGTGTGTGCCTGGTCCTGTGAGAGATAACTTACAGATTAACTGTAGAGGTGTTTTGCTCTCAGATTTGTCCCACCGTTCCCTGGAATATAGGGATTTAAATTTTATTTCCTTTACACAAGGCATTGCGTGTGTTTTCTACTCTGGCAAAAGCAGGTATTGGTTGAGGCTTCCTTTTTGGAGCTGGAGATGCTAGGTATTTGGGAGGCTTCTGTCCTGGCCCTGATGTTGTCCTGGCCCTCCTTGTGTTGGGGTTTTCTTTTTAGTATACTCTGTAGGGATGGATTAGTAGATATTGTTTAAATTTGGTTTTGTCATGGAATATCTTGGTTTCTCCATCTAGGATGATTGAGAGTTGCTGGGTATAGTAGTCTGGGCTGGCATCTGTGTGCCTTGATGGTGAGCGACCAGTGCCACAGTGGCCTCAGGTAGGCCCAGCCGGAGCAGGACATCACTGCCACCATTCAAATCTCTTTTCCAATGTGGGTGCCCTTGCATTCATCTTGGTTAGTTTTCCCATTGATGACTATGAAGAGTCTTCCCTATCTCTTTTGATTACCTGTGGTTGAAAGTATATGTTATTGGATATTAGAATGGCTGTTCCAGCTTGGTTCTTGGGATTGTTTGTTTGCAAACCTTTTTCTAGCCCTTTACTCTGAGGTAATGTCTGTCTTTGTGGCTGAAGTCTATTTCTCGTATACAGCAGAGTGATGGATCCTGTTTACATATCCACTCTGTTAGCCTATGTTGTTTTATTGGTGAGTTGAGTCCATTGATGTTGAGAGATATTAATGACCAGTGATTGTTAATTTCTGTTATTTTGTTGTTGATGGTGGTAATGTGTGTGTGATTCTCTTTTGGGTTTGTTGTGAGATGATTAATTATATTCTATTGTATGTAGTTACCCTCCTTGTGTTGGGGTTTTCTTTTTAGTATACTCTGTAGGGATGGATTAGTAGATATTGTTTAAATTTGGTTTTGTCATGGAATATCTTGGTTTCTCCATCTAGGATGATTGAGAGTTGCTGGGTATAGTAGTCTGGGCTGGCATCTGTGATCTCTTAGGGTCTGTATGACATCTGTACAGGATCTTCTGGCTTTTAGAGTCTCTGTTGAGAAGTCAGGTGTAATTCTTATAGGTCTTTCTTTATATGTTATTTGGCCTTTTCCCCTTCCAAGTTTTAATATTCTTTCTTTGTTCTGTGCATTTAGTGTTTTGATTATTATGTGACAGGAGGATTTTCTTTTCTGGCCCAATCTATTTGGTGTTCTGTAGGCTTCTTGTACATTTGTGACCACCTCTTTCTTTAGGTTAGGGAAGTTTTCTTCTATGGTTTTGTTGAAGATGTTTTCTGGCCCTTTGAACTAGGAATTTTCACCCTCTTCTATTATTATTATTATTATTATTATTATTATTATTATTATTATTAGCCTTTTCATTGTGTCCTGAATTTCCTGGATATTTTGGGTTAAGAGCTTTTTACCTTGGCATTCTCTTTGACTGATGTATCAGTTTCTTCTATGGTATCTTCTACACCTCAGATTCTCTCTTCTGTCTCTTGTAGTCTGTTGATGATGTTTGTGCTTGTAGCTCCTGACCTCTTTCCTAGGTTTTCCATCTCCAGGTTTGCCTCCCTCTGTGTTTTCTTTAGTGGTTCTATTTCCATTTTTACTTTTTGCTCTGTTTTGTTCATTTCCTTCACCTGTTTGACTGTGTTTTCCTGTACTTCTTTAAGGGAATTATTTACATCCTCTTTAAAGGCCTCTGTCATCTCCATGAGATGGGATTTAAGGTCACAGTCTTCTCTTCTGCTGTGTTAGGATATGCAGGGTTGCTGTAGTAGGAGAGCTGGGTTCTGAAGGTGCCACATTGCACCGCCTTCTGTTGATTATGTTCTTGCACTTGTCTTTCGCCATCTGATTGTCCTGGGTGTCTCAGGCTGCAGCAGGCCTCCCAGGAGGCAGGTGGAGCTGTGTCCCAGGTTAGAGCAGGTCTCCTGAGAGGGAGACCAAGCTGTGGAAGTGGGGGTGGGATTACTAATCGAGATGCAGGTGGAGGTGAGATGGAGCTCTGACTGGGCTCTGTGGGGTCCCAGCAGGTGGTGTATTGGGGTGGGGGTCTCACCTGTGTCTCTGGTTAGAGCAGACCTCCTGGGAGACAGGCAGGGCTATGGAGTAGGGCACGACTATGCAAGTGCAGACTGGAAGGGAGATGGAGCTCCAAAACTCTCTTTTGTCATAATCAAATCATTATATAAGAGCAGAAAAGTTTGTATATGCAACTGAGGTGTTTTAAGCAGCATTTGTTTGTGTTGCAAGGGGCGATGGAAGCATAGTGCCAAGTGCATGTGTTGTGTGTTTAGAACCAGGGCTGTAGTAAGATTATACATTTGATTAAACATTCAGAAACCTTTAAAATTGTTTAATTACACTTATCTATTTGGGGGAGGGGGCAACACAAGTGTGCCATGTTGTGTGTGTGGAGGTGAAAGGACAACTTGTGGGAATTACTTCTCTCTTCTTACTTTATGGATTCCCAGGGATTGAACTTAGGACTTTAGGCTTGGAAGCCAGCACCCTCCTGCTGAGTCACCTCAGATACTGTAACCCATAGTCTAAGAATCAGGTGATGGTAGAACTGGAGAATAGAAGACATGAGTATTCCCATGTCTGGTAGTTGTGGCTGGGAAAGTAGGCATGGAGAGAAAGGTCTTATAGAGAGAGCTGGCCCTCAGGGAGGGTCTTTGTGGCAGTGCTCTCCATGGCATGCACTGTCCCACCTGTGCTGTGGCACTTCCCAGTGGGCATCAAGTAAGACAGGTTTTTATACAGATCCATTTCTGTAGCAAAAAGGGAAAAGTTGAGGCTGGGTTCTGCAGAGGCCGTTCTGAGGTCCATTGTGTCTCCTCTGCATGCAGTGGCAGGACCTTATTAAGAGGAGGAAGAGGGGGTGTTTCCTTAACTGATCTCCAGAGCTAATGTAGACTCTGAAGCACAGATGGGGAGGTAGCTTAGTGTGAGAGCATATGCAAGAGCATGCCTAAAACCCTAATTCCATCCCCAAAACTACAGAAATTTAACATTTTAAATTCTGGACTAGTTAAATTTTTTTTTGCTATACTTAATGTTTTCTATATTAAAACTCCAAATTCATAGCTGCTTTTTTTCTATAGGTTGGTGACACATCCTTTGATCTGCCAGAAGCAAATGTCCTCATTCAGATCTCTTCCCATGGTGGCTCCAGACGGCAGGAAGCCCAGAGACTGGGACGGGTACTCAGGGCCAAGAAAGGTAACATTCCTTACCTCTGCTGCCACAGGCTGGGCCTGCCCACCACAGCCTCTAGGCACAGAGCTTACAATACTGGGGTGAGCTGCTGCTGGGTCCAATCATAGTTTGCTCTGCCTCAGAGTAGGGAGACCTTCATGGGAAGGTCTTTATTCCTTCTCATGCTACAGGGACCCATGTTCTCCATGGTAGCTTTGAATGACAGTTTTTACAGTAACTTCAGCTGCACTGGATCTGAACACCCTGTTCTGGTGTCTAAGCATATACTCACATGGACAAGCAGACATACTCATGAAATAAGAATCAAGTCTGGAGATGAACACTGCTCTCTGAAGAGGCATCTTCCCTGTAAGGCCTCTTGTGTCTGTCAGCATAGACTGAAGCCTTTCTGTCTGAATGTTCTCCCTTCATCCTTGAGACCCAGTCATGGCCTTGAGGTTCTCTCCTTATAATATCCCTCATTCCTTAAAGGAGATTACTTGTCTGTTTCCCTCTGCAGACCAATCACTGCAGCCTTTGATCATCCTTTTAACGGGTCCCTAGGCTCAAATTCAGGTCACCAGGCTTAGCAGCATGTGCCAATATCCACTCACCCATCTTGCTTGTCCTCTTTGTTTCTTTTTAGATGTGTTTGTTTTTATGTTTGTGATGCTGAGGATCAAACCCTGGACCTCTTTGTGCATGCTAGGCACAGAGTACACACTGCCCAGCAGGGTCCTTACCCCTTTTTCTTGACTAGCAGATAGGACAGTGATTTTGACGGCCCCCATGCAGTCAGGGTGATTGCACACTGGGTGAAGAGCTTGCCCTCTGCAGTGCTCACTTCTCGCTGGGGTCCCAGTGGGTCGGGCTGGTGTGGATTTTCTTGTCTTTTCTCTGTTTCCTCTAGGGATGGTTGCCGAGGAGTACAACGCCTTTTTCTACTCCCTGGTGTCCCAGGACACACAGGAAATGGCTTATTCCACCAAGCGACAGAGATTCTTGGTAGATCAAGGTTACAGCTTTAAGGTATGTTTTCATTTACCTTTGGTTAGGCTGTGACAGAGGTGGAGGCCCCAGCTTGGGACCACATTCAGGCAGGCTTCATGATCTTTTGTCTCTGTAAGTTGCTGGGATAACACCGTGCTAGCCTGGCAGTTCTGAGGTGCTAAAAGGAAACTGCAGTTAGTATGTATTGTGGAAGAGACATGTGTGTGTGTGTGCGTGTGTGTGTGTGCATGCATGTGTGTGTGCATGTGTGTGTAAGAAAGTCTTTCACAGGAGTACCCAGCAGCTTGCCTTTTAGTTGATTCCAGATCACATGTCCTTAATGTCATGCTTACGTTCTAATAAGTAACTCCACTGGACATGATAGGCTATCCCATGTATGACCACAAACACATTATGTCTTTTAGAATGGATGGCAGTCCCTTAGGAATGCTGAGTGTTTCAGGGTCTCATAACTTAAATGTGATGCTACAGATATACAGTACTTAACCACTGCTGTTATATCAGTTGATGTTACATTGCATGATAAAGAAACAGAGGAAAAAGACACCAATATCTGCCTAATGTACATGTCTGTGTGCTCTTAACACAATAGGACAGAAGCAGCCACTATTCAGATACATTTCCCATTGGTCTCTTTAAACATTGGTGAGGTTTTCATTATTCACCTTGATCAGAACAGCCCTGCCCCGCTTCGTTAGCTTCAAAGTGAGTTCCTTAGTCAGAGTTAATGCAAGCAGGCCTATCTTTAGATTCCTACCTTGGGTTCCTGCCTTGACTTCCCTCAGTAGTGGACTGCAGCCTGGACATGAAAGTCAGATTAATGAAAGTCAGTTCTCCCCAACAGCTGCCTTTGGTCAGAAAGGAAACTAGAACATCTTGCTGCTGATAGAAAATCTGGTCAATTATTTTTATATTTTTACTTTATGTATGTGGGTGCTTTACTTGCATGTTTGTCCGTGTAGTATGCATGTGCCTAGTGCCCACAGAGGCCAGACAAGGATATGGATTCCCTGGAACTGGAGTTACAGATGGTTGTGAGCTACCATGTGGGTGCTGGGAACTGAATCCAGGTCCTCTGAGAAAGCAGCCAGTGCTCTCATCTACTGAGCCAGCTCTAGTCCCTGTTCAATAAATTCTTGATCTCTTGCATGAATAAAGTATTCCTTGATGGAAGCCCAAGATGCCAGGTAGTGTGTTGGAGTCCCTGTGTATGCTTTTGTGTGTTTTCCTTCCCTCCATGGTGCAATTACAAAGATATGAGTTGTTTTAGAACCCACAGATTCCTCATCTGATGTGCTTATTCAGAGGTCCTTAGTCTCTGTCTAGAACTAGTAGTCATGCTCTGGGTGGACCAGTGAAGGTGGGAAGAGGTGGCGGGGAGCAGATGCAGTGGAGATTTGGAGGCAAGAACAGCAGGCTTTGCTTACCATTGTTCTTGTAGGTAATCACAAAGCTCGCCGGCATGGAGGAAGAGGAGCTGGCATTCTCCACCAAAGAGGAGCAGCAGCAGCTCCTGCAGAAGGTCCTGGCAGCCACCGACCTGGATGCAGAGGAGGAAGTGGTGGCTGGAGAGTTTGGCTCTAGATCTGGCCAGGTGAGTGAAGAGAGGTTCTCCTGTAGGACACCCACTGTATGTGGCCACATGTATACAGACACACCATATGCATGTGTATGCAAATACACACACACACATGCCTATGAGCATGCAAGCAAGTAGGATTGGAGGAAAACTGAAATTTGTTTGAACAACCAACCCTATTATCTTTTAGTGTGGGTTTCTTATAAATGTATTGTAAGACAGAGGGGCTCACAGTGATGATGACTGGGGTCCTGCTTGTCCACAATGACAGCCTGCTAATGTTGGGGCCCAAGATGAGAACGCTAGAGGCTCTGGAGCTAATAGGTGCTTTTTCTGTTGGTCTGGGGTTAGCTGGCTCACCCTGCTTTCCTCCTCAGTAAGAGAGTTCAGCCTTCAAAATGAGACTGTTGATGAACTCAAAATAGTTTAAGTATGTTGAAAACTCTAGAGGTTTCTAAAAAGACCCAGCCTTTCACATGTATTTAGTGAAGGCCTGCTGTGCCCCAGGCATGACCATGTAGTGTAATCAGCGAATGCATCATAAGGATTATGATTATCAGGCCTTTCAAGGAAAAAAGTGAAATTGAATCAGGTTTTCCAAGAATTCCAATTTCTGAAATTTAGTGGTATTAAAGCCGAAAGGTGATCATTAGCTAGAACAAGCAGGAAGGAAGCAACAGTTCCTCTGGAGATTAACCTTAGCCTGGCGTCTCCCTCTCCCCCACAGGCATCCCGGCGCTTTGGCACCATGAGCTCTCTGTCCGGGGCAGATGACACTGTGTATATGGAGTACCACTCATCCCGAAGCAAAGGCTCCACCAAGCACGTGCACCCCCTTTTCAAACGTTTCAGGAAGTGACACCCACCCTGTACTCAGTTGAAGACTGGATCTTGAAGAGTTGAAGAAAGAGACTTCTTTCTCAGTGTGATCTTTTCTGTCCAAGACTATGTGCTTTCCTATTGACGTAATGCAATACCTGTTGACTGACTGTGCTTGGAAACCAGTCAGTGTTAGGGCTGTGACTGCCTTCATGGGTCCCAGGCTTCAAAAGGAGAGAAAGGCTGCTGTTGTTTTTTATTCAGACTTGTTAAGAGTGTATTATTTCTGTATATAAAAATTATACCACTTAAGGCACATTTGTCTTCATTTTATTGAATGAATTAAAAAATGGAATCTGGGGGTCTCTGGAGCTTCAGATTGAAAAGTAGGCACATTTTTCCATCCCTCACCCAGAGACAATCTCCAATTGATGAGGACTTGCAAATGAAAATTTAGTTTTCTCCAAGGGAGTCTCACTGGGGGAACAAACTACTCTTAAGGGCAGGCTCTATGCCCAGCAGTAGATGCCGACAGGAAACAAACACAGCGGCCTCTTTGGAGGCTCCTTGGCATTTCAGGGCTTTTCCCTCCTTTCTAAAATTTTATCTTAGTATATATCTTTTAATTTATATCCTTCTCACTTTTTACCCTACTGGTCCTCTGTGTACATATTGTGATTTTACGAGATTTCGAGGGTGAGCAAGCAGGTCTGTGTCTTCTCTTCTGCTCTTTTTCTTGTGTTTGTTTTGTCTTATATTTTAGTATTTAAACATGGAATTTGGGCTCTGCAATACTAAATCAGCTTACTTTGAAATGTCACCGACCTAGGAGGTTTTAGTATTTTACCCATGAGAGGCTGAGAACTGGGTGGTGGCTCCGTCCATGAGGCTTGCTGCTTTAGTAGTCCCTCTCTGGAGCCAAGTCTGGAAAGACTGCTGCTCCCTAGGGAGGGACGCCTGGAAAAGGAACGCTTCAGGTAGCAGCAAGGAGATCACAGCACCAGGGTAAAGAAGGCTGAGGCCGGAGGGAAGGTGAAGCCAGCAAAAGCTGAGTAATCATCTCTACCACCAGCCACCCCCTCTGAGATCTAGGCCCATGGCAGGTGCCACACATGGAGTGGCTGCAGTGGCAGTTGTCTGCAATTCTCGATACAGGTCATTATATTCTGAGGCAAGTTGATGCTAAAACCAAGTGCTGCATGCTTAGTATTAATCACGGATCTAAGATCACATGGGAGACACACCCACGGACCTGTCTACAAAGGCGTTTCAAGTTAGGAGAACTGAGGTAGGAAGACTCAACCAACACATGCACCATCCTCTGGGCTAGAATACAAAGGAAGAAGGCTGAGGACCAGCATCCCTGGACCCTGACTGGCTGCAATGTGAACAGCCACTTCCTGGTCCTGCCACCATTACTGACTGCACCCCTAAGCTGGCAGCCAAAGTAAAGCCGCTGTTTTATTAAGTGTTTTGTCACAGCAATGAGAAAAACAACTAACACAATCCCTGAGACCTGAGGCCTGTGTTGTTACACCAAGGGCTGCTGCTTGCTGCTTGCTGTTCCTGCCGTGTGCCACAGAGGGCCACAGAAGCTGCCAGGCACCAGGCAGGAGAGAGTTCTCACCTTTGTCATTTCTATCCCCAGGTGTGTAAATGTGCTTGTGTGGGTGTGTGCACATGTGCAAAGCCAGAAGTTGATGTCACATGTCTCTCCTTAGTCACTCCACTTATATTTTTTTGAGCCAGGATCTCTCACTGAACCTGAAACCTAGTGAGCTCAGTAAGATGAAGAGACCCAGGGATTTACCTGCCTCTGCCCTGCACCCAGCCCTGGGGTTGTTAGTGTGCATGGCCACGCCCAGCTTTATATAGAAGTTCTGAGGCTCAAGCAGGTCCTCCTGCTGTGTGGCAGGTGCTGTCTCCTGAGCTCCTTTTCTCTGGTCCCTGCACTCAGGCTCTCTAAGAAGCGTTGGATAACTCAAAACTCTTCAGCTGTTGGAGTTTTCTGGCCTTACGTATTGCATTTGACCTTTTGATCATTCATGAATTAGGTTTTGTCTGTTTGTTTTCAGTGCTGGGCATTGAACCCAAGGCATTGGGCATGTTAGGTAAGTGCTGTACCACTGGGCCACACCCCCAGATCAGATTCTGAGTTACTGTATTACTGTATTACTGAATTACTGTAATAGATGGGCTAAGGTTGTATTTTATTCTTAGGTGTGGATATCCTGCCATCCCACTTATGTGGGGTATTTTTTTCTTCATTTAAATTGTATTGGTCCTTTTTTTTCAAAAAGGAGTTGATGTGTTATATATATATATCTATATCATACTTCCTCCCTCAAATTCAGAGACATTATAAAAGAGAGGGTGGGAATATTGTAAGAACTAGAGGGTAAGATGTGAAATATTTAACAAGCAATAAATTTAAATTTGGTTACGAAATCATTAATGTACTTTACCTGTGTTCATAAGCATTGGATATCTAAGATATACATTTTTGGGGTTTTAGACATAGTCTTCTGAATTTTCATGTAAAATTATCTTATTAAATTGTTCTCTAAATTTTATAACACCAATAATAATGTTAAGATTAAAGTATGTTGTAAAAAGTTGTTTAAAATGAATATTGTAACTGGGTTAAAATAATATAAAGGTTATAAAATTGTTAAGGTTAATTAATTACCCTGAGATACAATTAATATTTGTTTTTTACAACAATATTTTCTTAAGTATTGGTTTGTTTTTTGTAGCCTCTTACTAAACAAACATTTAAAACCTGTGATTATAATTTAGGTTTTTACGTTTTACCATTGAGCAAAGCCTTTGCTTTTTGGACAACCAGTCATTGTTTCAACTATAAAACAAAACATTGCCCATTTAGAACATTCCTACTAAATTACATAGTGATTGTAAGCTTGGTTGGTTTTTTTGTTTTGTTTTGGTTTTTTGTTTTTGTTTGTTTGTTTGTTTGTTTGTTTTGGCTTTTCGAGACAGGGTTTCTCTGTGTAGTCCTGGCTGTCCTGGAACTCACTTTGTAGACCAGGCTGGCCTCGAACTCAGAAATACGCCTGCCTCTGTCTCCCAAGTGCTGGGTGTAAACTTGTTTTAATGAACAAAATTTAATATGAAATTGGATCTATTAAATAAGCAAATAATGCATAGAATTATATAAGACAACTTTTTAAAAAATATTATTATTTTTTATGTCTATGGGTATTTTCTTGTATATCTGTGCACCATGTGTGTGCCTGGTATTTGTGGAGGCTTGAAGAGAAACCTGGAGCTACCAACAGTTAGTGCTGGGAATTGAACCTGGGTTCTCTGGAAAAGCAGCCAAGGTTCTTAACCCCCCTGAGCTATCTCTCTAGCCCCAAGATTTTTATTTTGATAACTAAAATTCAAAATTAGTTATAGAGTTTTCCTCAAAGGAATAAAAAAAATCACAGATGAGTCCATCAACTAAACAAGAGAGGAAAAAAGACATTACATAAAAGACTCTTGTGATTACAATGTCAGTATTGTCTCTAGGTACTTCTGCCTCACAGTGAGGCAGGAACTTTCTCACCGTCCTGAGGGCACAGTCTGTGGACTTTGGAGATGCTGGGTGGGTGGACAAATGAGCATCCTGAGGGACTAAATGTTTCTCTCACTTTTTGTGTTTCTTAAGTATTTTTGTAATTAAAAATTGTTTATATCTTAATATTCTCCCTAGCCATAATGCTAAGTAATAAGATAATATTTGTCTTGATTTTAATGAAGTTACAAATGAAAATAATATATTTCATTTGATCATGCCTTTTCATTATGACTCTGTATCCCTGTACCCCTCTCTTATTCAAAACTAATGTTTGAGCGATTCAAGGTTTTTTCAGTCTTTATAAATACATGCATATATTCTCATTATTCAGTATAATTTGGATAAAACAAAATAATCTAGTGTTAACTTTAACTTAGTTTACTTTGTTTGGACATAGGAAGACTTGGGTTAACTCTTGTTATCCAAAGTACAGGAGACATCAGTGTAATAACAACATCCATGGTTTATACCCCAAGTACTGATGTTTATTGATTTGATTAATATCTAAAATATAGCGAGGGTTAAAGAATTAATTAAACTACATTTGTATTTTACTAATATAAAATGGGAGATAGTGACTCCTTATAAAGTCCCATTTCTGACCATCTAAGTAAGGTAATTCATAGAATACAAATAACTGGAAATATAAGGGAACTTTATAGCCAGTCTCATCAACATGTAAATATTGGTTATTTTAGAAATGTTTATATCGTATTGCATTTACTCCATTAGGCCAAACTGTTATTTGTTGTTTTTTTGTTTTGCTTTTCAAGATGGGTTTCTTTGTGTGGCCCTGGCTATCCTGGAACTTACTCTGTAGACCAGGCTTGAACTCACAGAGACCTGCTTGCCTCTGCCTTCTGAGTGCTGGGATTAAAGGCAGATAAAAGACTAAAAATTCCTTCTTTAAGATCATCTGGAAAACAGATCCATCTGCTCTTGCTGTTTCTATTGAATGTTGAGCTGGAGGCTCTACGGCTAAACCAGGGCAACTAGACAAGAAAAGGAATTGGTATTGGAAAGGAAAGACAAAGCGTCTCCGTGGATGGTATGATTTAGCACCTAGGAAAAGGGAAGGGATGGAAAGGGCCACACACACAAACTGCCAGAACTTACAGGCTCCCCAGAGTTGCAGGGTTATATAGTCAGTAAACAGGACGGACTGTGTTTCTCTACACTAGCAATGGACAGCCTGGAAATGAAACCAAGAAAATCATTGTCCGTAAGACTGGCAAGATGGTTCAGATGCTAAAGAGTTTGCTGTATGTCTTAGGATTTCTATTGCTGTGCTGAATCACCATGACCACGAAGCAAGTTGGGAAGGAAAGGGTGTATTCAGTTTACACTTCCACAGCGCTGTTCATCATCAAAGGAGTCAGGCAGGAACCTAGAGACAGGAGGTCATGGAGGGGTGCTGCTTACTGGCTTGCTCCCCATGGTTTGCTCAGGTTGCTTTCTTATAGAACTCAGGACCACCAGCCCAGTGATGGCCCCATCCACATCAAGCGCTAATTAAGAACATGCCCTACAAGCTGGATTGTATGGAGGCATTTTTTTCAATTGAAGTTCCCTCCTCTCAGATAACTCTAGTTTGTGTCACAATTATTACACAGTGGAATTTCTCTGATGAGGGTCGAGAAACTGCACTGATTTATGGGTAATAGAGAGGAATTTTGAGAGCAGTTTGATACCACATTCATTTGGCAAAATTACAGTAGTAGGTTCACTGCTGAGGCCATGCGCTGCAGCCGTGGGTTCTTGAATTCACAGCCCCAAGTATGCTTTCTTTCCAGCCCCATTTGTTTTACCCTCTGCTTTTAGCAGCTACGGCTTCTAATTTCTATTAATGGTGCGATGTAAATTTGATTCTAAGCAGCACCACTGGCTTTATGTCTTGGACCTTAAATCCCCATGATTGTGTGATATATGTGAGTTGTTCATGGGTAAAGGTCACATGATCAAATGACTGCCCAGAGTGAAGACTTCAAATTATTGAGATAACCATGCACAAATACATAAAATACAGCACATAATATTCTAAACATAGGAGGAGACCAGAAAGAAGCGTTCAAGAGTGAATGTCTTTAGCTGTATTTATAAACCCTGTGGGATCTAAGCCACTGAGATAGAAGAAAAACTAAGTTTTATATGGTCTTCTCAGTGTCTTCTTGATAGTTCTGGGTTGACACAGTGATGCTTTGTTTCTTATTTATTTATTTATTTATTTATTTATTTATTTATTTATTTATTTTTCGAGACAGGGTTTCTCTGTGCAGTCCTGGCTGTCCTGGAACTCACTCTGTAGACCAGGCTGGCCTCGAACTCAGAAATCCGCCTGCCTCTGCCTCCCAAGTGCTGAGATTAAAGGCGTGTGCCACCACCGCCCGGCTCATCCATATTTATAAACGAAGAATCTACTTAGTTCAAATAAAATGGTTGGAATGTACATGTGTATGTGTTAGTGTGTGTGTGTCTGTGTGTCTGTGTGTCTGTGTGTCTGTGTGTATGCATGCCCACACATGGTCATACAAAGGTCAGCGGTCATTGTCAAGTGTCTTTTTTTATTACTCTTTTTTTTTAAGGCAGGGTCTTTGTTTGCTATTCTGCAAAATAATTCATTAATAAAATGAAAATATCTCTATACCATTTGTATGAATGTATATTAACATTAATATAATGTGAACTCACTGTGATGACAGAGTAACCCCAGTATGAATACTGTAAATATATTGAGTTAAGAACACAGTCTGTCCTATCAGCCAGCCAGGTTTTGAATTCCTGGGAGGCAGTGGCACACAGATTTCCTGTTGTGTTGGTTTGAAGGAGCAGTGCTTCCCAAGGAAGCATTCATGTGTTTGAAGCCGTTCATGTGTTTGAACGGCTGCTTATTGATGGGCTTGTCTGAGGAGGCTGCGAAACTGTTAGGAGGTGGAGCCTTGCTGAAGGAAATAGGTCGGAGCGGGTAGTGAGAGTTTATAAATTTGCTCCAGTGCTATGTACTCTGTGTGATGAAGTGTGATCAGCCAGCTCCCTGCCCTGCATGCTGCGGCCAGGCCTTCTTTGCCGTGTATGGGCCCTTACCCCTCAGGAGCTGCCAGCCAAAATCAATCCTTTAGTTGCTTTTAGTTATGGTATTTTATCATGGCAGGAGAAGTACTAATTATAGACATATTGAAGTTAGTAAACTAATTTTGGACATGAAATAATATGGAAAGAATTATGGGACAGTGTGGTGGGTCTGCTTATTACTGTGCAGTGTGACCTGGCTTTAACTGCAGAGTTATTATTATTATTATTATTATTATTATTATTATTATTATAAGCCCCCAGTTCACATTTTCATAAGTTATCCTACTGGGTCCACATTACTACTTGTCAGGTAGAGTGTCCAAGGAGCAGACTAGAAACTGTGACATTTCCCAGTCATTTCTAACCTATACATCTCCTCCTTCTTCCCCACATCCTCTTCTTTCTCTTCCTCCTCCTCTTTCTTCTCTTCTTCCTCTTCCTTCTTCTCTTCTTCCTCCTCCTTCTCTTCCTCTTCTTCCTTCTCTTCTTTCTTCTCTTCCTCCTCTTTCTCCTCTTCCTCCTCCTCCTTCCCAACTTTGAGCACTTTCTAATACTTCCTAAGTCATTTCTGGAAGAGAAAATGTTCCCCAAGTGACTCCCAGTCACCATCTTATTTGATAGTGATAACATCCTGTCCAGCACAAATGCAGTGTCCCTGAGAGCTCCACAAGCTAAGTGTTCCCCTTCCTTCAGCTCAGAGAAGCCTGAGGCTGGTAGCCTGTGAGTAGGTTGTGACCATTGGCTTCTCCTGTGTTTTCTGACTTTCTCCCCTCTATTCCTTGAACTGTGTCATGACAGACTCCCTGCTTCCAATGTATGAGCCGGAGCTGAGGAAGAGGTGTGGCATAGGAGGAGGGGGTTGTGGACTGATAACACCCTGGAGGTGGCCAGAGGCTCTTAAGTTTGTCAGGCATCTCAGAGCCACCAATTCCGACTTGGGGTCTTCTTGGAGGTTTCCTAAGCAGAGTCCCCAGTCTTAACTTCTCAAGAAACAGGCAATGCACCTAGTGACTGTGCATGTATGTATGTGTGTGTGATTATGTGTGGGACTGCATGTAGATACAGGTATACATACATGTATTTGCTGTGCATTTCGAGGTCAGAGGACAATTTTGGGTGTCAGTCCTGAGGTACTTCCATTTTCCACATTTTATTTGAGACAGGCTCTCATATTGAAAATTTAAGACATAGGCCAGTCCAGCTAAGCAATGAACTTGTAGGGACCAAGAGACAAAACTGAGAAGATGTTAATATTTGGCTGTTAGACTGTTCATTCACACTGTCTCTCCCTGGGCTTCAGGACGCTCCATTGTCTGTTCTATTTTTTTCAAGTTAGCTTGTCACAATGTCCCTTTGACAGTCTCTCCTGATATAAGTCTAATCATACCACATCAGTCTGAAGTTGAAATCTGTGCCTTATGCAGGGTTAAGCTCAGAAGATATTTTGGATCCATTCATAAAGATCCTCTAACTGCTGAATCAACTACATCATATACTTACAGATTGGGGAGTTTTTTGTTGTATATTAAAAGTTCCCCTTAACCACTAGAGGTTAACTGCGTTGCAAACTATTTGGTCACATTGTGAACACCAAGACTGTGAACTGGGAAAACCTTGTGGTGTGGCTCAGCCCCGGCACACAGCTTTAACCCAAGAGCTTTCTGTATGCAGGAGCTGGAGGAGCTGAGCGTTCTACATCTTGATCTTCAGGCAGCAGAAGGGGACTGTTCCACACTGGGAGGAGTTTGAGCACCAAGAGACCTCAAAGCCCACCCCTACAGTGACACACTTCCTCCAACCAGGCCACACATTCCAATAATGCCAAGCCTCATGGGCCAAGCATTCAAACACATCAGTGTATAGGACCATTCCTTCAAACCACCACAGGGTGCATTGTCAATTTTTTTTTTTTAAGTTTCCACTTATAGGAGCCAGGGAGATGGCTCATGGATAAACTGCTTGCCATAGAAGAATCCCCTCACCTCCCCAAGTCTCTGCTTGAAAGTTATTTTTATCTGATGATAATTTGGTGATTGCTGGGGTTCCAGGGGTTACCTCACAAACCACACACACACTGATCTCAGTCAGACAGGGATAGTTTATTGAGCGTATGCCCCAGAACTGATTGATCAGAGCCACAGACCAGACTCAGGAGCTGGCTGTGATACCCAGGTAGAATCCTATAGAGCTTTTTAAGCCTGAGACCCACAAACATCTGTGTCAGGCTATCCCACCAATCAGGACTTAGAGATAGGGGACTTCCTTAGGAACGTGTCTTTGTGGTACACGTATCCTGCTCCCATTGGTTGGAGTATTCAACTGTGGCAGGGGCCTTGCCTTGCCTAACACTCAAGTCTTAACATGCCAACCAGGATGTCAGTTACCCATATAACTGCCAAGTGGGATATCAGTTCTTAGGGAGGTCTTGGGAACTTAAGTCTTTACTCAACCCCTACACAAAATGGAAGGTGCAGGAAGTGCTGTCTGGCAGTTGGTTCATGTCCAAGCTTATTGTGGCTGGCTATACTAAGCGGTTCTAACTGACTTGCTTTCCAAGAGCACAGAACATAACAGAATATGTTATAATCATATAATATAATATAATCAGCTTGGGCATGAGAAAGTTTCCTAGTAAGAGAATATCAGAAAATTTTCTTATTACATTAGTAACCGCACAAAATGGCTGGCTAGATAGGCAACAGATACCTAGGCCTTAGCAGTGCTTCCAGCTTGTCTTATTTGCCTGACATTCCTTTCCCATTATTTTACTTTCTTTGTATCAGGGGCTAATTTGCTTAACTATTCCTTAGCCCGGCTCCTCAAATTCTTTGCAATTTATTTCATTTATTGTTATTGATTTATGAATGGTTTTAAATCCTGAGTCGCTATATGGAATTTTTATGATGCTTCTGATGTCAACTCTATGTGTGTTAGTGAGGGTTCTCTAGAAGAACAAAATTGACAGAATAAATATGTATTACAGGTGGCCTTATTAGTTTGGCTTCTGTCATAATTTAGCAGTGGCCACCTGTGTGCTGCAGAAGCTGAGTATCTGGAAGCTGTTCAGTTCAAGAGGCTGGGTGCTTCAGCTCTCCCAATCTGGCACTGAAGGCCTGGGAGGTTTCTGGAGAGCCCCTGGTCTTCAGTCCACACTGAAAGACTGATAAAGGAGGGCTCTGATCTTAGGATAGGAATGTAGTAACAGAAGAGAAGAACTTGCCAGAGTGAAGGCAAGCAGGCAAGCATCTCTCTTCAACCTCCTTTTATTTGGGCAGCCACTGGAGGGCGCCTCCGACATTTAGGTGTGCATCTTCCCACTTCAGATGTGATCCAGAAAAATCACTGCTGGGAGTGCCTAGTGTGGAATCAGGGCGGAACCTAGAGTCAGGAACTGAAGTGGAGTCTACAGAGAAATGCTGCTTACTGGCTTGCTCTCATAGTTACCCAGTCTGCTTTCTTATATTACTCAGGACCACCTACCCCTAACAGCACAGAGGGTAGGCAGCTGCCCGGCTCTTGTGTTGTTTAAGGCTTATTGTAAATATTAAGGCTGTTTGGGTGTCTTTCATTCGGGAACTAATTGAAGGCGGGGTACAAACTGTCTGGCAGGGCCCACCCCTATCATTAATCAAGAAAATGCCCCTTCCCTCCCACCGCCATGCATACAGGCCAATCTGATGGAGTCATTTTCTCAGTTATGGCTCTCTTTCCCCAGATGATCTTGTTCTGTGTCAACTTAACAAAAACCAACCAACCAACCAACCAACAAACAAATAAAACAAAATAAAAACCCAAAATACAAAACCCTAACCAGCATAATCTACCTACATCATTAGTTGCTTTCAGTTTCCTCTCTGTGGCAGGGGGAGTCCTGCCCCTTAGAACGGCTACCCTCTGCTCTGTAGCAAATATACCAGATTCCATGACAAAGAAGAATTAAGATCGCAGATGCTGTGATCTTAATTTATGACATGTAATCTTAATCGTAAGCCATGGCTGCTGGTTGTTACCGATGTGACTCATGCAGTCTCAGAGGGCCATGCAGGTGGGAGAGAAAAGTGTCCCAGAGAGGCAGTGTCACTGGGCCTTAAAATGAAGGAAGGAGGGGCTGTATTGGAAGGAATATGTGGAAACAGGTTCCTCCTTGGGGAATACAGTCTAGAGATACTGCCCTGCACATTTTCAGACCTGTAAGTTAACTTGTGTTGTCTTGAGCTCCTGAGTTTGAGGTTATGTGTTGTGGTTCTGTGTTATATGTCATGGTTCTGTGTTATGTGTCATGGTTATGTGATGTGTGTCATGGTTATGTGTTATGTGTCATGGTTATGTGTTATATATCATGGTTATGTGTTATGTGTCATGGTTATGTGTTATGTGTTATGTGTCATGGTTCTGTGTTATGTGTCATGGTTCTGTGATATGTGTCATGGTTATGTGTTATGTGTCATGGTTATGTGTTATATATCATGGTTATGTGTTATGTGTCATGGTTCTGTGTTATGTGTCATGGTTCTGTGTTATGTGTCATGGTTCTGTGTTATATATCATGGTTATGTGTTATGTGTCATGGTTATGTGTTATGTGTCATGGTTATGTGTTATATATCATGGTTATGTGTTATGTGTCATGGTTCTGTGTTATGTGTCATGGTTCTGTGTTATGTGTCATGGTTCTGTGTTATATATCATGGTTCTGTGTTATGTGTCATGGTTCTGTGTTATGTGTCATGGTTATGTGTTATGTGTCATGGTTATGTGTTATGTGTCATGGTTCTGTGTTATATATCATGGTTCTGTGTTATGTGTCATGGTTCTGTGTTATGTGTCATGGTTATGTGTTATGTGTCATGGTTATGTGTTATGTGTCATGGTTCTGTGTTATGTGTCATGGTTATATGTTACTAGAAAACTGCCAGAGCAGCTGGTGAGACAGTCAGTTAAGCTCTTCATGCATGAGGACTTGTATTTGATCTCCAGAACCCACATAAAAAAAAATCATGTGTGGCGGCATGTGCTTATAATCCCAGCCAGTGCTGGGGAGGTAGAAGCCAGCAAACTCCTGGGACTCAATAGATAGCCAGACTTGCCTAACTGGAAAAGATCCAGACCAGTGAGAAACCCTGGCTCAAAAAACTAAATGGACAATGTCTTGTTGAATGACAACTGAGGTTGTCTCCAGTTCTCCACATGCACACAAACCTACAGACATAAGTACAGTGTGCAAGCGCATGCAGACACACACACACACACACACACACACCAATCCTAGTACACTGAATGTTTGACCTTCAGTCTTTCCTTTTCTTTGACCTCATATATGCATTTGAAACGGTAGTAAAACTTTATTTATCTTTTCTAGGTATTTCATAACAGAAGGATTTGCATGCCCCTGTCCCTGCACTGGTGCCAATTGAGCTGAACCTGCTTTTAGAAATCTCACCAGTTTCACTCATCAGCAGGCCACTTTCCTTGGGTCTCTCCATTGCATTCTTTCTTCCCCTGTCACCATGGTATACTGAGGGAGTGTATAGATTGAACACAGCACTCCCTCCCTGCCTTCTGAGGGCAGATTAGAGGGTGGGGGTGGGGACCACACTGTTTGAGGATGACTGTGGGCTCCAGGATCAGCGTGTCACAGGGAAAAATACAGAGGAGGAAGTGTCTTAGTCACCCCAGTGTTTTGTTTTATGCAGGCTCTGTTTGGTGATGCAGTTCCTACACAATTACAAACTCTCAGAAGACCCACTGGCATGCTTTATCTCAGATTCTGCCCAGGGGTGGGGGTGGGGCAGCAGAGCTTTGTAGTGTAGGGATGCTACTTGGGATCAGGGGTCTCTGTGGAGAGATAAAACTGCCCATCAGTGACCTATGGTCTCCCGCTGTGGTCCTCCCCAGGGACCATTTTGATGTCAGATGTGTTCTAGGAGGTTATGCTAATATCACCACACACAGATATTTAAATTACATGCTCAGTGAAAGCCTAGCATTACTGTGTCGCTCACACAAGCTTTCCTGGTTCCCTCATGCTGAGTCACAGACATCATAGTGGGATTGGGGTGGATATGACAGGGGGCTGATGTTGGCATGGAATGTTAGGGGGTACCCACCCCCCACTCCTCAGGGGAACCCTAGAATGTTTAAAATTAACTTCTGTGTCAGAAAATATGGCCGGAACACATTTCATACTGTGTGTGTGTGTGTGTTACATCATGCATGTGAATGTGCAGATGCATGGGTGTGCAAGACCTATGGAGACCATACCATGATTGGTTTCCTGTGTTCCAGGCTGCTGTAGGACAGGTCAGGCGGAGCAGGGGGTGTGAGTGGGCACTGACTCATTTCTCCCATCCTACCACTAGATGGAGCTGTTCCTCAGCTGCCCTAGATGTCCTGTGAGCAGCAAGGCTCCAGTTGTGTTCGGAGTGTGCTTTCATGATGCCAGGAAGCTATTGAAAGGGTTCAATATCTTCTGTGAAGCAGAGGAGACTGGCCCAAGCTGCCTTAGAGATACCCCAGTCTCCTGGACTTGTGTGTGCAGGTCAGAGGACAACCCAAGTGTGTTCACTTGCTTGTTTTCTCTCTCTCTGTGTCTCTCTCTGTCTCTCTGTCTCTCTCTGTCTCTGTCTCTGTCTCTCTCTCTCTCTCCTCTCTCTCTCTCTCTCTCTGTCTTTCTTTCTTTCAGATTTATTAATTTTTATGGGCTTTGGTGTTTTGCCTGCAAGTTTGTCTGTGTGAGCGTGCGTGATCTCCCAGAACTGGAGTTATAGATAGTTGCAAGTTGCCATGTGGGTGCTGGGTATCAAACCGGGATCTTCTGGAAGAGCAGCCTTCTCTCATTTAATTAATTAAATCATTTAATCTTGATTTTTCTTACGTTTTATTTCATTGCTTATATAGCATATTTTGATCATATTTGTTGGGAGCCAACTCCTAGCAGAAAGCGGCTATCATCTTTGCAGCCATCTCAGGCCATATACCCTGACAAGAGACTTGTTTTCAACAGCCTACAACAGCTGAGCACACTCTGATAAACATCTTGTTTTTCCCACATATCTTGTTTTGTTGTTTAGTGCCCCTAGCTGCAAGGTGCATGTGGTAAAGTGTCTTCAGCTGTGTTCTCCTGCTTGTGCTTATAAATACCCAGGATTTCCTTTCAATAAAGGAGACTAGAGACTTGATCAGACCCTCTGTCTTGTCTCCATTCTTCGCATCTCTTGCCCCTCCATCTCCACTTTCTCTCTTGCTAGACCCTGACCTGCAGACCAGAGCAGCAGCTCGGGCTGAGACACAGTGGCCCCCAAGCCGGGCAGTGTGGGCCGAGACATAGTGGCTCCCAAGTGTGGGGCAGTGCGGTCCTTGACACCCCAATCCCAGATTCTCCTTTTTATCTAACCTTCATGTTCCTCTGTGTTCTCCTTCAAACACCCCCCAAACAGAACAAAAACACAAGAAAATCAAAACAAACAAACAAAAAATTTAACACCAAAAAAAAAAAAAAGCCAAAACAAAACAAAAAGTCTCTAAAACAATAACAACAAGAAGCCACAAATAGTCCCTTCTGTGCTGGCTCCTGCACACGGGACCTGCTCAGGTGTGTGGCTGACACACTCAGTGACACTCCTTTGGGGAAAATTGACTTTCTTTTTCCCAGCAAGTATCAACTGCAAACTGCCTTTTGGTTAGGGGCGGGACTTTACACGACTCCTTCTTGGTACTAGGCTTTTGTTGGGCTTGAACCTGTGCAGGTCTTGGGATGTTTATTCTCTTCCCCTGTTTCTTTTTGTAACCCTGACTGGCTTGAAACATATCATGTAGACCATGGACATCTGTGTGCCTGCTTCTGCTTCCTGAGCGACAGACTTAAAGGAATGGGTCCCCACAGCCATCATGGTCCACCTTGGTTGGGGGACAGGTCTCTCATCAGCCTGAAGATACTGATTAAGTTAGGCTACCAGCCAGTGAGCCCCATGGACCTGTGTCTACCTGCCTGGATCTGCAGTTACAAGTGGTACTTCCAATGCCAACTTTTAAAATATTTATTTATTCCCAATAAATAAATTGCAGTCTAAGTATTTATCCTTATACCCACAGACAACTGTGGCTCTCACCCATCATCAAAAAGCCGCCTTCTAGCAGCAGCAGACAGCGAACACTGAAGAAATTCACCACTGGTAAAAACGCAGAGAGAACTGAACATGTGGTACCCAACGCCACACCTAAGGCTCAGAGAACATCATAGGAAAGAGAGTGGTGGAGAGAACTCATACATGTGCTTTGAGATAGTGTCCTCTCTATATGACAGGGGCTAGAGCCATGAAATCTTTATGTGTTGATTTTATGTATATGAGTCCACTGTAGCTGTCTTCAGACACACCAGAAAAGGGCATCTGATCCCATTGCAGATGGCTGTGAACCACCATGTGGTTGCTGGGAATTGAACTCAGGACCTCTGGAAGAGCAGTCAGTGTTCTTAACCATTGAGCCATCGATCCAGCTCATAGGCATGAAATCTTAACAATGTGGTCACCTAAAAACGACCTGCACAATGACATCACCTGTTGACATGCCAGTGTGGAAGGGAAATCCTATGGGGTCCCACCCCTCGATGAAGAGTTTCGGGCAATTAATGGCTGCTGTAGAGAATCAGTCTTCACCAGGAAGGAGCCTCCAGATGAGTTATCTAGTTCCAAGTGGTCAGCCCTAAACACCTGTGAGCACCATGAAATGGACTCATCTGGTCACAGATATACAACAGGAAGGAGGAAGGGGCCCTAGCTTTGAGAGGATGGGAGGACTGACGGAGATGGAGAAGTGGGAATGATGTAAATACAGTGCTTATGAATGGGGGCTCAGGCTTGATTCTTGGTAGGACTGTGGAGTTCAAGTTTTTTTCTTCCTAGTAATTTAATTTTGTAAACAGTTGAAGTTTACAGAAAAGTGACAGAACACATACTAAACACGTCTGTAGCTCACTGCCACTAGCATTTAGCTGCATCTTCCTGGTGATTTTTTTTATGTGCCATGAACCCATGAGGATGTAAATGAAAATTCATGAACATGCCGGTGTGTGTGAGAGCACATATGTATATGCTAGTATGTATACTGTCCTGGAGAGTATAGATAGTATATGCTACTGTGTGTGAGTATATATGCATCTGCTGGTATATGTACTGTTCTGGAGAGTATAGATAGTATATGCTACTGTGTATATGTGTGTGTGGGAGAGAGAGAGGAAGGGAGAGAGAGGGGGCTCTACTTAAGAGTCACTTTCAGGGACTGGAGAAATGGCTTAGTTGGTAGTGTTGGCTGAGTAAACATGAAGATCTGAGTTCAATCCCTTTCACCCACAGAAGACGCAGGGCAGGTAGTGCACACTTTTAATTTTAGTGCTGGGAAGGAGAGATGAAGGATGTCTGGGGTTTCCTGGCCAGCCAGCCCAACTTAATTGGTGAGCCCAAGCCAGTAGAGACCCGGTCTCAAAATACAGGGGGCTCAGTGTGTAAAAATTCGAGACATGAAATCCTGCCATGAAAGATCAGTTCTGGGAACTACTGTGAAAAGCCAGATGCAGTGGCACACATCTGTAATTCCAGTGCTCTGTGTGAGGCAGGAGGCAGAGACAAGAGAGTCAGCTAGAGTCCCTCAGGCCAGCTAGCACGGACTGCACAGCACAGGAGAAGAGACAAGACAACCCCTGCCTCCACGTGGTAGATGAGCTGCCATCCGACAAAAGCTGACCTCTGACCTCTACATGTGTGCTGTTGTATGCACATTAAAAACAAACAAAATGAAAAAGACACAAGGTGGACCGCTCCCGAGGGGCAACACTGGATGTTGACCTCTGAGAGGTTGACCTCTGACCTCCACAGTTATGTGACACATTTTGACACATTTTCCAGTCCACTTCTGTACACTAAGAATCACCGGCAGACATTGTGACACTTCCCCTGCATGTGTCTCTTAAAGTAGGGCATTTGACATTCTCTGACAAAGTAGTTCCCTCCTTGATAGTTTTGCATTTTGGGGAGAGGAGGTATATTTTCTTTTATTGAAAATAGATTTAAAAAAATACAATATATTCAGGCTGGAGAGATGGCTCAATGGTTCAGAACACTGACTGGTCTTCCAGAGGACCCAGGTTCAATTTCCAGCAACCACATGCAGCTCATAACTGCCAATAGCTCCAGTTCCAAGGGAACCACACACTCACACAGCCACCTATGCAGGCAAAACGTGAATGCACATGAAATAAAGGGAAAAACCAATATATTCTGATTATGCTCTCCCCTTCCCTGGCCCTTTCCAGAGTCTTTGCATTCTTCACCCACCCACATTAATATCCTTTCTTTATGTCTGTCATTAAGATACAAACAGCTATCCCCCAAACAATAATAAAACGAAAATAGATAAAAATAAAAATAAACCAGAATGGGATAAAACAAACAGAAGAAAAAATTCCAAAGAAAAAGTTCAAGAAGAATATGTGTGTGTGTGTGTGTGTGTGTGTGTGTGTGTGCGTGCACACACATGTGTGCGTTCATGGACACATGTGTACAGAGACACTCATTTACACACACAGAACTCCCATTGAAAAGCAAGACTAGAAACCATAATATATATTTTAAAAAAGGACCTGTAACACTTAAAAAACAATACAAAGTTAATGAGACGAAGAATCTGTAAAAATGCTGGTGTTAAGAGTAGTATATTAATATATATGCAGTGAGACTCTGTTGGGGAAATCTCATTTTTCGTTTGTAAGTTATTAACTGGAGATAGTTTCTAGGTTAGGAATGCGGGCTTGTGTTCACCTCCCCTCTTAGTGCTGGCATCCCATTGGACTTAGACCTGTGCAGACTCTGCATGCTGCCTACATACCAGGAAGTTCATATGTGTGCTGGCCTGCTCTGTTTAGAAGGCCTTGTTTCCCTGGTGTCCACCCAGGAGACCTCCCATTTAGGTTTGAGTGTTCCGAGGTCCCTCACTCTCTGCACTTTGTCCAGCTGTGGGTCTTTGTATTTGTTCCCATACACTGCAGGAGGATACGTCTCTTGTGAGAGCTGAGCAAGACCCTGATCTATGAGTATAGCAGAATGTCATTCGGAGTCATTTTATTGCTCTGTTCCTTTAGCAGAGCAGTGGTATTTGGTACTGCTCTAGTTCCCTGGCCTAGTCTCAGGTTCTTGGCTGCCTGCACAGTGTTGGGGATGGGGGTCCATCTTATGGATTAGGCCTTACATCTAATTAGATATTGGTTGGTTACTCCCACAGGCTTTGCGACATTACTCTAGTGTATCTTGCGTGCAGCTAACCATTGTAGATCAAAGTTTGTCTATGTTGGGGTTTACTTTTCTCCTTTGGTAGCACGCAGAGTACCTCAAAGCACCCTGAACATTAGTCAGTATGGGTGAAGGCTCTAGGTAGACACCAGATTGACTTCACTGTGTCCAGTGAGTTGTGTAGGTTGTCTTCAGCAACAGGGTCTTACCGTCAGTTTGGGGAGAGAGACCAATAGCCTCAGAAATCGTGTGGATTGTTTTAGGGTTCCCACGGGCCCCCTTCAGCCAGCAACAGTGAATTGGATGTAGCCCATTCCTGGAACTGGAGGCTGAGAGATGTCTAGTTGTGGTTCTGTCTCCCCTGATATTTGGTGACTTCACTTAGATCACTTGATATGTGTATATATCCTAGGAAGCTCCTACTGTATTAGATTTACATATGGCCCCTCAGATGGCCCTTAGTTTTTGCTGTCTCTCCCCACATTCCCTTCCTCAGCCTCGTCTTTCCTCCACCTTCCCACTTACTCCTCCCATTTTAGTCTCCCACCCCATTCATTTATACCTGTCTGTTATGTTTCCCCTTCCTGGGCGATCCATTCCTCTTCCCGGTCCCTTATTCTTTGTGGTTATATAGGTGTAGCCTGCTTACTGAAGACAGAACAGCTGACGTCCACAGACAAGTGAATACCTACTATATTTTTCTGTTTGAATCTGGGTTACTTCATTCAGGATGATTTTTTTCCCCAGCTCCATCCATTTACCTGTGTGTGTGTGTGTGTGTGTGTGTGAACAGCTGAGTAATAGGCTATTGTATTAATGTACCACGTTTTTCTTATCCATTCAACAGTTGACAGACATCTAGTCTGTTTCCAGTTTCTTGCTACTGTAAATAGAGCAGAGGTGAAAACAGTTGAGGGAGTGTCTCTGTAGCATGATAAAGCATCCTTTGGATTTATGCCCAAGAGTGGTATAGCTAGATCTTGAATTTGATTTATTCCAAGATTCCTGAGAAATTGCCATACTGATTTCCATAGCGGATGAACAATTTTGCACTCCCACTAGCAATAGATGTGTGTTCCCCTTACCCTGTATCCTCAACAGTATGAACTGTCATTTGTTTTATTGATCTTGGCCAATCTGACTGGTATAAGATGAAATCTTATAGTAGTTTTGATTTGCCTTTTCCTAATGACTAATGAGGTTGAACATTTTTTAAAATTATTCTATGCCATTTATATTTTGTTTTTTTGAGAATTCCTATTTAAATCTGTGTTCCATTTTCTAATTAGGTTATTTTTATGATGTTCAGTTTTTTGAGTTTTTTCTAAATTTTAGATATTAATGCTGCATTGGTTGTGCAATTGGTAATGTTTTCTCCTATTTTGTAAAAAAGCCTACCACTTTGTCTGAATGATGGTGCTTTTTGATATACAGAAGATTTTCAGTTTCATGAGTCCCCATTTATTGATTGTTGGTCTTAGTGCCTGTGTTATCCATGTTCTGTTCAGGAAGTTGTCTCCTATACCTATGAGTTCAAGACTATTTCCCACTTTCTTTTCCATCAGATTCAGTGCATCTGTCCTTATGTTAAGGTCTTTGATCTATTTGAAGTTGGGTTTTGTTCAGGGTGATAAGTATGGATCTATTTGTATTTCTCTACATCCAAGCATTCAGGTTGGCTAGCACCATCATTGAAAATGCTGTCTGTATTTCTGGATTTTTATTTTAAAAACCAGGTATCTATAGGCTTGTGGGGGTTTATGTCTGGGTCTTCAGTTCAATTCCACTGATAAATGTGCCTGTTTTTTCTGCCAACACCATGCTGTTTTTATTAATGTTGCTCTGTAGTATAGTTTGAGATTGGGAATGGTGATACTTCGAACAGTTCTTTTATTATTCAAGATTGTTTTAGCTATCCTGGTGTTATGTGCTTCCATATAAAGTTGAAAATTGTTCTTTCAAGATCTATAAAGATTGTGTTGGAATTTTAATAGGGATTGCTTTGAATCTGTAGATTTTTTTTTTTTTTTTTTTTTTTTTTGGTATGATGGCCATAATCCTACTGATTCATGAGCATGGGCGATCTTTTTATTTTCTGATATCTTCCATTTCTTTATTCAGTGTCGTAAGTTTTCTTTTCTTCTTCTTCTTTTTTTAATCATACAGGTCTTTCACTTGCTTGATTCGAGTTATCCCAAGATAATTTTTTGAGGCTATTGTGAAAGATATTGTTTTTCTGATTTCTTTCTCAGCCCATTTGGCATGGGAGAGCTACTAATTTGTGTGTATTAATTTTGTATCTCACTACTTTGCTGAAAGCCTTTAGCAGCTGTAGGAGTTTCATAGTAGAGTTTTAAAGTTTAAATTATACTATCTGCAAATAAAGATATTTTGACTTCTTCTCTTCCTTTTTGCATCTCTTTGATCTCCTGCAGTTGTCTTATTGCTCAAGCTAAGACCTCAAGGACTATAATGAATAGGTATAGAGAGAGTGGACAACTTTGTCTTGCTCTCAATTTTAGTAGAATTGTTTTGAGTTTCTCTCCATTTAGGTTGATGTTTCCTGTGGGCTTGCTGCAAATCACCTTGAGGTATGTTTCTTGTATACCTAATCTCTCCAGGACTTTTATTATGAAGGGGTATTGGATTTTTGTCAAAGTCCTTTTCTCTTATCTAATGAGATGATCCAGTGGTTTTTGTCTTTCAAAAGTAATTGGTAATTTTGTCTTCCAAAGTAACACCCTAGATAGAAACCATCAAAAAGAACTCTTAAAAATTGTGTTAAGGATGCAACTGTAGCTTTTCACAGTATGATGCCTTCTGGAAGTGGGTGAGGGAGAGAGGGGAGGGAGTGGAAGAACTCAGTTCTCTTTAAGCCACTATGAGTTTGACTATGTATGCTCCACTGAGTATATGGGCAACACAAATTGGACTCTTCTTCCATCTCTTCCTCCTCTTCCTCTTCCTCTTTCTCTTCCTTCTTCTTTTGGGTGGGGGGAAGCAGTCATAAGGGTGGTAGGGCAGGCCTGGGAGGACTGGGAAGTATGTGTGATCAGGGTTCATGATGTGGAATTGCCAAATAATCAATAAAAATACTAGGTATTTTCTAAAAATCTGAGGCTGGTCCCCAGCACATTCCTCCTCTATCAAGGCTGCCCCGCTGGGAGCAGCAGCACCAGCTGGGGTCCAAGTGTTCAAATGTGTGAACCTACACTGGATATTTAAATTCAAACCACGAGAGAGAGAGAGAAGAAAGCCTTTTTTCCCTCCTTTTTTCTGTTCAGCTGATTCACGCAGGAGGGAATGGTTACCCGGATGTAGGAGGAAATGATTATCCGGATGTAGATGACAAGCCCTCAGGAACTCGCTTCTTTCTAGGAGTGAGCAGGGATGTGGGGAGCATGCTGTTCAGTTTTAGAATCTTTTTCATTCACTGTCAACTTTGGAACGGTGCAAGCACTCAGGAAGTCTGTATTTCCTGACAGGAACTCACTGCCTACTTTAAGGTTCCCTGTAGCCGGTCATCAAAGAAATGCTAATTCTCACATGGAGTAGACAGCTGGGTGTCCTCACTGAGCGCTGATGATTGATGTCTGGTCTTTTTCAAAGCAGTAACAGTGGATGTGGTGATCTGGCTGCAACATCTGCAACCCCATTAATTGCCAGTGTTGATTCAGCTGAACTGGCTGGCTGGGTGGGCATCCTCTTCCTCCTTCACTGCTCCATGTCTATCCCTCCAGCAGTGCATGAGGTGGAAGGGAATGACCTTGCTCAACACAGGAAGGCTAGTCTTCAATCAAAGACATCTTAGCTGCCCTGCCCTGGTGGAACCTTCAAACAGTCTGTCAAAGCATGGGGGGTGGTGGTGCAGGGAGGGGTTAGTCAGGCAGACAGCCACCTCACATGCTGGTCCATATCTGTATGATACCACTGGCTTTGAAGAGCAATCCCAAAACAGGTGTTGAGACCTGTAAAAGTACATATTACAACTAGTGAGGCTCAACTGTCCTCTGTGCAGTCTACTGCCCCAGTGTTTCCAAACTTGGGGTTCAAAGCCACGTGGACTTTGGCCACCCAGGAAGTCAATGGAAAGAGTTAAATGGGAAAGGCAGAAAAAGGAGATTTTTTTTTTTTTTTTTTTTTTTAAATAATGTGGCCACATTGAGAAGAGGAACAAATGAATTCAGGGGATTCCCCAACTGTGTTTTAGAAGTGAGATTAAAGTTGAAATGGGGCCAAGGACATGAACATCTGAGAAGCCTGGATCCAAGAGTGATCTTGCCCACCACTGGCCCATCTCTGTTTGAGCTTCAGTCTCACCCTATAAAGTGTTCTGGGAAGTCATCAGAACTCTGTGAAGGCTCTTTCAGGAAGACCAAACTCTCTCCTACATTGATATTCTTGGGGAAATCCCCGTTTCTTTGGGGTTGTTTCAGTACTTTGTTAGACTAAAAATGGAGTTGCCCTCACTGAAGTTCCACATCACTACACTGAGACTGTTTATCTGAACTTCAAGAATCAAGGATTAAAAGAAAACAGTCAAATTTCCGAAACAGGCCAGTTGCAATGTGTAGAGTAACAAAGGTTCTCACCTTTAACACAGAAATGAAAACCAGCTGTGCGTGGTGGTTCATGCCAGGAGCTCCTCGACATAGGAGAGGAGTGTGAGAAGATAGCCATGGGTTTGAACCCAGAGCTACATAAGTGAATTTCTGCAAAGTCTGGGATATAGAATGAAACTTTGTCTCCAAAAAACAAAACAAACAAACAAACAACGCCAACCAACCAACCAACCAAAAAAAAAAAAAAAAAAAAAAAAAAAAAAAAAAAAAAAAAAAAAAAAACCATACCCAACCAACCCAATAACCAACAAAAAGCCCGTGCCAAACCTGCTAGATTGGGATTGATGGAGGTGACTTGGAAATAAAAGGAGACTGAGACCAGCCTCTGCAGAAGCAGAACTGTTCTTTAACTGGGACACCTGAAGCGAATGGAGACTGCGTATACATGGTGCAGGGGGCTTTATGTCAGGTTCTTCACAGCCTTAAAGTGGTAGACACTGGTGGATGAAAGAAAATGAAGGGAGGATGGATTTGGCATGTGGATCCTCTTATCAGATAAATCTCAACAGCCACAAGTATTATCAGGCAAGTCACAGGTTCTCAGCCCAGTTGGGACTTTAGGCCCTTAATCCTTTAAAACCAATCAAGTAACCAACCAACCAAACGAACAAATCTCAGGCAACTTGAAAGTTCCCTGTGTTAATTCACTGTTTGTTTCCTGAGTCCCAAGGCCCCAGTTAACAGGCAACTTGGAAATGATTATTTTTGTTTCAAAAGTTTTAAATCTTGCTTTATATTTCAGAATCTTTAAGGTATGTAGGTATTTCTCCAGAATATACATCTGTGCACCACATGTGCCTGGAGCCCATAAGGGAGTAGAAGGCAGCATTCAATCCCGGGAACTGAAGTTTCAGACAGCTGTGAGCTGCCATATAGGTGCTAGGAGCTGAACCCAGCTCCTCTGGAGTAGCAGCCAGGGCTAGACAACTGAGATATTTCTCCACTCCTAGTTCTTAGTTTTTAAACAGTTATTTGTTTGAGTGTGTGTGTGTGTGTGTGTGTGTGTGTGTGTGTGTGTGTGTGTATGTGTGGGTATGTATGTATGTATGTATGTATATGTATGTATGTGAGTGTATGTTTCTGTGAGTGTGTGAATGTGAGTGTGTGGGTGTGTATGTGTGGGTATGTATGTATGTATATGTATGTGTGTGAGTGTATGTTTGTGTGAGTGTGTGTATGTGTGTGTGTGTGTGCATGCCACCATATGCATGCAGAGGTCAGAGAATACCTAGGACTTGGTTCTCACGTTCTACCTTGTTAAAGCGGGGTCTTTCTTGCTACTGTTGCTGCTGTGCTGTGCACCCTAGGCCAGCAGGCTCCCAGGCTTCCAGGCTCCCAGGTAATTCACCTGTCTCCACTTCCCACCTATGTAGGACTGCTGGATTAAAGAAGCCACAGTATCCAGTTTTGAGCATGGGTTCTAGGGATTTATTCAGGAAGACGAACTTAAGGGACTTTGTGGATTGCTTTGTCCCCACTCCTAATGTGGCCACATCGATTAAATCTTTTTTCTGCTTTTATCCTTAATTTGTATTTTAATTAAATTCAAATTAATTTAAATTAATATTTTGAGATTACAGTATAATTACATCATTTTCCCCTTCTGTGGGCTTATTCTTTATTCACTTGACTGTTTCTTTAAGGCTGCACAGAAGCCTTTTAGTTTTAGGAGGTCCCAGTTTTCAACTATTGACCTCAATTTCCAGACAAATGGAGCCCTATTCATAAATTCCTTTTGATGCATAAACCACGTAGGAACTACCTATGTCTTATCTAGTGGGGTACTGCCTGTTTTCTGTTTCTGTTTGTTTGTTTTGTTTTTCTAGATGTTTCAGTGTTTCAGGTTTCACATTTTGGTCTTTGATCCATTTGGAGTTTGTTTTTGTTTTGTTTTGTTTTGTTTTTTGCACAGATGATAGAAATGGGTCTAATATCGTTCTAAGTGTGGACATCCACAGCACCATTTGTTGAAGATGCTTTCTTTTCTGCAGCTTATATTTGGCATCTTTGACAAATGTCAAGTGACTGAAATTATATTTCCTTCTATCTTCAGTTTTGTCCCAAGAAGACATAGAATATGAGGAGAGACGTTAACCTTCATTGTGTCTTCATGTCTATCTTTGTGCCATTACCATATTGTTTTGATCACTATGGCTCTGCAATATATCTTAAGATTCTGAGTGCTAATTCCTCCTCAGCAGGTTCTTTTCGCTCAGGATTATTTTTGGTTATTCAGGGTCTTTTGTGATGCAGTATTAATTTTAGGATAGTTGTTATTCTATTTCTGTAAAGAATGTTGTAGGGACTTTTATTGGGGTTACACTGAATCTGGAAATGGCTTTTGGTGAAATGGTCATTTTCACAGTGTTAATTCTATGAATCTACGGGGGTGGGAGGTCTGTTCACCACTCTAGTTGTCAGTGGAAAACCTAAGAGAACGGAGCCTAGAAATAAGTCAGACTAAAGTCTCATGTAATAGCCAACTTTATTAAAAGCATCAAACAATTTATAATCACCTGAGTAAAGTTCTTATGAGTCCGAGCTGTGTGCAATGACAAGGACAAGCCACACGTGGCAAAACATGTTTTTCGACTGAGGCACATAAACATAGCCAGTTGTAATGAATAATCTAAAGTAAATTCACTCCCATCCACTCCACTGGGAGGGCCAGGAAAGCACATTCCAAGAACAGTTTTGTGTTTTTGAAGAAATTGAGGAAATGAGACTTAAAAGCACTCACAATTCCCCTTGCATGACTCCACTCTTGGGCTGTATTCCAACATCTACCCACCTCTTTTGATTTTTCAATGGCAGGATGTCCATAATGGTTTTGATTTGAGATGTTGTAGATAAATATAATTGTCATTTGATGCTCAAGTATCCTATAAGTGAGCAAATTATAAACATAATAAATATTAGAACAGTGAAAGCATTGTGTGCATACCCTAAGAACAGGGACCCAAACTAAGTCTGGTACTGTTAGTTACATTGCTATAACGATCAGAAAAATTCAGAGGATAGCTTGAAAAGAGATCCATATGATTAGTAAGCAGTTATAGTATCTTGTAGAACATAAGCTCATATTTGCCTTTAATAAGAATACAAATGTTACGATCTTCTATGCAAATAAGAAGTGATTTAAATTCTAAGGAGAAATTAAATGCAGCCCCTTCTTCAGATGAATGAATGAGTCTATTACAGTCCCAAGGTCCAGGCATAAACATGGTTATTAATAAAGATGACAAGGGCTAGATCCATCTGATCTAAGAGTTAAAGCAGAGGAGGATAAAGAACATGACATGTATTCAGAGGCACTCACTACAGATCATAGATCAAAGCAGCTAGCATTACTAGAGAAAGATTCTCAGGTGACGAAGGACTTAGTGTGTTTTGTAGAATATCTTTGGCCTTGCTGCAAAGGGCCTTAACTTGGCCCCAGGTCCCAGGTGGGTAGACTTGACTTCTGTTGATATGGTCAATATCTCCTTCTGCCCTTCAGCTGGAGGCTTGCCATCTTTCTGGAGACTTCTACGATTTCCTCACCTTCTGCCAGCTGGACTGGAGCCAGAGGAGCTGAAAAGGAATCCATAATGTTTCAGTGGATCCATCTGCAATGACGGATGCATACCCCTTTCCAGTTTTCTTCTGGAGAAGTGAAAATAGGGCAAGTTAATGAATCAGCTTGCTCATCTTCCTCTTCGATAAAACTAGGGCTGTTAGAGCGTGCACAAGTATGAGTCTGTTGCTAGAAATACTTCTACAACACAAGCGGAATCTGAAATGATATTTACGGTTTATGAATTAACCATAATAGATGGATCAAAATAGCCAGTTCCACCTGTTGGGCTGGGGGAAAAGAAATATTAATAGATTATGAATATCTGGATCATGAATCTCTATAACATTAAATGAGCCGTCAATACAATAAGTATCCACTTGTGGAATGGGAGAATAGACAATCTCTGAAAGCGTAAATTCAGTTCATATGAGAAAAATTTCCTAGCTTACCAGCTGGATAATGATTCCCTATCCTTCCATAGTAAATGGAATTTGAAATGCAATGAAATTTGAAAAATCCTTAAAGTTCTGTAATGCTTTTTAAAAAGTGATTGTTGGTTAAGGACAATATAATACAATAAGGATTAAATTCATGTAATTGTTGACAGTGGGCCCTCTCCTGATTTACTAACTGAGCAAGAGTAAGGCAAGCAGTTATGGCCCTTATAATATAAATAAACCCATCCCAAAGCTTTATCCTAGATTACATTTTTGTGCTATAATAGCTGCAGGAGAACATTCAGTGGCAAGCTACAGGCAGTGAAAGAGCCACACGGTACAAAACGCCTCTCTGAGTCTGAACTGGTAAGTGAGTTCATTTCCCTGCTGTGTACTAGCTTGCCTAGGTTGTAAAGTTAGCATTTTTAAGAACTTTGAATTAATGCCCAAGCCAACCCAAACTGAATGGGGATCTTTCCCCCTTCTTTATATGTCTTTTAATATTTTTTTCAAACTCTATCCCATCTCTCTGGCTCCTGGGCATTTGACAAAGACACTACACCACAGAGCATGGTGCCTTGTCTAAGCCAGTCCACAGGCAGGAAGCACACTGGCTGTCAAGGCCTCCTGGGATCCCAGGGTTCTGGAGGTCCAGGCGCGTGTGCTTTTTATCCCGCAGCCTCTGAGATGCTGTGATGATTACTATTCAGTCTGAACTTGTCTAGACTTAGGATTACCATGGAAGCACACTATGGATGTGTTTATGAGGATGCTCGAGACAGTTTTTTCCTCTTTGTGTGTGTGTGTGTGTGTGTGTGTGTGTGTGTGTGTATGTGTGTGCATGTTTTCATGTGTGTGAAGGTACATTTGCACACACAAGCACATGCATGTGGAACAGCCTTGGGTGCCATTCCTTAGACCCCACACCAATTATATTTGTTAAGGGGGTTTTTCATGACCATGAAACACTCCAAGAAGGCCAGGCTGCCTGGTCAGTGACTCCTGGGTACCCACTTGTCTCTGCTTCTCAGTGCTGGGTTACAAATGCACAGCACCACGTTTATCTTCCTTTTAATGTGGGTTCTGGGGATCCAAGCTGGGTCCTTGTGCTTGCAAGGCAAACATTCACTGACTGAGTCATTTCCTATAGTCAACTAAAAACAGAAGACAGACCCTGAATACAAGCAGTAGCAGGGATGGCCTGAAGTCCCTGACTGCATAGCAAGGACACAGTGAGCCAAGCACAATACCTATTAATATGTTTTGTAAAACACAGTATGATGCGACAGGAGGGGTGCCTTAGCGGGCCCATGCTGTGGCACCCCGCCCCCCAGGTACCAGTCATCCAACCTGTCTAGTGTAAAACGAAGTTTATTTTGGGGCGTGAGAAGGGGGTGGGTTGAGAAGGGAGTAGAGGCAAAAAAAAAAAAAAAAAAAAAAAAAAAAAAAAAAAAAAGGATGGAGCAGAGAAGGACAGGGAGAGAGGGGGAGAGAGAGAAAGAAGAGGCTAGGAACACATAAAGAGACAGAGAGGGGGAGGGAGAGAGGACAGAGGGAAGAAGAAAGGGAGGGAGGGATGGAGAAGGGGGTGGTCAGAGAGAGAGAGAAAGGGGTCAGAGAGAGAAAGTGAGAAGCCAAACAGTCTTTTTATAGCAAACCAGGCTCCTACCTGGCTGTTGCTAGGTAACTGTTGGATGGAGCCTAGAAGAAATGCAAAACCTATAGCATGAGTTGCCACGTTAGATATTAAGGTAGTTGTCCTCTCTTCAGCCCCTGCTTCTGCCAGATGCAGGAACAGCTGTTGCACATGCTGCGGGTGTGGTAGCAGCTCAGCTGTGTCCTCAAGGTAAGAGAAAGCAATCAGGTCTGCTGTGTGCTGTGCTCCAGGTTCTCCCAGCATCCCCCAGTCCCTACCTGTTTCAAGATGTGTTTGGAATACCAGACCCTCTACCCTGAACTTTGCAGCCCAAGAGCTTGGCTTCTCACCCTCCAGAAACTTTTCCCTATATAATCCAGATGCACCCCACCCCCACCCACCCAGAGAATTCTGGAAACAAGTACCTACAAATCCACATGGTATCCACAGAGGGATAAGGGAGACACTGTGTCCAATAGCCTAGGACAGGCTGATGATATGATCTGAGAGCCAGAGCTATATATCCTTTCTAAGTGATCTTCTCTAAAAGACTGACAGAAATGAAATGTGTGTATTGTGTAGTGTGTGCAGGTGTGTGTGTGTGTGTGTGTGTGTGTGTGTTGACTGAAGGTTAACCTTAGGTGTTGCTGTCACTGTCTTGGGGCTTGCTGAACAGGCCAGGCTGGTTGACCAGCACAATCCAGAGTCCACCAGTTTCTACCTCCCCATCACTGACATTACAAACATGGGCATGCACACCTGGCTTTTTATATGTTCTGGAGAATCGGACTGAAATTGTAGCGGTTAACTAGTAAAACCCCTTTGGCTCCCAGTGGGTCATGCGCACCTGCCAAAGAGCTCTCTGAGGTGGGCATCAGCTCATTTTGATAATACCTCGACTAGCTCAATGGCTGGGTATTTCTACACCTCCCGAGGCTTACAAACAGTCCCTCTGGTATTCCTGGCTTAACACCTTCTAAATTTGTATTTTATCTTTTCTGCTTTGTTACCTTCTGGGGTTCCTGCCCCACTCCCCCCACCAGGGCTGCATTCCTTTTCCACGTTATTGCTGGGTGGTTTCTCTCCTGCAGCTCTTAAATCTGATCCCTTTGCCTCCAACTCATGGATTCTTCTCTTCTTCCCCTCCTCTTGCCTGTGCAATCTAAAAGTCCCGCCCCGTCTCCCTGCCCAGCCATTGGTTGTATGGCAATTCTTTATTTCCAATCAAAGCCAGCTGGGGGCAGGGACCTTCAGGTCTGGAAGTGTGGCTTTTGAGAGCCAAATAAGACGAAACATCAAAACCAATTCCCAGCATGAAATTCTCATATTTGCATGGCCCAAATCACTGACGAGGCCATCTTCCTAGGCCTCATTTGTTACTTTTATTGAATAAACTTTACATATTTAATTTAAATCATTAAAAAAAAACATTTAAAACACAAACCCCTTCAGCTGAGTGCTTTCATCCTTTGGACTTCTGTGTTCTTAGCTGCTTGTAAGTGTGTTCTCTGTTGGCTGCTAAGAGGAACAGGCTTCCAGTGCTGCCCCACCTCCTGTGAGCATGTGACTACCCTTCCAGAGGCACTGTTCACAGAGAAAAAGCTAGAGAATGTGCAAACGACTGCCCACCACAGCTTCCAGACAATCTGAGAAAAGAGGTTTTCAAGCAGTGAGGCAGACAGTGTGAACCACTTCTCTTGGGATTCACAGCTTCCTGATATATCAGCTTCCCAGGCTCTTCTGCTAATCTATTATGCTTTGAATACAGTTCCTCTCCTCCTGAACTTATGTGGAATTGTGTGTGTGTGTGTGTGTGTGTGTGTGTGTGTGTGTGTGAGAGAGAGAGAGAGAGAGAGAGAGAGAGAGAGAGAGAGAGAGAGAGAGAAAGAGAGAATGTGTGAATGTGTGAACATGTGAGAGTGTATGGGGGGTGTGTGTGCATTTGTGTGTATATGTGTGTACGATATGAAAGTGTAGAAGCCAACATACGTGTATGGAAGTCAGAGAAAGATGTCAGCTTCCTGTCCTGTGACTTTGAGATTAGGTCTCTCACTGAACTGGAGCCAGGATGACAGTCAACCAGCTGCATAGATCTTTCCGCTTCTGCCTGCCACAGTCCTGGTGTACCATGTGTAGGTATGGTTATGTCTAACTTCTTCCATGGGTGCTGGGGATTTGAACTCAGGTCTTCATGCTTGAGCAGCAAACACTTGCTAATCCAACATTGTTGGAGTTTGATCCACAGTGCGCTAATGTGGTGAGGCAGGAGGCAATCCAACTGGTTAATCCCTTTCTTGTGTGGCAGTGCAATATCTGGAAAATATCTTATATTCTAAGAGACTAGAACTTTTGCTGGACCTCACATAGTTAATAAGACACCCCAGGTCTCTTCAGATTTGAGTCTGCTGTCCTCCTGTGTACTCACATTGTTTAACCTGCCTTTAAGGTAACAGTGTAACAGTCAACCTTACTTGTCTTGGATTTCCTATATAATCTGCATAGACAGAGGACATGACCTCAGTTTATCCTGAGGTTTTGTCTATCCACCAGAAATCCTCCTATAGTCCAGGCTGAGCTCACCTCTGGATATTTGAACTGTCTTTTGGACTTTGGGGAATTGCATTTTCCTTTGGACATGACATAATTGACTTCTACAACCTAAATTAATACAGAGCTGTAATCTTAAATTATGTACTCTTCCATGCCCCTGACCCAGCTAATGCATGAGTATCATGCTGAAATGCAGAACCTGAATGCACCAGCTAAATGTAGCAGCTGAATGCAGCTTTCTAAAATCTACCATAAAGGCTGAAAGTAACTGTTTATGTGGATATCGGTTGATAAACCGTGTTTGTTGTCTGGATCAGTTGGGATTCATTGAAGCCACTGATTTAATTCCTTGTAAAATTCTGTTCAAGATTACTATTAAGTATCTCATTCCTTCTCCAAGTGATGATTTCTGTGATGTTCAGTAAATACAGAGAGAAACCCTTTGTTAAGGACAGACACACGTCAGTCACACAGCGGTCACACACAAGACAGAAACACACATACAGCTCTTAAAGCAAACAGACATATGTAGGGACAGACACACAGATACATGGACAGATTCACCAGCTAGCCTACAGGCAGGCACAGATTCAGACTCAGGTAGCAGATAGCCCAGACAGACAGAGGACAGAAGACACAGGGAATGTGAAGAAGTGAATTTAAATCTGGGCTCATTCTTGGTTAAATGCCTCCAAGGGGAAGTACATTTATTTCTTTCCTTAAAGTGACACGGATGTGTTATTGGATCTTGGGCTTCATCGCTAATGTGTTATGATGCATGCATTGTGAATTCGCCATCCTGAGAGTGGTTACTATAAATCAAGGGCTACCCTGTGCTTATTCTCTCGTCCATGGCTCTGGTTCCTTTACTTTTTCCCACCGTGAGTTGAAGCGGCACAAGGCCCTTCCTTGTTACTCTGGATTTTTCAGCCTACTGAGATGGAGGCCAAAATAAGTCTCTGTTCTTTATAAATTATCCCCTTAGATATTTCGTTACAGTAGCAGAAAATAGACTAAGGCGCATTCTGAGTCCTTTTTTTTTTTTTTTTTTTTTTTTTTTTTTTCAAATTCCAGAGTGGTCTCTCCAACAAAGCAGAAGAATCAAAAAGAATTAAACCTGAAGACTATATATAGAGTCTCAAAATGTAACACTTTTTCTGCCTGTGGGTCTGTACCCATAGTCAGAGTCCCACAGAGAAACAGCTGGATGGACTAAAGCAGGACAATTAGCTCACTGTTTTCCCAGAGTCAGCTTTGGTGGGATGGGACTTTGGGCCTTAGGAGGAGGAGCAGACTTTCAGGTCCTAAGGAAACTGCATTTCCCCAAACTCCATAAGGCAGTCAAAATATCCAGAGATGAGCTCCAGCTGAACTACAGGAGGATTTCTGGCAGTTAGATAAAAGCCAGTGTTCCTCAGACTCCTGTGAAGCCAAGTCCCATCAAAAGGAGTCAGTTCCTTCATCTCTGGCAAAAGGGACAAGTGGCTCCTTGACTAACACACCTGTGGTCTATCAGCATATCAAGGGCAATGCTGACTGCCAGGCTCCCCCACTCCCTCTTTATAAAGAACTTGCTATGCATCTGAAAGCCCCCAAGCTGGTGTCCAGGCCAATCCCTCTCCCTAGCCACTCACTTTCATAACCCAGATGTTCTTACTATTCCTGGCCTCTGCTCCTGCCTTTTCTCCATGCTCTCTCTAGTTTCTGTCCCCTGCTATTTCCCTCTTCCTTGCAGATAGCCCTGACCATGTCTGGTCCACTGGCCATGTTGGATGCCTCCGTCTGTGCTCTCTGTCGCATATCTGCAATAAAACCGTCCCCTAAACAAGGAACAGCCATGTCGTCAGTTCATACACAATTGTTGCTTATGTTTCTCTTAAGTAAGGAATTTTAACTAAATTTGGCGAAGTTGGTAAGATAGACAAAGCAAGATGATTTGGAGGAGAGGGGGACAAAGATGCTGTCCCTGATATGGGGGAATGAAACAAACAACTGAAGCCAATGTGTGTGTGTACTGTGTGTGTGTGCGTGTATGTATCTATGTAGTGTATGTGTGTGTAGTGTGTGTATGTGTGTGTATATGTGTGTATGTGTGTGTGTATATTATGTGTGTATGTGTATATATTATGTGTGCATGTGTGTATATATCTTGTGTGTATGTATGTGTGTGTTGTGTGTGTATGTGTATATATGTATGTATGTCTGTGTATTATGTGTGTATGTGTGTGTTATGTGTGTATGTGTGTGTATATGTGTGTATGTGTATTATGTGTATGCATGTGTGTATGTATCTATGTGTGTATGTGTGTGTATTATGTGTGTGTATGCATGTATGTATGTATCTATGTGTGTATGTGTATGCATGTGTTTATGTGTTATGTGTGTATGTGTATGCATGTGTTTATGTGTTATGTGTGTGTGTGTAGGCATGTATGTATGTGTGATTTGTTCCTATAGAGCTTGTGGGGGTAATGACAGGGGCACTGACAACAGAGAGTAGTGGGACGGTAACTAAGGTGAGCTCACCTAGGTGAGGAATTTCCCCAAATAGAACTAGCTGGCTGCATCACCCTGAAGCACTCCCAAGGGGCTCTGTTCACACTGTGTGTGTGCTGACTCAGTGGGGCTGGCTGAATCTGTGAGTCACAAGCTCCAATCCCACTTAGTGCTGAAGCCTGTGTCCTCTTTGGCATGCTTCCGTTTCCTGTTTTTCATTCATTTCCTCTCGTGTTTTGTAGTAAGAGAAAAATACCTCCAAGACTTAGCAACAGCTGTGTCCTCCAAGAAGCAGCGAGGAGAGGCTGTGAGGGTTCAGTACTTTCTGGGATTTAAGGGAAATAGCTATCTATGTCGTCCCCTCAGGGACCCTTGCTGAAGAGGGTTGGGAAGAATGTAAGAGTTGGAGGGAGTTGTGGTGCTGTGCCTGCTTGCAAAATAGCGCTCCAGCTGGGCTAGCTCACTGATAATGTCCCCTCCAGCAGGGTGGGGAGGGCATGGGGCTCCCACTGAGTGTCCAGCCACTCCACACTGCCCGTTGTGTGTAATGCTGCTTTAATTGCACAAGGCCTAGGGGAGGTGTGTGCAGACGTTTGTGTGGCTGAGTCCATGTGTGTATAGAAGTGCACATGTGCATGTGTGTGCACACGTATGTGGAGGCCAGAAGATATCCTTAGGTATTGTTTTTCAGGAGCCATCCTTGGTTTTTGTCAGTGAGAAGACAGTCTCTCGTCAGCCTGGAGCTCACTAAGTAGTCTAGGCTAGCTGGCCAAGTGAGTCCTCGAAGAATCTGCTTGTCTCTGCCTCCTTGGTGCTAGGAGTTGGCTCAGCCATTTCCTGAAAAGTTTTTACATGAGTTTTGAGGATTGAACTCAGGACCTCATGCTTGCCAACTGAGCTATCTCCTTAGCAAAAAAATGTAACTTTCTTTGAAAACAAATTTGTCCAGGTCATTTGCAGTCTCTCGAAGCCACCACTTTGGCTTAAGACAGCTGCCATAGGCAGGCCCTTATGATCAAAGTGTTACCAGAAATGTGGGGGAGTCCTCCTGTCTTGGTTGCCAGACCATACTGGAGATGCCCGAGTCCCCTCTTTGGGTTCACGGTAAAAGAACTTAGTGGAAGCTGAAGGACAAGTTCAGAAAAACCTCAGTGTGGGAGGCCGTAATCTCAGCAGGTGTCTGCAGAGGAGAGAAGGGAAAAGAATTAAGCAGGCTTGGAGGCAGCCATCTGTTGGGTGAACAGGGAAGCGTGAAGGAGTGGCATAGACGAGGAGTGGATGAGAGTTGAGGCTTTGAAGAAACTGTGAGGAAGCCCACAGTGTGAGGGAAGCATGCTCAGAACCGAAAGAGAAGAGAAGGACAAGATATGTTTGTTTTTTTTTGTTTGTTTGTTTTTTTGTTTTTTTTTTGTTTTTGTTTTTGTTTTTTTCCTGAGTAATTTAGAAAAGCAAGACCTATGGGGAGACATGGCTACAGCCCTGTGAGCTGCTGGGTTAAGGGTGAGAATCCTGGGAAGGAAAAATACACTACTTTGTTAGAAGATAATTATTCTGCTTCTCTAGCTTGGCTTAAGCTGAGGCTTCCTGAAGACAGTTCCTTCACCTTCCTGAGGGGTGGACCCTGGCTAGGTGAGTGACTAACCCAACTGGAATGTTAGGTCCCCAGGCTAGAGATTTCATCTTCTCAAACAAAAGGAACTGGTTTTCTGTTAATGGCTTTACTGCGACTGGGTCATTACCCTCCAGCCCCCACTGAAGAGACAACCCTAAAATTGTTTAGGAGGTGGGCTGAAGCTGAGCAATAAATATAATCCACTTTTACCATGAGAATGTAGAGACTGAATTCCAACTCTGTTCACTAGAAGGATTCAACGTCTGTACTGGAATTCCAGTCCTACCCTCGTGTGTAACCTCCAGGACAGGGGCTCATTGAAGAGGAGAGGAGAAATATCTTCAGCACTCTTGGCCAAGGATGTCTGTGAATGCTGCTTTGGGTGCTGTCCTGAGCGGCCTGTCCATCTCTTGCTCTCACCAAACATGGCATATCTAAGGCCTGAAAGTTTTGCCAACTACTGTTAGTGCAAATGCCCATAGAACGGAAGAGTCAGCATTTACATATCATTTACATATTATTACAGAGATCATGTTCATCTCCTGAGCCTTGGATTTGTCTGGGTTGTCTCTACCATGGTTGAGAACCCACGGATGGAAATCCCGGCAGCCTGTAGTGGTGTGCCTATTCCATCTTTCCCTAACAAGGCTCCTGAGGTTTCATGGGCTGAGGTTCCACTGGCTGAATGGTTGGCGTCTCTGCAATGCCTGTACAGGTGACAGAATCTGGATACAGGCACTTGTCACAAGGAAGTTAGTGACAAGAGCTGGGGGCTGCTGTCTGGGGGATTGATTAGTTTGAGGCAGTGGGCAGTATACATGCATATAAGTGTGTGTGTGTGTGTGTACATGCATGAGGGTGTGGTATAGGCCAGAGATTGACACTGGCTGTCTTCCTTTATTGCTTCCGGTTTACTCTTTGAGTTGAGGTCTCTCAGAACCTGGAGCTCATGGACCAGCTGGCAAGAATGCTGGAGAAATTCATCTGTCTCCACCCCTGCCCCCGTAGTGAGGTTACAGGTACTTTCGACCACATGTGGCTTTCACACAGCTTCTGGCGATACAAACTCGGGCCCTCACACTTGTGCAGTGATACTTTACTAACTGAGCCATACCCTTGGTAATGAGGCACACATGCTTTTTAATATTTAAAAAACATTTAAAGGAGACTTGCCTGATACAAGATGAAGGGTTGCTAAGAGCAGAAAGGCAGCCCAGCTACAAGGGAACTAGATCCACAGGCATCCAAGACAGCTTCTTCCTGGTTTCTGCTTAAAGTAATGATGACACAACACTTGACCTTGGACTTAAGCCTAAGGTTACACTAGTTGGCAGCCACCAGGATCCTTCTGCAGGATAGATTCAAAGAGCTTGTTAGGGGTCCTGGAAAGGTCTGCGTGCTTTTGGAGCCTTGAATCCACCGGGGACTCTCTCCCAAATTGGAAGGGACTGGATCCTTGGGAGTGGGTTCTTCAGAATTTAAAATTACACAGGGCAAGCAAGGTGCCTGTTGATGCAGCCTTCCAGAATGCTCTTGGTGTCACATTGTGAGGTGATGTTGTAAATGACCTTTCCTGGGAAGATGTGACACACATCTACTCACCCCAGGAAGAGAACAGAGGGTAGACCAGAGCAACAACTGCACCATAGTCCAACTTGGTGAGCAATGAGTTTACTGAGATTATTTACAGGAATCCAGGTAAGGGGTTACTTATAGGACCGGGGGTGACTCAAAAGCAGCCGCATCTCTGAAAGATCTAGTCCACAAATGGGTGGTCACTCAGGAAGGCTGAAGCTTGGGAGCTTTCTGTGTGACATGCAGGCAGCTCAACAGGTCATCAAATGTCAGTACCCCTCCCCCTACTTCAGCTGGTCAGAGTCTTCCTGTCCTCATCAGGTAAATACTGTGCTCATAACCTTGGGGGAAGGGCCTGGTGACTCTTGTAAGTTTTGTTTTCCTACAAAAGAGAAATGTGTTTACTTCCAGAGTCTCATGAGATAGATGTGTTTAGTGAGGTGGGAAATTGCTATCCAACAAGGTGGGTGCCCTATATCTCCCAGAGCCGGCTATCTTAGTCTGATTTGTGTTACTCTAACAAAATACCAAAAGCTGGGCATTTTATAAAGAAAGAATCATTTTGTCTTGGAGCTCTAGTGGCTGCTTCTGACCACCACATCTGGTGAGGCCATCTGAGGAAAGAGAAATGGCTTCCTGCAGACAGAATGGAGCACATGAGGTCATTGTACTGCTGGAGTGTTTGACCTTTTGACTTTGAGGCATGATGTTGTCATCTGTGAGCGAGTGGGTCTGCATTCCCAGCAAGCATTCTACCAACTGAGCTACGTTCCGCTCTCTGTAATTCAATCACATGAGTCATAACACACTCCTATGAGACAGCACAGACCCATTCTCAAAGAAGAGTCTTGGAGACCTGGCCACCCTCATGAGGTCCGCCACTTGAATTCGATTCTATCTTCACAGCACCACAGGGCTGTGCAAGCTCCCAGCACGGGAGCCCTTTCAGGGACAACTCAAACTAAGCCAAGCCAAGCCAAAGCAGCAGCCCCCTCTCCTTGGTCTTACAAGGGACCACTACTTCCTTAAACGGGACTCAAATCAGTGCAGACCAACCCTGCCCCAGACTCTGCCCTACAACCCCAGGTGGGCTCTCTGAGTCCTGTGCAGAAAGCCTGGAGCCTGGAGCCCACAGGCTTTGATCCATCTTTGAGTCTCTCTCCTGGTGTGCTGCTGTGGTTATAAAGAGGCTCTAAGGAAAAGAGGACCATTTTGGATTTTGGAGGTGCTCGTGCTTGCATGTGTGAGTATTTATTTGTGTGGGACTGTAATGGCCCAGGATTATGGAGGAGGGGTTGAGGAGAGCTTCAACCCTGGATACCTCAGATGAGGACGGCAGGAGTTGGCTCCTTCTCCTTGCCCCCTGAACCTGGCACCATAAAGTCGGCTGTCCCACCATCAACCCTAGTAAGAATTTATCACCCTGACAGTATCAGGCTTCACTCCTTGTTTGACCTCACCCATCCCTCTCTACAGCCCCTGAGTTCACAGATGAAGCATCTTCTAACACCCTTCCCTATCCTGGCCTGTGGTTCACAGCCACATAAACCTTGCCCCAGAGACCACCTCCCCAGGGACATAAGTATCACCCCACCCCCCAATAAACAGAACCATTTCTCCGAAGCTGTTCCTGGGTGTGTTCTTTACCCACCCACTCACTGAGGACCAAGATCCTACACTACACTCACTCACATGTACACATGCACCTAACTAAGCTTTCCTCCCTCCGGTACAGTCCAGGGCACAACTGGTCTGGCTATCCCAGGGTAGAGAAAGACACAGGGTAGCATGTGTGTAGTGTACTTGGTGTGTGTGTGTGTGTGTGTACATGTGTATATATGTGTGTGTGTGTGCATGTGTACATGTGTGCGGTGAGGCCAGGGGATGATGTCAGGTGTCTTCCTCTGCTGCTCTCCATCTTACCTTTTGAGACAGGGTTGTTCATGAACTTAAAGCTCACTGATTCAGCTAGACTGGCTTACCACCAAGTCCCAGGGATGCTACTGTCTCTACTTCCCTGCTCTGAGATTACAGCACACATCACTTCCCCTATCTCTTTACATGGGTTCTCATGCTTGCATGGCAAGCACTTTCCTGACAGCCATCTTCTGCCCATGAAGGTACTTTTGGTTTCTTTTGCACTAAATGTCCCCCCAGCTCAGGGTGAGGACCCAGGTAATTCTAGAGGAAAAATCATTTTTGATACTTTTGTTTACTCTTTAATATTGACTGTTCAGCAGAAATATTAAGGATAACATTTCTTTTTTCTTTCCATAATTTATTTATTTTTATTCACATGACATCAGAACTCCTCTCCTCCTCCCAGCCCGAGGATAACATTTCTTAATTATAACATTTTTATTTGTTCTTTGAGGTTTAAATAGGTGTACACAGCATATTTTAATTATATTTACCATTTCTAAGTCCTCTGCAATGCCCTAATACGTGCCCATATTCACGTCTTTTTAAAAAAACAACGATATTCTTTAGAAATAGATAGAAATCAGAAATTCCACATGTGCTACAGTGCTATTATGAAATTTAGAGAGTTGTGTGTTTCCATCTAGCCTGCACACATTGCTTCTGAAGTCAGAGTGGTGTCTGGAAACTGGGCAGGACTTTCATCAATCACGTTCCTGTTTCTGTGATCAGTTTCAAAGATGCTTTAAAGTCTTGACAGTCAAGTTCCCCAGCAATACTGTAGGTGGGAAGAAAGGCAGTATTAATGGCTCGGGAGGCGGGTCAGTCAGCACCCTGCTTGCGGTGCAGGCATGCGTTTGATCCGCAGAACCCACATAAAAACACAGGTGTGATGGCATCTGCTGCCAATCCCAGTGCCAGGGAGGTGGGGATAGGAGGACCTCTGGGGCTCACTGACAAGCAAGTGTATCAAAATCTGGAAGTCCTAATCCCAGTGAGAGACTCTGTATAAAGATGGGGCAGATGGAATTGAGGAGAAAGGACACCAAAGGTATTCTCTGACTTCTTCATGGACTCACAAACATATACACACACACTCACTCACACACACACACACACACACATATACATACATATACATACATACACACACACTGTATTTTACAATATAGTGGAGTATAGAGAAAATTTATTGTTATTTCTTTAGGCTTTCTGAACACATTTTGCTAAAATCTGGAATTCTGGTTGTTGTAATTAGTTCAGGATGCAGACTGCAATAACAACAACAGCAACAAAATACCATGGGTATTTATGTCTCTGGATCAGAAGGTTAGAAACCTAAGACCAGCTGTCAGCAGCTTTGTCCTTTGGGCAAGATGCTTTCCCTGGCCTTTAAAGGGGCTATGTTCTTACTGCATAATCACAAGCCCAGAGAGACTGCCAGTACTCGTTAATCCCATGGTGAGGCCCTTGCCTTTAACACTGCCTGGAGTAGTGGCATGCACACTATGGCTGTAACCAACAACTCTAATGGGACTTAAGACTCACTCAGAAGAGGGAAACCATGCTTAGTACTAGAAACGTAGTCAACTATGCAGGGCTAGTGAAGGCATGGATCTTGGAGAAAAACTGTCACTTTACTAAACCAGCCTAATTCTTAACTACATTATAAGGAGTTGTCCTTATGTCCACAGATAAGCGTAGTTCTCACCCCTCATCAAGGGCACTTTTCTTTGCAACAGACAGAGACCATCACAGAAAACTATAGCCAATCAAGATGCAGAATTTTGGAGCCCTAGTCCCAATGGATACATTTATAAAACACCCCTCCACCTAAGGCTCAGGGAACTTTGAGGAAGAGAAAGCGGAAAGGTAGTAAGAGCCAGAGGATCAGGGAGTTTGCTGTGTGACTCTGTCTTCAGGTGATATCAGAAGCTACTGTACCCATGAAGTCTCACCAACATGGCTGCCTAAACACAAACTGAACAAGGACAACAATAGACACACCAAAGTGAACGGTGCCCATAAACTCTCAATCCTCCCTGAAGATCTACAGGCAACTAAGGAATGCTGAGAGTGGGAGAAACGGTCTTCTCCAGGGAAGAGCACACCCATTAGTTATCCAATACCAAATGGTCAGCCCTGAAAACACACATTATTTGGGCTGAGCACATTATATTTATAAATATATATGAATATATATACACATATAGCAACAATTTTTTTTAAAAAGAGGCCATGAATTTAAAAGAGAGCAAGGAGGAGTCAATGGGAAGGTTTAGATGGAGGAAAGGGAAAAGAGAAATGACTAATTATATTATAATCTCAAAAATAGAAGAACAAAAATAAAAAAGGCTCAGAGAGACAGAAAGAGAGACAGACAGAGAGACAGAGATAAACAGAGACAGAGACAAAGACAGACAGAGAAACATACAGAGACAAACAGAGATAGAGACAGACAAAGATAGACAAACCAAGAGAAAGAGAGAGAAGGAGAGAGAGAGAAGAGAGAGAGAGAGAGAGAGAGAGAGAGAGAGAGAGAGAGAGAGAACAGGACTGACATAGATGTTTTCCTTAGTTCCATCTCCAAGTACCATCATACTGGGGTTTTAGGTTCAAAATGAAGTTCAAAGAAACTGTGTTATTTGTATGTGTGTGCTTCTTTATGCATGTGTGCATGTGGAGGCCAGAGGTTGACCATGGCTGTCATTTGTTCTGGGGATTGAAGGCAGATCTCAATACTTGCAAAGAAGCATTTTACTAACATATCTCTCCAGATCTTAACAGATGAAGTTTAAGGGAGCACATACCCTGAATAGCCAATCATATGGGGCCAGGAGTTAAGCCTTAAATGCTAATTACAGACATGCTGGTAAATGGCATGATGAAACTTGTTATTTCATAGAAGTAACACAGAAAAGCAACACATAGTAAAGTGCCTAGTTTTGCATGTATATATTATGTTGTAAAGACTGTAGTAACCTGGAGACAGTAACATACCAGTGTAGTTGTTTGAATAGGGATGACCCCCATAGACTCATGTGTTTTAATGCTTCACTCACAGGGAGTAACACTGTTACAAGTTGGAGTAGGTGTAACCTTGTTGGAGAAAATGTGTCACTGTAGGGCAGGCTTTGAGGTCTCCTATGCTCAAGCTATGACCAGTGTGCCACACAGTCTCCTTCTGCTGCTTGCAGATCAAGATGTAGAACTCTCAGCTCCAGCACCATGTCTGCCTGGGCACTGCCAAGCTTCCTCCCATAATGATAATGGTCTAAATCTCTGAAACTGTAAGCCAGCCCCAATTAAATGTTTTTCTTTATGAGAGTTGCCATGGTCATGGTGTCTCTTCACAGCAATAAAGCCCTAACTAAGACAACCATCAATCCTAAACTATTAGGCCATAAAAATACTTTTGACAATTCAAGAATGTAAGAACAGGGGCTAGAGAGATGGCACAGTGGTTAGGAATGCTTACTCTACAATCATGAGTACCTGAGTTTGGATATCAGTGTCCACATAACAAGTTGGGCATCTCTGAAAATGCCTGTAACCCCTGCTCTGAAGAGACCCGAGAAAGGAGGATGGCTGTTGTCTCCTGGGTTCCAGCCTACCTAAGAAGTTGAAGTACAAGAAAAAGGCCCCACCGCAAAGGAATAGGTGGAGAGTAATAGAAACACATGATGCCCTCTTCTCAACTCTGTGAACACACACAGGTATGCATACCCATCAACATGTGCACATGGGCACACACACACACACACATGCATGTACAAATATGCACACAATTAAAAAAGCAATAATCTTGCTAATGTTGTTATTGTATAAATACGTACATATGTGCACTGGCTTGCCTGGGGCCAGCTGTCTGAGTACATTGTTGTCATTGGTCTTTTGAACATTTGCTATTTGAGTTTAGAGAAATGAACTGCAATGGAAATGTAGCCATTCTCTAGAGTGCTTGATTATATTCATTGAAAAGAAACGTCTTTCTTACGGTGAGAGACCTCTAACCTAGGATTTCAAGATAGGAACCTTACAGCCAGTGGCAGAGCACTCAAGGGTTGGGAGTGCATAAGTCTTACGTCAGAGTTCAGAAATAAGTTAGTAAGACCATTAGGGTACTGTCCTTGGTGTTGCTAGCTTTCCTGCCCAATGTTAGCGTATTCAGATAAATAAGAACACGGGGCATTTCACATTTGGGGTTTTTTTTTTTTTTTTTTTTTGTTTTGTTTTGTTTTGTTTTGTTTTTTTTTTTACCAGACACAGTTGACAGGAATGAAGGCTACTTGTCCCTACATCCAGGGCAGTTATAATCTGGCAGAGAGACAACACATAATCGGAACATTAAATAGAACTGTGCCTTTTGGGAGTGGTGGGTGTCAGTTCCCAGAATAGACTCAGTCCACCTTTCTAGAGAGATAATTTTATTCTATGGCAAATAATTTTTTAACCAAGTTGGATTATATCGAAGCATTTGTATTAGTTACTTTCCTCATTGCAGGAAAAAAAACTGACAAAAACAACTTAAGGAGGAGTTTATTCTAGCTCATAGTTGGAAAGGCCAGCCCATCACGGTGGGGACAGCATGACCATGGGAACACAGGCAGCTTGTGTCTCCTACTCAGGGAGCAGAATGTGATGGGTGCTGGTGCTCGTCTCCCCTGCTCTTCATTTATCCCAGGGCTCCATGGGATGGTGCCACCCACATTTAGCAAGTTTCCCCACTTCAACTAGCCTAATCTAAAAACTCCCCCACTGATATGTCTAGAGATCTGTTTCCATGGTGACTCCAAATGCCATCAAGTTGACAGTCAAGACTATTGATTACACTTGGATCCATTTTAAGTAGAACACCAAATGTAAAAGAGGCGTGGGTGGAAATGGCAGAGTGAGGACTCTGAGAATTATCTCTATAAAAGCTGTTAGAAAAGGGTGCTGCACAAGCTTCTAAGATAGGAAAGCAACCAATAGTCCTATCTAGATGTGACATCTATGAGCCCCAGCAGTCACCAGTACGGCGAGATATGCCCAAAGGTGCTATAGTGACACTTATAACCTGGTATTGACTTAAGACCTGCTCAACAACAGAGAAATCCTGCCTGATACTAGAAACCTAGCCAAATACTCAGGGCTAGTGAGCTCATGGGTCTTAGAGGAGAACCAACTCCCACCACTTTACTGGACCAGCAAAATTCCTAACTGCATTACAAAACCTATCTTTATACCTACAGATAAACATAGCCCTCATTCCTCATCATAGAAGCTTCTCTTTGTAGCAGACGGAGACCATTATAGAAAACCGCAACTGGTCACAATGCAGAGAACAGCTGATTGTGGGGAACCCAGACCCAGCAGACACACCTGTATAACACAATTCCTGTTCTCCAGGAACATCAGGGAAGAGGGGAACAGAGAGGCAGCAAAAGTGGGAGAACCAGGAAATCTGTTGTGAGATTGTGTCTCCTAGAAATGACTGTAGTGAGAGTTTGGGTTCCTTAAAAATCCCAGTTATGCTATGCAACTATGCTATGTTTTGTTTTAATTTTAGGTGCAGGATATGGGGCTGCTTCGGGATGTCCACAGCAGCAGACTACTTGCCTTGTACTCTGGCAGGGGTGTGATTTGTGCCAGCTGCAGATATTTTAATTCTGAGGACTCTAGAGAGGGTATAAATGCCAGAACCCTGAGAGAGGAAGGGGTCTCTGAAGGAGGAGGAAGAGAAGGAGGAGGAGGAGGAGGAAGAAGAGGAAGAGGAGGAAGAAGAAGAAGAGGAAGAGGAGGAGAAGGAGGAGGAGAAGGAGGAGGAAAAGGAGGAGGAGGAGGAGGAGGAGGAGGAGGAGGAGGAAGAAGAGGAAGAGGAAAAAGAAGAAGAAGAGGAGAAGGAGGAGGAGAAGGAGGAGAAGGAGGAGGAAGAGGAGGAGGAAGAAGAGGAAGAGGAAAAAGAAGAAGAAGAGGAGAAGGAGGAGGAGAAGGAGGAGAAGGAGGAGGAAGAGGAGGAGAAGGAGGAGGAAGAGGAGGAGAAGGAGGAGGAGGAGGAGAAGGAGGAGGAAGAGGAGGAGAAGGAGGAGGAGGAGGAGAAGGAGGAGAAGGAAGAGGAAGAGGAGGAGAAGGAGGAGGAAGAGGAGGAGAAGGAGGAGGAGGAGGAGAAGGAGGAGGAGAAGGAGGAGAAGGAGAAGGAGGAGAAGGAAGAGGAAGAGGAGGAGAAGGAAGAGGAAGAGGAGGAGAAGGAGGAGGAAGAGGAGGAGAAGGAGGAGAAGGAGGAGAAGGAGGAGGAGAAGGAGGAGAAGGAGAAGGAGGAGAAGGAAGAGGAAGAGGAGGAGAAGGAGGAGGAAGAGGAGGAGAAGGAGGAGGAGGAGGAGAAGGAGGAGGAGGAGAAGGAGGAGAAGGAAGAGGAAGAGGAGGAGAAGGAGGAAGAAGAGGAGAAGGACGAGGAGGAGAAGGAGGAGAAAGAGGAGAAGGAGGAGAAGGAGGAGGAAGAGGAGAAGGACGAGGAGGAGAAGGAGGAGAAAGAGGAGAAGGAGGAGGAGGAGAAGGAGGAGGAGGAGAAGGAGGAGGAGGAGGAGAAGGAGGAGGAGGAGGAGGAGGAGGAAGATTGGTTATTTCTCTTGCTGGTTTCTGCTCCTGCTGCTGCTGGTGATCAAGAGAAAAGAAGCAAGAAGTTGGCGATATCCTAACTATGAAGATTAGACTTTTCCCAAGGAACTCAACACTCTTATTCAGCAGGAAGTAGTTTAAAGAGACCTGTGACTCTTTCTCCTCTAACCTTCTGTGGTGGTGTGAATATGCTTGGCCCATGGGAAATGGCACTATTAGGAGGCATTGGCATGTTGCAGGAAGTGTGTCACTTTGGGGGTGGGCTTTGAGATCCTATGCTCAGGTTCTGCACAGTGTGGAAGAGGGAGTCTCTTCCTGGCTGCCTTCCAATCAAGATATAAAACTCTCCTTCCAGTACTCTGTCTACCTGGCTGCTGCCATGCTTTCTGCCATGATGATAATGGACTGAACTTCTGACACTGTAAGCTAGCCTCAATTAAGTGTTGTCCTTTGTGGGAACAGGACCAAGGATGGGGTGGGGCTGAGAGGCAACAGAGTCACTTGATGAATCCAGAGAAATCAAACTCTGTGGACCCGCATCAGGGTGCAGATCTGAGTTTATTGTGCAGTGCATAAGCTTATATACAGTGTTTGAGCCAATTCCAAGCTCCTAAATCTTTGGCCAATCGAATCTTGCCACACCGCCACAATGCCCCAATCAAAGCCCTGCCTGATGAGGTTACTTAGAAGGAGGCAGAGCACCATCAACCATTAGGACAGGGGAAGTGGCCACCACCCTGGCCTAGGTTCCTTTTGCTGTCTCACCGGTGTTCCAGGAACCAGATCTAATGTTGTATACAGCAGATCAGGACTCTGAGGAGTCACAGGAGCCTGTGGTACCTCACTCTCCATGCCATGTTTTCCTTTACAAGGTTAACCTCCATATCTCTCACAGTTCTTTGTAAAAGTTGCTTTGATCATGGTGTCTCTTCACAGCAATAAAACTCTAAGACACCTTCTGTCTTTCCTACCTGATGTTGGGAGTATTGGAAGCAATAAGGGTTGGAAGGGAGGTAGTGGTATAATAAGAACCCAGTAAAGTAGCCCACAAAAATTACACCTACAAATGACAGGAAAGCTACATCCATAACACTCCAACAATATGGCTGCCTACATTAGACCTAAACAATAACAACACCAGTAGATATGCTGACATAGAAGGGAGTGTTAATCTCATCTCTAGACAGAGATCTACAGGCAACAACAAATTACTGTGGACACACAGAAAAAAAAAATCTACCTCTCTCAGGAATTAACCTAGTTTATCTAATACAAACCAGTCAGATACAGAAATATATATATGCCATACCAAACAGACACAGCAGATTTTATTTATATATTTCTGATTATAACTATAATAAACAAATGGAAGGAAGGTGATCCTTCCTCTCCTTCCTCTCGTCCAAATCCAATGCTCCAGTCCCATCCCCAGCTCCGTAGCAGACTATCTGCTGTGCCCTCCCCTTCCTCCCTTCCCCAGTTTCAGCAGATCATGTAGATCTTTTCCTGCAGGCTCCCTCAGCCTCAACCCCCATCCCTTTGTCTCAGTGCCAACTCCTACAGTCATGCCAGGAAACTAAGTAGGTAATCTTCAGACCCACACTCTGCCTCCTCTTCCCCAAATGCAATCCTCAAGTCTCATCCCCAGCTGTGGAGCAGATCCCCTGCTGTGGCCTCCACTTCTGTCCCTGCCCCTATTCCCAGGGCCCTAAGCAGGTCCTGATGGAATACCCTGCTTTCCTACTTTGTGAGGACCCCTCAGCTCCCCACCCCCTCACTTTATGCTATCTCCATCTCTAAGTGTCAGCCTATGATTAAGAAACACATTCTAACTAGAACCTCCAGTGGCCACACCAAGCAGGATCTCAGAAGCATTTGATACCGACAATACACTTGCCTCAGAGAGGCAACAGAGAGGGCAATAGAAACCAAGAAGCAGAGCACTCACCCAACAAAGACAAGACCAAATATTCGCAGTTAGAATGAAAATACTTCCAAACTCAGATGCATAGACGCCTGTGAAAGAACACAATCAAAACAGCCAGGCCCTGAGCAATATGATATAGCTGAAGCACAGACAAGGACTTCAAAATGGCCTTTATGAATACATTACAGGTCCTTATAGAGGAAATGAATCAATCCAGTAAAGAAATTTATGAAAACAAAAACAGTGGAATGAGGGGGAAACAAAAAGAATGGCTCAAGATTTATAAGTGCAAAAAGAATCAATAAAGAAAACTCAAATAGGGAAAACTGAAAATGAGAAATTTAGGAACTCAAACAGGAACCTGTGAGGCCGCATCAACAGAATACAACAGATGGGAGACAGAATCACAGGCATTGAAGACAAGATAGAAGAAATGGATAACTCAGTAAAGAAAAATGTTAAATTTAGAACTAACCAAACAAAAAAAATCCAGGTACAAAACACCCAGGAAATCTGGGGCACTATGAAAAGACAAACCTATAAATAACAGGAATAAAGGAAGGAAAAGAAATCCTGACAAAGGCACAGAAAATATTTTCAACAAGATCATAGAAGAAAAGAGACAGGGGACATGGAATACTGTAAGGTATCAAGACCTTATAGATTCTTGGCATGTGTGTGCAAGCATGCGTCTCAGTGTCTAATGCATTTCTTGGGCTTTTTCTCTGGCCCTCTCTCTCCCCTTTGGTTGTTTTGTCATATTCCAATTTGTTTCTTTGTTTACTTATTTTATGTTATTATTGTTCCTTAAATGCCTGTTTGTTTATTTTATGTTATTATTGTTTCTTAAATGCTTGTTCTAACAAGGGGCAGAGAAGGTTTGGATCTGGATGGGAGGGGAGGTAGAGAAGAAGTGGGAAGAGTGGGGGAAGGCAAACTATAATCAGAATATAGTACATGAAAAAAAATCTATTTTCAATAAAAGGAAAGAAAGAAATGGAGGCCATGAGTTTGCGGCAGAGGAGAGACGAGGAGGAGAAGGGCTGAGAAGACAAAGTGAAGGGGGATGCGATGTGTGTATATTTTAATTAAAACACTTAAAAAGTGATTAGAAAATGGGTTAAAATTGTCAGAATCTTTTTTTCTCCTTTTAAATCTTGGAAATGAACCAAATTATACAGGCTTGGGAAGTATATATTCAAGAGAAGTGGCTGGCTTTTGGTTAGAATTGCAAGCTTTGATTATATCTTCCCAAGTAACCTTTAAAAGTCCCAGCCCACACTCCCAGTAAAATTATCATCTTAGCAACCGCCTAAGGAAATGGACATGCTCACAGGGCCTTCAAAGTCCTAGTACCAAGTGTCTACATTATACCCATCAAGCAGTCCACAGAAAGCTCTTGTAAGGATGTCTACCCGTGACCTGTTTCTGGCTTGCACAGAGCAAAAGGCATTTTTGTTACAAGGTGTCCACTGAAAACAGTTGCAGGCAGCTGCATAACTTCCTAGCTGTCTGGTGCAGTGGCTAACACACAGCAGACTACCCAATATTTTTGAGGGGAAAATCTGGGGAAATGAGATACCCATGGGCCATTGAATATCTTGGAAACAACCCTGATAATTGAGGAGACTTCAGGCTATAATATAAAAAAAAATAGACTGCTTGATCAGCTTTGTAAAGTATGCAAAACAAAACAGCAAAACCAAACACTCTGGGGATATAGAGAATCTGGTTTTCAGAGCAGTTAACAATATACACTATGAATCATCCCATTTTTCACAAAACCATACGAACACTGAAAGAGACAAAGGAATGGCTCATTGACAGGAAAATAAAAATAACCAGTAGACACTTTTCTTACTAGACAGAGGCTTTAAAGTAGCTCTTACATCCAGTGTGGTGCTCAGGAGGCTGAGGAAGAGGATCTTTTGAACCCAGGAACTTTGGGCTAGTTGGGCAACAAAGTGAGGTCATGTCTCTTAAAATTCAAATATATTTAAATGACAAAACCAGACAAACCAAGAAGTTAAGTCATACTAACCGAAAGAGCAATATTACAACAAATAGAAAACATCAATAAAAACATAAAAGTGGTCTATCTATGTCCATATAGAAAATCCGAGGTGGACTTGGTGACACACTTGAAACCCCAGCATTGGGAAGCTCAGGCTGGAGAAATGTCAGTTTTGGGTCAGCCTGGGCTATGTAGTGAGACCCTGTCTCTCACTTCTCCATGAAAACATGTTCTGGAATTTAAAAATATAGCAAGTAAGATGAAAAAAAACAAACTTATCAGTGCAACTTGACAGCAGATGTGAGCAGGCAGAAACCAAAGAAATCCATGACTTCGAATGGCAGTCTAGTGAGACAAACACATTTCAAAAATAGACTGAAATTAAGAAGGGCTGAGCCACATGCCAGCATTCAATTGGCACCATAAAACATGCGTATTGGCAACATCAAACTATGTGTATCATGGGTTTAAGATGGGAGTGTTGATGAAATAATAGATGAAGGCCCACAGATATTGGTGAATGTTGGCCTATACTTTCAAGTACTCTACACACTTCAAGGAGGATCAATTAAAATAGTCCATAACAGTAACATAATAACCAAATGTCAAAAGGTAAAGACAACAAGCATCAAGCTCTAGAGGGATCAGAGAGCATCATACACTGAGGACTCTGGCTTCTGTAGGACCAGAACCAGATAGCATCATGCACCTAGGCCTCCAGCCTCTGCAGGATCAGAGATGTACTGGCTAGTTTTATGTCAACTTGACAAGAGCTAGAGCAATTGGGAAAGAAGGAATTTATTTGAGAAATGCCCCCATCAGATTGGCCTATGGGGCATTCTCCTGTTTGTTCATTGGTATGGCAGAGTCCAGCTCACTGTGGATGGAACCACTCCAGCACTGGTGGTCCTGGGAAGTAGACTAAGCAAGCCATGAGGAGCAAGCCAGTAAGCAGCACCCCTCCATAGCCTCTGTATCAGCTCCTGCCTCCAGATTCCTTGTCCTGCTTGGATTCCTACCCTGACTTCCTTCAGTGATAGACTTATCTAGAAGTGTAAGCTGAAATAAATTCTTTCCTCCCAAGTAGCTCTCTTCCTGGTGTTTCATCACAGCAATAGAAACCTGACTGAGACAGAAATTGGTATCAGACAATGGACTATTGCAATGTAAGATTTGACTATGTTTTGGGGAAGGATTGTGGGTGACCTTTTGACCTTTAGGCTAGAAAAGCCTTTAAATGTCCACAGCTTACTGAACCATTGTGGAAACTTAGAAGATAATTCTGAGTGTGGTGCAGATGATGGAAGCCTGGTTTGCGAAGTTTCAGAGGGAAGTTTGACAGTCCCTCAAAGACTCAATCAGGGTCATTAAATTAAGGATCACCAGAGTGAAACCTTTGTTTTGTGGAGACAAATGAAACCGGTCAGCTTGGGCTGAAGAATCAACTGTGATTAAGAAGAGACCAGCATCACTGAGATGAAATTTTCTGGGAAGTGTTTCCTCATGGTCAGCACACAGAAGCTGTGTTTTAGAGGTGACCAACATTTTACCTAGAGCTGGCAGAAGAACTTGATAGTGTTTACCAGGTGGTACTGGTTTTGAAGGCATGACGGGGTCATAGACAGCAGTTGAGGCTTGGTACTGAAAGGGGTCAGAAGAGGCCATTGGTGAAGGCACAGACTCAGCTGCAGTCAAAGGACCAGGTTTGAAGGGGTCATGGAGAGAAGCTGAGACTTGGCACCATGTGATAGGGATGGAGTCCCTGAAGAGATCCCAGTAGAGGAGATTGTTGAAGATGTAGCCCCACTGTGGTGGAGACCCCTACAATTTGGAGATGCCAGTCTATCTTGGGACAACTACCAAGATCAGCATCAGCTTGAGCCTAGGGATAAACTGCCTATGCTCTGGACGTCGGTCAGAGAAGCACTGCTGCCAGGGCTGTCTGGAGCCCAGATGATCATGAGTGAGTCCCACATGCCAAGCACTGAGCTTTCCACACTGTTTAACTGTGATTTTGCTTTGATCTGGTTGTGATCCTGTCCTGGTTCTTCCAGCACATTTGCTTATGTTACTGAAACCCGCAGCACCTTAAGAGAGACTTTGGAGTTTTAATGAGACTACTTTTAATAAATTAGAGAACTCTGAAGTGTGCCGTTGAAACAGACTACGGTGAAATACAAAACATTATTAACAAATACTTTGTCAGCTTACAACAGGAAACCCTAGACAAAATAGAAGAATTTCTAAATGTGTATTATCTACCAAAATTAAAGGCAGATTATATAAATAGTTTAAACATACTCATTGCAAAGAATAAGATTGAAGCCATAATCAAAAGTCTCTCCCAAACAAAAACCCAGGATGAGACACATTCACTACTAGATTCTATTAAAGTTTCAAGCAAGATTTCAGACCAGTTCTGGTTAATTTGTTTTTCAAAATACAATGTGGAATTTCTAGATGAAAACAAGGCATACTCTTTAAGACACTGGGGTAGGCAAGGACATTTCTAGCACAGAAACTAGTCCCAAGGATCAACAGAGGTGACTACATGAAAACAAGAAGCTTCTAGATAGCAATAAAAACACAGTAGAGCACATACCTACAGAGTGGGGACCACCTTCCCAGCTACGCTTCAGACAAGGGGCTAGAATGTCTAGAATTTACAAAGAACTGCAGAAATTAAATGCAAAGGAAGCAAAACTGTCAGTCAACAAATGGGCTATAGAACTGAATAGATGGTTTTCAAATAAAAAGTTATAAACAGACAATAACTACTTTAAAAAGTTTTCAATATCCTTAGCCATCAAAGACATTAAAACTATTTTTGAGATACCGCCTCACTGGTCAGAATGGTTGCCATGAGGAATCTCAATAAGCTTTGTAGGGGGATGCAGAGAGAAGAATTCTTATTCACTGTTGTAGTGCAAATTAATACATCTATTGTGGAAATCAGTTTGGAGATTCCTCAAAAAATTAAAACTAGAACTAGCATATGGCCCAGCTATTTCACTCTGGACATGTCCCTAGAGGACCCCACACCACAGAGATATTTGCACCCCTTGTCTATTGCTCTTCTACTCTCACTGTAGCAAGGAAAGGAATCCGACCTAGTCCAACAATAGTGAGAAGGAGATAACGAAAAGCTGGTGTGTCTGTAGAACGTAATAGTATTCTGCTCTAAAGAAAGGTGAAATTACAAAATTCTCGGGAAAATGAATGGACTTGGGATATATAATACTGAGGTCACTCAATCTCAGAAAGAGAAAACACGGTATGCTTTCCCCCATGTTGATCCAAACCTGCAATGTATACAGGCATATATGCAAACAAATGTATGTGTGGGTGTAGTACAACATTTAGAAAGGAGAACAAGAAAGGCTAACAACAAAAGGCAAAATGCTCACTTAGTAAATTTACATAAACACTACACTGTGCAAGTCTGTTGAAGGCTCTCTCAATGTCCTATGCATTTTCAATGTAAAATAGGCCTTAAACGGGAACTGCGCACATGTGATTCCATGGAGGGCTATTACCTTACCATGAGATCTAAATGTTAAGGGTTTTGGTTGACTGTTCTTGTAGGATGTGGTTTTTTAAAGTACTAATAAATGTACTTTATTTTTTAAAGCAAAAATTTTAGATGTTTAAATTCGAAATATAGCATTGAAAATTGTTAGAAGTATGCTTGAAATATAATTTTGAAAATTCTGAGAATACTTGGGAATATTGATTTATTGTTCCTCTGTCTCAGACTATCATGCCAGAAATTTGAAAATACCAAGGAACTCTTCCCCACTCCCTCCGTATGTCACAGTTCTAAATCATGTCATTGTGGGTGAATCAGCATACTTTTTTTAAATGAGAAAAGGAAAGGACAAAACAGAGAATCTTGAAGTCACTGAGGGAGAAATGAGTCATGCACGAGCTGTCTGCAGTGAGCTTAAAGGTGGACTTCTCAGAAGAAACAGTTGCAGCCAGAAAGCAAGGGGTGACATATTTAAATGGCGAAAGGGAAAAAGAGGGAGATAGTGAGATGATTCAGTGGGCCAAACACTTAGCACCTAGCCTGACAACCTGAGTCTGATTCATGGGCCCCACACAGTGGAAGGAGAGGACAGAGTCCCACAAGGTGCCCTCTGACCTCTGTACCATATGAGTCTCACACACACACACACACACACACACACACACACACACACACACACACAGTAATTTAAACATAAAAAAATAAAGGATAAAAAAACACCTTGTAGAACAAGACCTCTCCATCTAGCAAAACTGTAAATCAAAATGAAATCTCAAAAATGTAGATCAAACCACTCCCAGGTAATTAAACTTTTTATCACTGGGGATCAGCCAGTGAGAGACACTGACAGGAGTCCTGCAGGGCAAAAGAAACCAGAGGCAGTGAGAAGGAGAGTTCTGGAAAGAAGTTGTGTGCAAGGCTGGTGGACTGAGTGAAATCCCTGTGAGTGTGGAGTTTGGAAGGGTCCAGTCTCAGAGCCTAATTTACAGTTTATCTTGGGGTCTTTAGTGGACTAAAGAGACACTCCCCACCCACTTGCCAGATCTAATATCTCAATAAATAGTTAAAGCCCTTTGCAATGTATTAACTTAACAGAACTCTACTTTACACGACGAGGAAAGGCCAGGAATGTTGTCGGATAATATCTGAGGGCTGTTTGTAGGGCTATGACTTGTTTCTTCAGCATACCCACTGACGTGTTTTAAAATTGATTGATTCATGACTGCTCTGTCATATAAAGCTTCCTGAAACTGCTTCTGTGTGGCAACATGAAATTGTTTTTCTAACCATGGTCCCTCAACCTCAACTTCGGAGTAAATGCTCTTATTTCCCTTCTGAAGCTAGAGCTGTTTTGTTTGTTGGGTTGGGTTGGGTTGGGTTGGTTCTTCGGGAGATTTGTTTTATTAGTTTTACAGCAGTGACTTGACTGTAGGTGAGGAAATGAAGAACAGAGGCAAAATGAGGGCCACAGAAGGCAAGATGAGTCACGGTACAGTCTTTCCCTCCTCTGACCTAAGAGAGCAACATGAGGCAACTGTTTGCAACCTGGAGTGATGGACATGCAATGCAAACACATAAATAAATTTAAGTTTTATGAAAAATAGCACTACAGGGGGAAGTGAAAAGAACTTCATAAGGATGAAGATCTGGAAACTAACAAAACTGAGAAAGCATTCAGAAGAAGTAGATCGATTTAAATGTAAGGAATAAATATAATGATCAGAGTAGACCCTGGACAGAAATCTCGAGAGCAGCATTAAGAAAAATTCTACACTAGAGAGAGACATCTTCATGCAAAAGAAGACAGGGACAGATGGACAAGGAGACAAAATTATAAGAAATATAGAAAATAAGAAGCAAAATGATAGAGACAATCCTAATCATATCAATGATAATATTGAATATACTTAGGTTTAACAAGTGAAGCAAAAGACAGAAATTGTCAGACTGGTCTAAAAGCTAAAACTAAAGCAACTTCCCCAAACAAGAGTAATAGCAATGACCCTGGTCTACAGAGTGAGTTCTAGGACAGCCAGGGCTACACAGGGAAACCCTGTCTCAACCCCTTCCCCCCACCCCACAACCCCCCAAGAAAGAAAAGAAAGATTCAGAAATAATAGTTTGAAACGTGTGCAACTAATATTCAGTCATGGATAGCAGAAGTCAGGAACAAATATTAGAATAACACAAATAGGACTGGGCTAGGGAAGTTGCTTAGCAAGCACAAGGATATAACTTGAGTCTTCAGAGCCCATGTCATGGGCTTATAATCCCAGCATGCCTATGGTGAGGCAGAAGGCAAGATAGGAGAGCCCCTGGAAGCTCACAGGCCAGGTAACCTAGCATAGGTAACAGAAATCCAACAGTGATCTAAATTCCAGATGTGTACGTGCCCACACACACATACACACACACATACACACACACACACACATGAAAAATAAAATAATAGAGCTAACTGACATTTCTAGAACTCTCCACCCAATAAGAGTAGAATCTATTTTCTTAAGGGTATATACAAATCCATTTTGGAGAACTGAGTATGTCAGGACACACACACATACACACACACACACACACACACACACAAACACACACGCGTGCGCGCACTCTTGCACACAAACCTACTAATTAAGCTTAGAAAAACTGATATGGCACTAAATATATTTTCTCATCAGAACACAATGAAAGGTGAGGTTGGAGCTCAGTGGGGGAGTGACTGACTTGCATGTGTGAGGTCCTGAGTCAATTTATAGTACTGGCAGAAAAAAAAAAGAAACTATAAGTCAACAACAAAAATATATTTGAAAATTTATAAATATATAAACAGCATAAGAAGTCACAAGGGAAATTAGACAATGGTTTGAAATCAAGTCCCATTAAAATCAGAATAAGACAAGGCCGTTCAATGTCCCAACTCTTTTTCAATATAGTGCTGGAAACGCTACCCTGAGCAATAAGGCAGGGGGAAGACATTCAAGAATTACAAATAGGAGAAGTCAAACTAACCCTCCCAGTAGAGGGCATGATATTGTACATCAGAGATTCACACAGAGGACAACTGATCAGCCATAAGAGCATCATGACTGCATAGATGACTCTTGACAACACTGTGCATGTGATATGTAAAAGAAGTGGACCAAGGGAGGTCACACCATGTATGATCCATCTACGGGGTTGGAAAGAAGGGATGGGCTCACTGGGAGATGGCTGAAGGCTTTGGGTTACTTCTTAGAGTATTGAACATGTCCCCTCCATGGGCTGTGGTAATGGCAGTACAACTACATGAGTCCCCACACCAAGGAACTGTGGCAGAACTGTGTAACATAGAAATCCTGCCCTAATAATGGCGTTAGGCACTGCGGAGACAGCTCAGTTAGCAAAGAGCTTGCCTTGCAAGCGCGAGGACCCAAGTTCGATCCCAAGAAAACATGTTTAAAAAGAAATCTGGGGTGGTGACACATACCTGTCAAGTAGCACTGAGAAAATGGAGACAGGTGAGTGAATCACAGCAATTCACTGGTTAGCCAGGCTAGCCTACTTGGTGATGAAAGAGCCTGTCTAAAAATAAGGTGAACAGCAGAGGAAGAACACCCAAGGCTGTCCTTCAGCATCCCCACACATATGCATGCACACATGCGCACACGTTCCCCACATATGCATAGTTCATACCCCAGTACCCACATGGCTTACAACCATCCAGCATGCATGTGGGTACATATGTACAAGCAGCAAAACCAAAAAATCTCAGTGAGAGAGAAGGAAGTATAGATAGTCACATATTCTGGCTGCGGGGCTCGAGGGCGGGGGTATGGATGTTTCCAAACAATTCAGTAGAGACATCTAGTGTCTTTGCATGGTCTGTGAGGGAAAAGGGTGTGTCTCAGAGCCCTGGCAGCTGACCCAAGTTTTGTTGCAAGGCAGTTGTCATGATAGGAGGTAACTTTCACACAGATGGGCTGGAAAGCCTTTGAAGCTATCTGGATGCATGCACGGGGACTGTGGAACTTTAGGTTCACGTTGGCTGGACACACTTCCAACTTGGGCATTGTTAGTATAGGATTCTTGGAGCCCATGAGATTTAATCCCCAGCTGCAATGTGAGCTAAGCTCAGATGTTAATCAGGGCAGCACAGCTGAGGGGCCAGCTCATCTTTCCCTCAAGACATGTAGCCACAGGGATCCTGAGCCCTTCCCAAACTCAGCATGCGACTAAGAATAGCCAGAGTACTGTATGTGTGCTCCAAGGAAGTCATGAGTATTTATAGCTATCCCAGAATACAGAGATCTACAGACTTGCAGTACCAGGTCTCTATGATCCGATAGGCTGGCCTTGTACCCACAATCCTCTTGCCTCATCTACCTGAGCACTTCCTGGGGTTACAGATGCACTCGACCACACATGGAAGTTGTAACATTGGTTGCTAACGACAAAAAACACAAACCAAGCTTGGGCAGTAGTCATGGTGATGGGAGCCGACTCTTAGCATCACCAGGGTGTCTTTTCCCCTGTGGCCTCTTCCACTTCACTATACCTGTTACACGCAGCGTAGCACATGGTCACGGACACTTCTGAGGTACCTTATCTGTCTTTGGGACCTGATGACCTGGCTTCCGGTTCTGACTGGCTAATCCTGGGCCAGGGGCTTACTTCTAAGCCTATTACAAAAACCAGAGAGGCTGATCAGACTACCAGGTAAAAGAGGGCAAGAAGGCAAGGGAGTGAAAAGGAGAAAAGCTTCAACTCCTCCTCTGTTGGAAATACTTCTGTACAGGAATGAGACAGTACTGAACAGAGACGTGAGAATGCCCGATGCCGCGGCGCATGCTCCCTGGTGCTTGCTAGCCACTCGGCTGTAGAAACTGCTCAGGATTATAAACTCCTGGCCTCGCAGAACCAGGAAAGTGCTTATTATTCATCATTTGCCCAACATTCTTTTTGTCACAATAATCCTGGCCAGTGGGAGACACACTCTTGCTTTCTCAGTCTTCGGCTGCTCTTCATCCCCAGGCATGGAACACGATCCAGAGAAACTATTCAGAAAAGTCGATTCCTTGTCGTCTTAGCAATGGCTCTCAGCTGATTCAGAGCACCTCCAGGTAAGGGTTTAAAGTCCCTCTGTGGGACAAGTGGGCCGTGACAGCAGACAGAAGAACTGGTAAGCCTAACTCCCTGGAAATCTCAGGATTGAGAATGGAAGCCATGAGGTCAGCTCTCTGCCAAACTACCAGATCTGGAACACCTAACCATAACACCCCACTGAGAGGACCAGGCAATCAGTCACAGTATAAAAACCTGGAGTTCTCCATGCTAATGAGGTGTCTAGATAGGCCCTGAGTGTTAGCCAATGAGCTTCCCTTCCTGGGCATGCTTTCCCACAGAAAGTATTTAATCCCTGGTTTACTCTAAGTAAACTATGCATTCACATCCGCCATCAAATAAAGCAGTTTGGACAAGCAAGGACCATCTCTGTTTCCAAGGACCACCTAGGGGTGGGCCTTCGTAGTAGAGAGCCAGGCCTAAATCTTCCAGAGGAGGCTTTCTCTCTTTCCCCAAAACAAACAGGATTCTGCCCTTGTCCTGGGCTCAGCCATCTCCTTCCTGCCTGGTGCATAGGGAAAGCATGGACCAGAGGACCCAGTTCCTGAGGCCCGCAGAGGCTTCTGGGTACTCAGGAGGCTGGGAACCACAACATCTGTCTCAGCCCCCTGCTGTTTCTCCTCCAGGAAAATACAGGCTGGGATCCCTGTTAAAGAGTGGCTTGCTGGTGGCAGTCAGGCACCCCAGTGGCAAGGCAGACACACACAGCCCGACATTCCTCCACTCTAGATCCTCCACAGCTGTGGTGCCCAGACCTCAAAAACACACACACAAAAACCTAGGGACCCTTGACTAGATGCACTGAATCAGTGTGTCTGGGCTGGTTGTAGGCATTTGGTGTGTGTGTGTGTGTGTGTGATGTTTTAAGGTTGATGTGCATATGTGTGCAGGTGCGTGAGCACATGTTTTTGTATGAGTGGAGGCTTGAAGACAGCACTGGGTGTTAGTTATTCTTTAGGCATTGTTCCCTGTAGTTTTTGTTTGTTTTTGAATTGGGCTAGGCAACTGGCCACTGAGCCAGAGGATCTGTCTGCCTTTGCCCTGTCAGCACCAGGATTATAAGCGATTGCCATCACACCTGCACTTTTGTTTTTTGAGACAGGGTTTCTCTGTGTAGCACTGGCTGTTCTGGAAATAGCACTGAGAACTGGAATGGCTTCGAATTCAGAGAGATCCTCCTGCCTTCGCCTCCTGGGATTAAAGGCACGTACTACCATCACCCGACGCTCACCTACCTGTACTTTTAAACTATGGAGTCTAGGAGTATGGAACTCAAGTCCTTGTCCTTACAAAACAAGTACTTTACTAACTTAGCTACCGTTAGTACCGTCTCTATATTTAATTTTTTTAGAACTTTGTGTGTGGGGCGGGGGAGATGGAGAGGATTACACATGTGACATGGTCTACATATGGAGATCACAGGACAAACGTGGGAATCAGTTTTCTCTGTACATGATGTGAGTCCTGGAGATCCAACTCAGGTCAGTAGGCTTCGTGGCAAGCACTTAAGTCACTGACACTAGTCTCCTCCCTGGTTTAGCATTTGTATTTTCAGTGAGGTATTTATTGAAGGTGGATGATTAGGTTTGGGACTTTGCAGCATGTTTACATACACCAGGTGACTCCTGTCGCTGCTGAACTGGAAAACCGTGGAGTGGGCTTTCTCACATCATCCCACCAGTTGCCTTGAGTGATGACAGGCACGGAGCTCTTTTAAGGTGGTTCTGTTGGTTTTGATGGTAACTGAGCCTTTTCTGGTAGCCAGATGGCACACACACGTACAACAAGGCATGGCGATTTCAGGATCTGGCAGAGGCCCAGAGGTCAGGACACTTGAGAAGACTGTGTTGAAATGGACCTGCCTGTTCAGTTCCAATCAGGCCACATCAGAATGACTCAGATGGAATGTCAGAGTCTTCTAAAATTAATCACAGCCACATAGAAAGCCAGCATCCAGCACACACAGGGTCTGGGCCCTTGGGGAGGGGGAGTGGCATGTACTGGCTCCATCTATCAGCCCTCAGACATCTGTCAGAGTTTAGACCCATTAGCCAGCACTTTCCCTTCTTCTTTTTTTTTTTTTTTCCTCTGTGACATTCTCTCTGTCTAACTGCAAGCAAAGGCTATTTTTATAAGACCAGAGTTTCATCTCTGAAAAGAAGGATGCAGGAGGTAGATATTTTAGTACGGTGTCTTGAGCTTATTAATAAAACCCAAGGCCAAACTTTATCCAGAATATTTAAGGTTTTCTCCCCCAACCAGATAAATTTTTAAGCCTTCAGTTGGCATGCTATAATCTGTATAACCATAAAGCTTGGGTGTAAAGTAACGGAATAGGGAGGAGGGAAAGAATCTTGCAAGAAAGGGAAAATGGAATATATAGTTATAGAGAGACAGAGAAGGGATCAGACAGAAGGATTCAGTGGAGATGGGGAGGGAAAGAGAATAAGGGAGAGGACATGGGGACAGCTAACATTAAGGGCCATCTGAGGGCCATCTGGAAGCTTATTACAGTAGAAGCTTCTTAAAATATGTACATAGTTGAAAGAAACCTAAATGGAATCGCCAAGAAATTGTGGAGACAAAGTCCCAACAAGGCATCTCTTGCCACCAAATGATATTTCTAGTAACAGGGATGGGTCACTTCTAATTGAGTTGTTGGCTAAAGGGGTCCCAAGGAACCCCCCCCCCAACAACTCAGGTGATTGTTAATAAGGGTTGCTATCCACAAATTGAAGGTAAAGCCCTATCGCTGAAAACAACAGTCACATATTTCACCGAACACAAAGAAGTTGTGCCGGTGCTGACCTACAACATTCACCACTAATCACTAGTGTCCACTCTGTGGAATACCAGAGGAGGTAATCACCAACCCAGCTATAGCCCCATCTGCAATGGTGGCTTGCCTACAAGATATGCTGGTGTAATAGTGGCACAAAAGCTGTAGGGGTGACCAACCACTCTTTGATTGGATTTAAGCCCCATTCCATGTCATGGAACCTATACCCGACACTGCTCAGACTAGATAGGTCATTGACACAGGGGAAAACAAAATACTACTGTGATGCTAAAGAATGTAGCAATACAGTGACGCCTAACAGCATTCTGCTGTATTCACAGATCAATGTCTTTCTCAGCCATCATCAGAGAAACAGCCTCCTGCAGGAGACAGAAACTTCTACAGAGACCCACAACTGGGCAATGCGCTGAGAATGAGAGACCTTAGATCACTCAGTCATAAATGGGATGTCTTCACCAACCCCCTTTCGTCAGGGCCTGGGAAACACTGCAGAAAAGACTGTAAGAGCCAGTGGGGATGTAAGACACCAAAGAAACCATGCCTTCCAGACCTAACAGCACATATAAACTCACAGAGACCATGGCAGAATGTATGGGGCCTGGACAGGTCTGAGGCAGAGGGGCTCCTAGCACTGTGAGCACGTGAGCCCCCATCCCTAACCCAGAAGCTATCTCCAGTTGTCAACAGCTCATAAAGGAAAATTTGGTTTTTTCCAATGGAATCTCACTGGGTATACAAACCACACTTAAGGGGGGCGGGGCATGCCCTACAGTAGGTAGCCAACACAAACAAACTCAATGGTATTTCTGGAGATGTTTTGTTTTATGATATACTTTATTTAGGCATTTTTCACCTTTTCTTAGGTTTTTTTTTTTTAACCTGTTTGTTTGTTTTGTTTTGTTTTATTCTGGTTTGGTTTTTATTTGCCTGTTTGTTTTCTAAAGAGAGAGGGAAAAAGATCACGGAGTTGGATGGGTGGAGAGGTGGGAAGATCTGGGAGGAGATGAAGGAGGGGAAATAATGACCAGAATATATTGTATAAAAAATTATTTTTAATAAAAAGTGGTCAGTAGTTGGGGTTGGGGGAGATCAGATAGATCCCTGAGGAGTTAGGGAGAGGTGACTATGACACAAATACATGATATGAAATTCTCAAGTAGTTAATAAGATCCTATACTGAAAAAAATATCGGGGCTGGAAAGACGGCTCCGTGGATAAAGTGCTTGCTCACGCAAACCTAAGGACTCCAGTTTGCTCCTCAGCACCGAGGTTGAAAAGCTTGGCATGGTGGTATATTCTTGTAATCCCAGCACTGGGAATGTGGAAACAGGTGGACCTGAGTCTTGCTGACCAGCCAGTAGATAAGTCACCGAGTCCAAGGACAGTGTGAGATCCTGTTTCAAAAAATAAAGTAGACAGTTCCTGAGGAATGGCAGCTGAGACTGACCTCTGGCCTCGACATGCATGTATGTGTAAGTGCACGTAGGCAGACCCCCATGCACATACACCCACACACATGTACACACAAGCATGCTCATATACCTGTTTACAGACATACAAGCCAACACACAAAGTTTAGATATATTTGTTGTAAAGGATTCAGATAACCCAGAGAGCTGTGGAAAAGAAAACAATTTCTTGGAGACTCCCATGCCGAGCAAACACTACCATGTTGATATATTTCTTCTGAATGTCAAAATGACAAACGCCCAAAGTTCTATAGACTAAAGAAAATTGAGCATAATTTGTATATATGCAGCTAAATATTAACTTCAGGAAGGCCTTTCGTTTCTTTGCAACAAGAAAGTCACAAAGGGAGGGTCTGGAGTGAGCCCTGGAATCTGGACCACTGGAAGCCATGTAACTGCCAGTCAGGGTGGTGTCCTGCCTGTAGTCACCCCAACGTTCTGAAGGTGGGAACTGGGGCTTCCATATTTAAGATGGAAAGCCATCAAACAAGATACCTGACATCATCCTGTGGCCCCCACATATACACTTGTGCTCATACACCCTCATACATGTAAGAGACATACATGTAAAAGACATACATACATACATACATGTAAAATATACCCCCCCCATACACACAAGATAGATAGTCAAAAAGTGAAAAACATCACTGTGTGGAGTCTCTGTGCCAATGTGTTACTTTTCAAATGTATTTTGTTCTCGTAATCTGATGGTTAGATTATAGGTGCTAATCTCTGGGCAGAAACTGGGATTTCTGTATAGCAAGAAATCAAACCCATCTGCCCTTTTATAGATCAAATGCCAGGACAGGAATTTATCTGAGATTAGCTTTCCAAGTTGGTGCTTTAACTATTTGTTGTACAGGGCTACCCTCCGAGCCATACTCTGCCATCTCAGGAATTCACCTGGGTCTCTCACCCACTGCACAGTCCCTAACCGTAATTAACTTACTGGTGTTCTAGAGTGAACTTTGGTGGAGCCACACCTGGATTTATCAAGGGACCATACAAGGAGCAGGGAGACAGTGTTTATGTCTCATTCAGGAAAAGAATTTTAGTAACTCTTGGCATGGTTGGCAGGGTTTGTCTGTCTGATCAGTTTGGGGAGAACAGTGGTGGTGTCCCGTTTTTGGAGAATAAGACAAATGACCAAAGAGAAATTCTCTCTTTTTTCTTCCCTCCCCCTCTCCTTCCCGCCTCCCTCTCCCTCTCTCCCTGTCCCCCCCCACCCCCATGTGTAGGGGAGGAAATGTTTGCAGAGTAAGCTTAGACACGGTGGTTTGTGTCCCTGTAGGGCTTGTGAGAGTAGAGGCAGGGGCGTGGACAAGGCAGGGAGTCGTGAGACATGTAACTAAGGTGAGGCTACCTGGGTTGGAGATTTCTGTAGGGGAAACTCCAGGGAGGCAGTCTTCTTCTAGGTGGTATGGAGTGAACATGCCTTCTTTATGGGTGGGGACTACCTGGGAGTATGGAGAGTCTCTGGGACAAGCTGGAGGTACAGAGCAGACATTATGAGCCCTGGAAGTGGTGCATCATGGGTGGAGGTGTCAGCAAGCAGCTGCAGAGGCAGCCTGGCCTCCAGTATGAGTAATAAGAGATCTATCTGAGGCTGAGGTGGCAGCCCAGAGGGAGTCTGTAAGGTGTGAAAGGAACCTCAGCAAGTCAGAGATATGAAGCCGGCAACTTCCGGACTGACCTCCAGCTTAGCAGATAAATTGGATAAAAGAGAAGAAATGGAAATGTTGGCCTGACTTTTTTTTTTTTTTTTTTTTAATGACAGGGGTAAAAAGGTAAGGGTTCCTAAATTAGATTGTAATAAAGAGCCCTTCCTGAGACCCCCAAACCTGGGATCTATAAGATCCAAAGAGGAAGACGGCAAACTAGAGGTTATAGAAGGTATGCATCAGGCCTGACCTTTGATACAGAGAAAGGGGAAAATCCACGATCCGGCATGTGGACAGGGATTGTAACTATGGTCTGGGATGAGAGACCATGGTAGTCAGAGAGTCTTCAGCACTGGAATTGCTGGAAAAGACTTAAATAAGCAGTGAAAGATTCTCACGGCCTGGCTTGTGATGTTATGGGATGCAGGGACAAGTAGGACCAGTGTGAGCTCAGCGGAAGCAGGGAGACTGAGGAATCTAGCCGTATACCCATCCTTGAGACACAAGCCACGTCGCCGGAGGCAGTGCCAGGGGACTCAGTCCCTGAAAAACTGGCTCATATGGGTCCATAGAGACACGTGACCATCATCACTAGCCAACAGAAGTAGGTATGAGGGATGCGTGTGTGACGCCCAATTCACAGGGCCTGATAGGACAGTGTTCACCACAGACTTATGGAAGAGCTGTATTCAGCAAGGACCTCGAGACTGGCATGGAGATTTAGCACCTTTGCCTCGCCGTTGGTGGAGCGGGATCTTTATGAAGTGAGAAAGGCTTTAAAGGATCTAAGTGACTTAGGCCAGCATATAAAGAGTGACCATAACGTGAGTGAGCAACTCAGAGAAAAGAGAAAACGGAGAGGCAAGCATGGGAAAGTACTTCCCAACATGTACAGGGGCCAGGCGCAGCTATGCAATTCTTGGAAACTTTATGGTTGGATACGGCCCAGATGTGATGGGGGGAGGACTGTGGGGGAAGGGGGTGGGGATAGCCTGGATCTGTAAATGTTAAGTGTAAACAAGGATATTGTGTGGGGGGGTGGGTGGGGGAAGCAGATGCTCCCAGAATTTATAAGGTTATTGGGTTACTAAGGGTGGGTTACTTCTCTAGAGACTGTTGGCTAATGAGGCCCTAGTTGTCAACATTGCTGTGTGTTGCATTCCAGATGGTGAGACCCTTTAGCTAAAGACATCACATGCTTTGCTTGCAGGACTTGGAGAAACCACGCTAGAACTAGGCAGAAGTGTCTCTTCCCTTCCATCCAGCCCCGTAGTGCCGGAAGTTGCTACTAAAGTTGCTGAGGAGGATTAACACCGAAAGTCCTAGCTCAGCTGTGGAGCCCGCTTTCTTCACAGCGGGAGCGCCAGGCAAGCTGTGCCAGCTGGTGCCAGAATGGCTCAAACGGTTACGGAGAGAACCAACTTTTTGATTGGATCGAAGGCCCACTTAACAGCGGGAATCCATATCTGGTACTGGGAACATAGATAAAATCCCAGGATGAGGAAACTCAGGCTCCAGTGAAGAAACAACTGCTTTCTTAAATGGTGTGCTGGCTGAGGCGCTGACCCACAATGGTGTCGACAATCACAGTCCCACAGTCCGTGTCCATTCGGTTACTTTCCCAATTCCATTGTTTGTCTCTTTCCTCGCTTGTGTTTTGTAGTAGGGGAAATATCCCTCACGGTGGCCATGAGCTGGCCATGAACAAGGTTTGGTACCTAGATGGAGAACAATTAAGACATGTGTCACTTCCTACAGGGCTCAGGGACTCTTGGTGAAGAGGAAGCCAGAAATAATAGAAGAGCTGAAGAAAGGAGTGGCTTCAGGATACAGGACTATCCATGAGTCAGACTATTCTCCTCTTTGGAGCTCGGCTGGGCCTGCTTGCAAAGGATCGTCAGAGCTGGACTTGTTTTGACCATTGATGTTCTCTTATGCAAGGATGGGTTGCAGACCATCCAGAATCGTCATCTGAGTACCGGCTGCTCCCGTCAGGTTGTATGCAGTCCTTCTCTGATTGCTCTTGGTGTTCTCATGGGCTAGCGTCTACAGGTGGAGAAGGACTAGGGCTTCATCTACATGGGAAGTCGTCATCCACGCTAGGTGCAGACCTTCCAGTGTGGATGCTTTAAGGCCACCATACTCTCACCTGTAACCCCTCCCCTATCGTCCAGTCAGTAAGCCAAATAAAACCACTGGTTCCCCGGGGTGAACTGCTGTGGACCCAAGCCTCAGCTAATCGTGGAGACCTTGGAGGAGCAGGAGAGATTACTTATGTCTTCCCCAGGAGAGGAATTTTAGCAACAGGGTGGAAAACTATTTTTCCCCTAGGGTACTTTGTAAGCCAAAAGAAGTAATGGATGGTTTCATTTTCAAAGTAGTTATGTATGAAAAATAAAATCCTTTCCTCCTAATAGCTTAATTATTTGAAAAAGTTTTTTTCAAGTCACATGATTTGAAATTTTCTTCCTCCCTCCCCTCTGTCTTTCCCTCCCTCCCTTCCTTCCTCCCTCTCTCCTTTTCTTCTTTCTCCCATCTGGCCTGTTTGATCAGTAAGTCCTGGGGCAATGAGAGATCCAAGATGATGGCTCCAGCATGGCATTTGAGGTTGACATCTGGATTCTACACAATACAGGTCCCGTTGTGTTCACAATAGGTGTATCCACCTACTGTAATACACACACACACACACACACACACACACACACACACACGTGAATAACTTGCTCTCTGTGGTGCTGACATTGAACCCCAGACCTCACCTGTTACTAAGCACACATTACCACTGACTATATCTCCCCCACCGATTTTTAAACTTCGTGCTTGAGTGGCATCAGATAGCAGCATTGGCAACTTGCAGCTGATGGAATGGTGGCCCCACTGTTCAAAGGGATGTTGGCTTGCAGTCTGGAAGGCCATTCATTGAAAGTCTGTGAGATGGGCTGGGTGTAGGGGCACATGCTTTCCATCACAGCACTCAGGGGGTGGAGAGAGATCTCTGTGGTTTGAGGTCAGCCTGGTCTACAGAGTGAGTTCCAGGTCCACCAGGGCTATGTAGAAAGAACCCATCTCAAAAAAAAAAAAAAAAAAAAAAAAAAAAAGTCTATGTGTGGTTGTGATTCCGGTCCATGTTTTCAGCCACTATCCAGAGTCTGGATCATTGTCCCTTACCTGTGAGGTTATGATGGACAAATAAACAAATGAACTCACTGGAGAACTGAGCTTTTTCTTCCAGCGCTCAGAGACCATGGTGCTTAACCCAGATGTGGGATCTTCAGAAGATTTGTGAGCACTAGAAGTCAGGAACACCTGGAGACAAAAGACCAGGGTTCACAGGTGTGTCATGGGCGATGAGAGAAGACAGTCTCAGGCAGTAAACAGATCTTTGCCTTCAAGGCTCAGTTGGTAAAAAGCATGATTCAGGTCAGGTGTGGTGGCACATGCCTTTAATCCTGGCACCAGGGAGGCTAGCCTGGTCTATCTGTATGGCAAGTTCCAAGCTATCTAGTACTATATACTGAAACCCTGCCTCAAAGCAAAGCAAAACAAATCCCCATGGCTTAGTTGTCAAAGAGAGGTGGAGGTCACAGATTGACTTGTGTCGTCTCTCCAGCACGAGGATTCTCCTTGTCTGCCTCAGTGAAGTTCTGAACAAAAGACAAATGGAAACAGTGTCTACACTTCTAGGGAGAATGAGTCCCACAGCAAGCTGGCGGGGTATCCAGACTCCACATTAATTATTAGCTATTAACATTAATGTTTAGCCTTTCAAGATTACCTTTGAGCTCTAAAACTTATCTCTCTGTGTGCACGTTTATATATATGCAAGTGTATGCAGGTGCACACAAGTCTGTGCATGCTCGTGTGTGTGTGTGTGTGTGTGTGTGTGTGTGTGTGTACAACTATGATTATCCACGTGTAGAGGCCAGAAGATAATCTCAGGTGTCCTATCCAGACTCTGTCTACCTTTTTTTCTTCGTTGAAATTATAATTACATTATTTTCCCTTTCCCTCTCCTCCCTCCAGTGCCCCCACCCATTTGTCTCTCAGCTCACTCTCAAATCCATGGCCTCTTGTTGTTTAATTATTGTTTTACATATTTTTCTAAATACATAAATGCCATCTCTGCTCATTCCTTATGATGTTACTTATGTTTTATGAGGACCATTTGGTTATTGGATTACCAGTTGGGGTGCTCTTTCCCAGGGGAGACCATCTCTCCTGCTCTCAACATTCTCCAGTTGCCCATAGATCTCTATCTAGGGCTCAAGTCCTGTGAGTGCTCTCCCTTCCATGTCAGCATGTCCACTGGTGTCATCACTGTTCAGCTCCTGTTTAGGCAGCTATGCTGATGAGACTTGATGGGTGTAGCTTCTCTGACATTTCTAGGAGGCATTATCTCAGAGCTGACTTCCTGTTCCTCTGTCTCTCACAATCTTCCCCTCTCCCTTTTCTGTGAGTTCTGAGCCTTGGGTGCAGGAATGGTGTTGTGGGTGTGTCAGTTGAGACTAGGAACTACGTGGCCATTTGTTTCCTGTATTTTGAAAGGTTGTGGTTTTCTTAATGGTCTCTGTCTTTTGCAAAGAGATTTTTTTTTTTTTTTGATCAGGGGTGTGGGATACACTTCTCTGTGGGTGTAATTATAGATAAATGTTTAGATGGTAGTTAGGAATTAAGCCGATTTTAATGAAGTGGTGGTTGAGGAGTTCCTTCAAGACCCATAACTTCGGAAGTCCCCGGTAGTTATCTAGGTTTTCAGCACCAGGCCTAAATTCCATCTTTTTGAGCAGGCCTTAAGACCAATTAGAAAGCTTCTGATTACTGCTCAGTTATGTGTGACCTAGCTGCATGCGTATGGATTTTGTGCTACGATGGTCATTGCTTTAGCTCATAAGCATCGTAGCTGGGTAGGACTATTGGCCACTTCCTGCCTTGGTTGGGGCATTATTGCTATGATGAAACACCGTGACCAAAGCAACTCGGGGAGGAAAGGATTTATGGAGCTTACATTTCCACATCACAGCTCATCATCAAAGGAAGTCAGGACAGGAACCTGGGGGCAGGAGCTGATGCAGAGAGGTCATGGAGGAGTGCCGTTTACATACTTGCTCTTCATGGCTCGTTCAGCCTGCTTCCTTATAGAACCCAGGACCACCAGCCTAGGGATGGCCCCACCCACAATGGGCTGAGCCCTTCCCTATAAGTCACTAATTAAGAAAAAGCCCTACAGGTTTGCCTACAGCCTGATCCAATAGCTGCAGTTTCTCAGGTCTCCCTCCTCTCTGATGATTGTGTCAAGTTGATATAAAAAATAGTCACTATACCTCCCTCCTTTGGAAGCTTGCATGACACTTTTTTTTTTTTTTTTTAAATAGACTCTCTTTACTGGCCTGGAACTTGTTGAACTTGTTGATTCAGCTAGGCTTAGTGGCCAGCAAACTCTAGGAAGCTACTGGTACTGTGATTAAAAGCATGTGTAATCATGCCTGGATTTTCTTTTCCGGTGTGGGTTCTGAGGATTGAACTCTGGTCCTTGAAAAGGCAAGCACCTTACCAACTAACTGAGCTCTTTTCTTATCACCAGGTCAAAGATTCATAATGACATCTAACTCTCAGTTGAAGTTCTACATAGGCCTGTGGTGGCAAGGATGGTCAGTGGCCAGAGCCCCTCCTGCCTGCGCACAACAGCCTCAGTTCATAACTGCATGAGTCACCCCAGGCCCCTCTGATCTCTCTTCTAGTGTCTGGTGTCTGTCTCCATCCACTTTCTCTCCTCCTATCCTGTTTTTTACACCAAAGAGGAACAGGAAGTCAATACTCTAACCACAGAGAATTTGTTTCTTACAATTCTGAGGTTGGGAAGATGAGGATTGAGGTGAGGGGCTTTCTGCTGACAGGGCAAGACAGAATCCAAGTTAGCCCAGGGTTTTAAAAAAGATTTATTTTATGTATGTGAGTATACTGTCGCTGTCTTCAGACATATCAGAAGAGGGATTTGAATCCCTTACAGATGGTTGTGAATCACCATGTGGTTGCAGGGAATTGAACTCAGGACCTCTGGAAGAGCAGTCAGTACTCTTAACTACTGAGCCATCTCCCCAGCCCTAAGTTTTATTTTGTTTTTTATTGTATGTGTGTAAGTATTTTCCCTGTATGTTTGTGTACCTCACGAGTGCCTCGTACCGGGAAAGGCCAGAAAGAAATGGCGTTAGATTCCCTGGAACTGAAGTTATGGTTGTGAGCTACCAGTGTGGGCGCTGGGAATTGAACCCAGGTCTTCAGGAATAGTTGCCATTGCTCTTTATTGCAGAACCATCTCTCCAGCTCCCCTTTATTTAGTTTTTGAGACCAGTTTTCATGTGGCCCAGGAAGGCTTTAAATTCATTACATAGCTGAGGATGACCTTGAACTTCTGATCCTCCTGCTTCTACCTCAGGCGCAGTGGAATTGCAGACATGCACTACCATGCCTTGTGTTGAGCTGACTTTTATAACAGACCTGCTTCTTTGCTAACTCATTAGTTCACTGATTCATTAATAGTTCATTTTATTCTTGAGGACAGGCCCATGACTCAACATCTGCCAAATATATCACTCCCACATTCCATTGGCATGTGACTTGAGGAATTACGTTCCAACGTGAGTGTGTTGGTCAATTTTTGTCAACTTGACCCAAACCTAGACATCTGATATGTCTTCCTAGATATGACTGTAGATGCCACGAGACTCTCAAAGGACAGCTTGCCTTCGTCAGATTGCCCTGTGGGTATGTCTGAGAAACATTTTCTTGACTTCTAATTGATGTGGCAGGACCCAGCTCACTGTGGGCAGTTCCAACCCTGACTGATGGTCCCGGGAGGTAGCTCAATGTGTACCTGACAGCAGTATGGTAAGCAGCAGTCCTCCATGGTCTCTGCTTCAGGTGCTGCCTCCAGGTGCTTCCTAAGTTCCTGCCTTGACTTCCTTTTGTGATACACAGTAACCTCTAAATAAAGCAGTGTCTGCCCAGATTGGTTTAGAGAACAGTTTGTGACAGCATAATTTAGCATAAGTTTAGGAAGCAATAAACACCCACACCTTTTCATTTAAATTGGAGTGTCTCCTGCTGGGTTCCCTAAAGAATCTCTCCTGTGATCTCAGATCACGCGTCCCTTGAGGGTTTCAACAGGCTTTCCAGAGAGTTCTGTGTAGAATTTCTTGGCTAGTAAAGCACGGAGTGAGAGAACTGACCCTTACAAGATACTGGTGCTGGCTGCTCTTAAGTCAGAGGTCACCAAAGGTGGCAATGCTTGCAAATGCGTTGCAAACGAGAGCTGAAAGCTCAAGGTTGCACATCCCACAGTCCTTACAGTATAATCACCTTTCTCATGGCTGTGACAGGATACTTGACAGAGAGTTTAGCTTGGCTCACAGTTTGAAGGTACAGTCCACAGTGCCAGGGAAGGCATGATGGCAGGAGCAACAGGCAAGCTGGTCACATCGCACCTGTGGTTAGAATGCAGAGGGGGACGTGCAGCTCACAGTCGAAGCCCATGGGGTATGTCAATCACCTTTAGGGAGGATCTATCCACTTCAACTCAGTCTAGAAACTTCTTCACTGACAGACCCAGAGAACTGTCTCCTAAGCGACAAAATGACAATCAATATTAAACATACCTGGGCACTCCTTGATAGGTTCACCATCATCCAGCAGTTATCTGACAGCTTGGAGATAAAATGTCTCCCAAAGTCCTAGGTAATAGAGGCTAGCCCTCAGATTGGCACTACTGGGGAGTGGTGGAACCTTTGAGAGTTGGGACCTAGTGGGGAGTTACTCAGGCAGTTTCGGGTATATGTTGGATGCCGGGCTACTCTCTTCTCTTTTTTGCGTTTCTTGGCCACATCTGCATGGGGTGAGTGCTCCATCACATGCCTCCACCTGTGTGGCGAGTGCTCCATCACACGCCTGTGTGGCGAGTGCTCTGCCACACCGCAGTCCTGAGTCAATGGCACCAACTGACCGGAGACTGAAAGTATGGACTCAAACACACCTTTCTTCTTTTTAATTTAATTTATTCAGGATTTCCATGCCGCAGTGGAAATAAATATAGGATCTCAGTTTGCTTTCTATTGTTGTGATAAAGATCTCAACCAAAGGCAAATCATGTGTGGTAGGGGAGACATTTGACTTGCATATCCTGGGTCACAGTCCATTAAGGGAAACAAAAACAGGATCTTGAAGCAGGAACCGAAATGGAGGCTTTGGAGGACAATGCTTACTGGCTTCTCCCTGTGGAGTAACTCAGCCCTTTTTCTATACAACCCAGAAACACCTGCCCATAGTGGGCTGGGCCTTCCCACGTCACTCTTATCTTCTCAGATATGTCTATGTTTGTGCCAAACTAGACGAATCAGCCCACTATTCCATTAGATAACGGCAAGTCCGCATGCAACATACAGCACAGGATTTATTTCATTTTGTAGGTTAGGACACAAAGACTTAAAGTCTACTCCAAATCATGCAGGGTGGCCAAGCTCATGTTGGCCAAAGTGTTTATCTGAAGACTATTGTACAATATAAGCGTACTAATTTAAAGGTTGATGTGCAGTTGCGAAAGTTGGAAATCAATTTTGATTTTCAGAAATAAGGTATTGATTAGGCAATATAGTACAATGTAAGGCCCTCAATGGGGCCGTATACAACAATTAAAAATGATGTTGTGGACAGATGAGATGACTCAGCAAAAGTAAAAGTACCGGCCACCACCCGATGCCTGGGGCACACATGGTAGAAGGAGAGTACTTGCTCTTGTTAGTTGTTGTGCAAACACAATACATAAATGAACAAATACATGTTAAAAATTGAAGAATAATGTGGTATTTACTGACATGGAAATACTTATACAACATAATTGGGAAAAAAAAGGCATATATACATATGTCAACAATCTGAGCTGTTGACCAGGAGTGGACACCTGAATCCCAGTACTGTGGAGGCTGATTGTGAAGTTGAGACCTCTCTGGGCTATATAATATGTTCAAAGCAGCTTGAGAAATACAATGAGACCCTTATCAATATGCATATGCAAAGGTGCTTAAGCCAAAGTGGGGGCATACTACTATTTCATAAGCCATGCGTTGGGTTTTGCTTGACTTTTGCTGGTAGGGATTGAACCCAGGGCAGTTGCACATCAGGTACACATCCCTGTAGATTTTAAAGACTTGTTTTTATTTGTAATTTGGGGTGTGTGTGTGTGTGTGTGTGTGTGTGTGTGTGTGTGTGAGTGCTGGTGCCCTCGGAAGCCAGAGGCATCTAACCCTCTGGCTTTGGAGTTACAGGTGGTTGTGAGTCACCTCGGGTCTTCATGAGGTCCTCTGCAAGAATGGCATGCATTCTTAACCACTGAGCCAGCTCTCCAGCCTCTCACATTGTTTCTACTCTGTAGGAAATACTTAGATCTGGGTCTACTTGCAAAACCCAGCAAGTCTCTCATGTGTGTTCCATTTACTTTCTGTTTATTAATATGTTAACTTTCATAAATGTAGTTGAAATTCATAAACTTTCTTTTTCTTTTCTTTTTTCTTTCAAATTTTGCTTTGTTGTTGGTTTGGTTTTTGGAGACAGGGTTTCTGTTTAGCCTTGGCTTCACTGGGTCTTGCTCTGTAGACTAGGCTTGTCTCAAACTCAGAGATCTGCTTTCTGCCTCCCAAGTCCTGGGATTAAAGGTATGTGCCACCACCACCTAGTGAAATTCATTAAGAATTTCTATATGAATAATTTAGTGAAAAAAGTCACAAAAGACATATTTCATCTGTATGGAAAGGAAATTATATATGCTGTGCAGCTGGATTCAGATTCAGGATGATCCTGCATGAGCGTCAAAGTCGGAGAAACTGGGGCGTGTCACACGCTCAGCTTTCAATATATCCCAAGGAGAAATAACATGTAAAATAAATGATTTAAACTTTTGAAATATAAAACAGATGTTCTAAGGCCTACAAATACTGTTGAGAGAAACATATGGAGTGTGTAATCTAGTTTTTTCAACAATATTCACATATAATTTATTCTCAATAGGCAGGGAGAATTAGGTATAAGTTTGTAAAAAAGAGGAGACTCTGTCAGTCCTGTAGTGATTCCTGAGATTTTACATGGGGGAGGGGGGAGAGTCTGTGCCAGAGGACACATTGCAGGTCATTCCCCAGGCACCATTTACCTTAGCTTTTTGAGCTGACTGGGCAGAAACCCCAGGGATCTCTGTGTCCCTATCTCCTCAACTCTGGGGTTTTGAGTGTGCACCAATGCACCCAATTCTCTCTCCCCACTTAAAATGTGAGTTCTGGGGATTGGCAAACTCTTCATCCGCCATGCTGTCCCTCCAGCCCCTCTCACTATGTGATCTTGGGAAGTCTTTTCCCTTCCGTTCTCAGCATCTCCATCTGAAAGATGAGGGACCACTTCTCAGCAGAGAGGTACACAAGGATTGGCACCTGGTCCTGTTTGCCCTTACAGAGTCTGCAACATAGGCTATTCTCAGTGTATGATGTCATGAGCAGGTGAACGAATGGATGAACTATTCTCAGTGTAGAACGTCATGTGCAGGTGAATGAATGAATTGATGGATGAGTGAATGAATGAATGAACAGAAATGGAGTGGTAGTGTTGGAAGGGCTTTGGAAACATGACATACAGTCATAGTCCTCATCGTGTCCTGGGCCAGAGGATCCAGAGTTTGCAGGGACTTACAGAGTTAGATGAAGCTGTGCTTCACCCACCAGTGTGGGAAGTGGCTCAGGTTTCTGTACTTAGTAGCAATGCAATATTGTTCTTTGTCAGCCATGATATCTGTTCTGTTCTCTTCCTTCCTTCCTTCCTTCCTTCCTTCCTTCCTTCCTTCCTTCCTTCCCTTCCTCCTCCTCCTCCTCCTCCTCCTCCTCCTCCTCCTCCTCCTCCTCCTCCTTCTTCTTCTTCTTCTTCTTCTTCCTTCTCTCTCTCTCTCTCTCTCTCTCTCTCTCTCTCTCTCTCTCTCTATCAGGCAGAGTTTTTCTACACAGTCCAAGCTATGTCCTGAACTCCCTATGTTGACCAGGCTGGCTTCAGACTCATAGAGATCCACCTGCCTGTTTCCCAAGTATTGTAATTAAAAAGGCATACACCAGCATACTCATGGGTTTTCTTTTTCCAACCATGACATCTTAAACACACTATACACCTTTAGCTGTTATCTTGTTTTCTCATTGGTAAAATGAAAGTGATTATTAATATTTAGTTCATAGGGTTGCTATGAGCATTCAAACAATCTCTTTAAAAATTAGCTCAACATCCTTGGAGTTACTCCAGTTGTGTGGTAACAGCCACTAGGCAAGAATTGCCTCTCTCCATCTACAGACAAATTACTGTCCAGAAAAGGACACACATGCAGAATAGTCGACTGATTATATCTGCCTAGACAGAGTAATCAGTCCTTAATAATCCTGCATCACCAAGGTCTGTCAGATGATTCTGGGCCAGAAGGCTGAAGATTTGATGCTCCAACGTTCGGTAGTATAGGGGCTTTTCAGGTGTTCAGAGGTCTCTATAAATTGGCTAAGTTTTAGAAGCTATGCTTTGTGCTTCCCACAATTATAGTTAACTCAGTCATTCTGGATTTCTGATGGGGTTGAAAACTTACAGCTATTTACCATAAGAGAAAAGATTTGAGTGGATGGTCGTCAGCTGACATTCATCCTAAAGCCAGGTTCAGAACTAAATGTTTTAGTTAGGATAAATGACAGAGGTGCTGGTTAGTCAACAAAAGGATGGATGGGGTATTAGGACTATCTTGTACCTCACTGGTACAAATTGGCATAATTATGCTCTAATTGTATTTTGAGAGAAAAGTTTCATTTTAACAGGAAGGGTGATGTGTAGGAGAAGCTAAGGTAGGAGGAGTACTGAGAGGAAGAAAAGGAGTAAGAAGAGGAGAAGGAGGAGAGGAGAAGCTAGGTGATGAAAGAGAGAAAGGGGGGAGACAGGGAGACAGATATTCATGTATCTCCACCAGTCAAAGATAGTTGTTATATCTAGGTCGGTCAGTGGGTTACACCTCTGATTGAACAATTCCAAACTTATAACGCTTATGATTAACATTATTTTAAAAAAATGTATAAATGCAAAAAGGAAAAGGGGGCATGGGATAGGGGTTTTCTAAGGGGGGGGGAATGGGGAAAGGGGATGGCATCTGAAGTGTAAATAAAATATCTAATAAAAACAAAAAAACAACAACAAAAAAAAAAAACAAAAAAAAAATTAGCTCAAAATGGTAGATTGATTTTCAATTGCCTTTTCCTATCCCAAATCCTTAAAACTGGTAGAAAAAAAATATACACACAACATTAATCTCTATTGTAGAGAACAAGAACAGGTGAGCTCAGATGGTGCACATCTTCTTTGTTTGGGGTTTGGTTTTCAGAGCCAGAGTATTACTATGTAGCCCTGGCTTGCCTGGAATTTGCTTTGTAGATCAGGCTGGCCTGTAACTCAAATCTGCTTGCCTCTGCTTCCTGAGTGCTGGGATTAAAGGCGTGTGCCACCATGCTTGGCCTATCTTGTTTTTTTGAGACAGGATTTCTCTTTGGCCTGGAACTTACCAGGTAGGCTAGGCTGGCTGATCAGCAAGCTCCAAATCTGTTTCTGCTTTCCCAGTGTTGGGATTAAAGGTATATCATCATGCTCAGCTTTTTTTTTTTTTCCCTAAGATTTACTTTATTTGTATATGTGTTTTGCCTGCACATTTGTCTGTATACCTGGTGCCCATGGAGGCCAGAAAAAGAGTGTTGGAACTGGAGTTATAGGTGGTTGTGAGCTGTCACATGGGTGTTGGGAACGAAACCTGGGTCCTGTAGAAGAGCAATAAATGTTCTTAACCCTTGAGCCATCTTTCTGGATCAGTTGACTGGCTCTGTACATGGGTGTTGGGGATTAACTTCCGGTTCACATGTTTGTATAAGTAAGCACGTTAGCAATCGAGAAAGTGCCCCAGTCCTGAAGCTTTGAGGAATCTCTTGTTTTAAAAAAGAGGTGGTGTTGCTGGAGGGTGGAACCACTGCAATCTGAGCAGGGATGGGATGTGGCTTTGCAGGTGAAATGATTGATAGGCCGGGGGGGGGGGGGGTTGGGTAACCAACAGGGTAATGTACTGGGATGTTAAGATAGGAATGACAGAGCCAACCAGCAGCCATCCCCACCCCCACTTCCTCATTTAACCAAACAGTGTGCAGCAGTGAGATGTGCAAGCTCTCCACTTACAAAGGCCAAGCAACAGTCCCTCCCCACACCAGGCTCAGACAGAGACTGTAGAACAAGGATGAATTATACCGAGGTGCTGGGGACCTAGCGCATGAGTTTCAGGGGTAGTGGGCGAGCAGCCAGGGTGACTTATCAGGCCATAGGTAGACATTTAGGGCATGTGCTCAGAGGTGGTACTTGCTGCTGTTTCATGGTAGCCAGGGGCCAGTACATCCAAGGCCAGTGTACCAGGGCAGGATCATCCCCAGGCAGCCTGAGGATATGAGGCCAGACAGCATGTGGAGTTTCCACCTTTCTCTCCTTCTGTCTGAGCTGTGCAGATCTCTAATCATTCCTCTCTGGTTCTGCTGAAAGTAAAAGGGGAAAAGGGAACTTAAAAAGCGGAACTGGAATGTGTGCTTAAAAGCATGTCCTATTTAAAGCTAAAGCCCCAGCTTTAAGAGAAGTCAGCATAGAGGAAGACTGTTTAAGTGGGGATCAGCACTGAGCCTAAAGTCCTTTAAGTCCTCCTGCCCTGACAGCTCCAGGCCTGGGGTGGGGGCAGGATGTGCTGCGCTTTAGCTTTTCGCTGTGTCTGCAGGTCCACTTGTTCATTCTGCTCAACTCAGACTCTCTGCCAAAGCACACAGGAAGGCCACAGGGATGGCAGTAGCACTGCCGGCAGTCTGAGTCGTTTCACTTGTCACCTTGAGGTCTAGGATCACCTGAGAATATGGCCTCTGCTGGGGAGTATTTATTAGGTTAATTGAGGTTAATTGTGAGTAGCACCATTCTCTGGGCTAGAAGCCTGGGCTGTGTGAAAACAAGAAAGTGAATTGAGCACGTGCATCCATCGTCATTCTCTCTGATTGTGGGTGTGATGTTATGTTACCAGCTGCTTCTAGCTCTTGGTGACTTGAATTCATCACTATGATGGACTGTCCCTTTGAACTGTGAGCCAGAATAAGATATTTCTTCTTATATTGCATCTATCGATATAAAGAAGAAGAAGGAGGAGGAGAAGGAAGAGGAGGAGGAGGAAGAGGAAGAGGAGGAGGAAGAGGAGAAAGAGGAGGAGAAGGAGGGGAAAGGAGGAGGTAGAGGAGGAGGAGGAGGAAGAGGAGAAAGAGGAGGAGAAGGAGAAGGAGGAGGAGGAGGAGGAGGAGGAGGAGGAGGAGAAGAAGAAGAAGAAGAAGAAGAAGAAGAAGAAGAAGAAGAAGAAGAAGAAGAAGAAGACCACCAACAAAGCAGGACAGAAGGCAGAACAAAGACAAACAAACAAAATTAAAGCCTGTGCCTTCAAGTATGACCTAATTTGTTATTTATGTTCAGTAAAGCATTCTCATTCAACATGTTAATTTGGGAGAGAGGCACAAACATTCAGTCTGTAGCAATGAACTTGAAATGTTCATGGAGAAAAAGAAGCATCTGTGTTGGTGGGCTTTATGTGTGGGATGGTTGCACCCACTGCTTAGTTAAATGGCAGTAGAACTATGTGGCTGGAGGAGAAAGTTGTATAGCTATGATTGACATACATAGTCAGTTGATGTCAGTCACAGAGGCAGCCCTTTGTAATGTGGGTGAGTCTCCTGCTATCCAGTCAAGGCAGGGCTAGCCAAAACTACAGTCTTCTAGAATAAAAAGCATTAGCTGGATTGTGACAAGAAATCTCAAAGGAGTTTCAGTCTGCTGGCCTACTCTACAGATCTCAGAACTGGCTAAATCTAGGATAGTTTGAGTACCAAAAAAATAAAGAACTAAATTAATAGATCTTAAGATGTCAAAGACAAAAAGAAAAAAAGAAAGAAGAAGGAAGGAAGGAAGAAAGGAAGAAGAAAGGAAGGAAGGAAAGTTAGACTAGGTGTAGTGGTGCACTTCTGAGACTGCACCAGACCAGTCTGGGCTAAAACAGGTGCTAGGATAGCCTGGGCTATGTCAGGAGAACCTATCTAAAAAGCAAGACAAAGCAAAATAAACCCCCCAAACAAACAAAAATCTCAAAGCAAATTCAACCAGTCAGTCAAAGAAAACAAACAAACAAACAAATAAACAAACAAAATGTCTGCAGGAAAATAAATGGTACTGGAAACTATATTAAGCAAGGCAGCTAGGCTGGGAAGACAGGCTGGGAAGCAGCATGCTCTCTGGTTGCAGGTCCTGGCTTCTAAGTCTCCTATGTGTATTTACTTGTGAGATGTAAATGTGTAGAGGCCAGGAAGCTAAAAGGGGCCAAGAGAGGAGCAAAGAGGCTGGAAGGGAGAAGCTGGGGAGGTGATAATGTAACACCGGTGATACAGACACAGGAGAGGGAATGCTGGGCGGAAAGCTTTAACAGGAACAAGGGAGCAGCAAAAAGGCGCAACTGAAACTAAGTATGAAAATGCCAAAAAGAAAACAGCCAGTTTGTAAGCTTATTAAAAAAAATAATTAAAAATATCTCAGTGCATTTACAGCAATGTTTAAAAAGAAAGTGGAAGTGGGGACACCCACCTCATCTGTCACTACTGATGACAGTCCTACCATTTCCTCATTCTAGGAAGGAGGCACAATCGTGCATTTGTTTTTGTTTTTAAACAGGAAATGTAGAAAGATATTAAAGTTGGAAAATCTCTCTTTGTGGCTCCCAGTGAGAAATCAGGTCACCGAATGGGTCATTCTGGACACTGAAAGTTCCTGTCAGAGAGTCACTGGGGGTTAGATTCTGTGCAGTGACAAATGACCTCCCTGCAACTACACTGCTCACTGCAATGTGAAAACGACCTGTCGTGATGGAGTCATGAAGCATCATCACCTTAGCAACAGTCCAGCCAGCATCAGGCATTTCTCAAGCTGGCATGGTCAAGTGTGTATATTCAATGTGTGTAGATTTATTTTCTAATTCAAAAGGTGATCACTAGCTTTATTGATCTGTGTGTGTTACGGAGACAAGTCTGTGCTGTGGCATGTGTGTGACAGCCAGAGGACAACTTTCAAAAACTGTTTTCTCCTTCTGCCCCGTTGGTCTTTGGGGATGGAACTCAGGTTGTCAGGCTTGATGACAAGTACCTTTATGAAGATAGACCTATTTTCTAGGGTGTGGTTATGCCAGGTTCAAGGCTACAGAACAAATCAAACCTCCAGGAAAACAGTTGTCTCATGTTCAGAATATGAGCTACTCAGTTGATAACTAACCCCTCCTTCCCCTTCCTGTCCCCCCATCCCCCCCTTCTATGTGTGTTTGTCTGTCTTTGTCTTTCTTTCTCTGTGTATGTTAAAACAAAACAAAACAAAACAAAACAAAATAAACAAACAACAACCAATCCCAACAACACCAAAACAACAGCCAAGCTCAGAGGTATGTCAGCAGGTAGAGGCAGCTCTATCCTTGGGGCTTACAGAATGCCCTAGGCAAATTGGAGAGTTTTAGGCCATAGGGAGACCTTATCTTAGAAACAAGGTATATGGCTCTGAAGAATGACATCTAAGTTAGTGCTCTGGCCTCCACAAGTACACACCACATACACACACATACACACACCACATACACACACACACACACACACACACACACACAAAGAGAAAGAAAGAAAAGGAAGCCTTAAAAAGAGGCAAGCACTTCGTGGGCACAGAGGATTGTGGGATGAGATACATCTGACAGATCTGACAACATTGCTGTGACCGCGGGCAGAGCCCGTTGAATTGGACATTGTCAGATGTTTACTCGGAGTGAACAAAAACCATGATTATGTTGTGTTCTCTTCTGTAAGATGCAAAATGCAAAACCCATGATTTCATTGCAAGAGTAATGCTGGCCACCTGCACTTCGGTGAATGTGCGTCTGTCTATCCCAGTGAGCCTGTCCTCAAGGTCCAGCCAGGCCAAGCCCAGCTGTGTCCCCAGAGCTTTCCCCAGCTCCATAGCTCCTGGAGTTATGTAGCCAGGCAGGATTAGTAGATGTTGACTTCAGAAGAAAGACAGAGCATCAGGAAAAAAAAGTAAGTTAAATATGACTTAAAGCCGTATGTCCTGTCCAGACCTATTTTAACCAATGTTCACAGAGAAGGAGAAATGGTTGGGGAGGATAGCTTATGTGGTAAAGTGCATACCTTGCAAGCCTGAGAATCTGAATTTACACCTGAGAGTCCACATTAAAGAAACTCTGGGCCCAGCGGCTCATGCTTGTAACCCCAGAGCTAGGCTCATCCCTGGGGCTGACTATCCAGCCAGCCTAGCCTATTTGACAAGTTTAGAGCAATGAGAGACCCTGTCTCTAAAACCAAAATAGACAGTACTGGAAGAAAGACACTTGTGGCTGACCTCTGACACACACAGCACTCATACCCACAAAGATACACACACATACACACACACACACACACATACATACACATATACACACATGTACATACACACACATGGACAAACACACATGTACACACACACACGTACACAAACATGCCCATACACACAAGCACAAGAGAGGAGGCACAAAGCAGCCATGAGTGAGAAGATGGCTAAGCAGAAAAGGTTAGACAAATACCCTTGCCATGGATGAGACCTGAGCTCTAGGGAGGCCACGGTCTCCCCATTTTCTTTCCAGTGCTGAGGGCCATATCTGAGCTTGGGTGAATGGTTCCCACAGCCTCTTCATGGCACATTTCCTGAACGCTTGGTCTGTGTCCACCCCCAAGGATAGTACTGGGTGCTACTGTTATCCAGACCCAATGTCTATCCCCCAACAGCAGAGTTGAAGGCTGTGGCTCTCCAACAGATTCACCTCTACTCAAGGAAAAGCCAATATTGTGTAAAGTGTGTTAGTTTTTCAGTGTGGCAGCTGAACAGGAAGTGATTTGTTTCCCCTGTGTGACTGTCATTTCCTCTGCATTTTAATCATCACTCAGAGAAGAGCACACACCCTCATTCACTGTCAGGTTAAGAACAGGGACTAAAGCTGGGGAAGTGGGTCAGTCACTAAGGTGCTCGCTGCTCAAACACAGGCTCCTTCGCCCCTAAGGTGAGCATGTGTGCACCTGTAGCCTAGGCGGTAGGAGGAGGGGCTGGGGCTGGGTGGAGACCAGGGGGTCCTTGAGGCTGGATTCTCAGCAATCTTAAAAGAAAGGTGGAGAGCCCCATTCTTCCACTAGGACAGGGCACATTTCTAGTGTGTGGCGGGGTGCTAGGTATACAAGATAGGCAAGCACTGCATTCTAGGGGAGTATGGCAAAGAGTCACAGTCCTAAGTTAGTGAATCAAAAAAGGCATGCTGGGTGCTGAGCTAAGTTCTGGTTTTGTCTCCCAGTCCCATCTCCCAGAAATACGACTCAGACTTAAATTATACTTACAAATACCTTGTTCACATAGCTAGGCTCTACTCTGACTAGATCATAACTAAATATTTATTTTAACCACATTTTGCCTCCTGGCTGGTTACCTGAGCTCAGGTACTATGTGTCCATGCATCTGTCTTCTCATCTCTTTTTGGGCTCCTCCCCTGCCTCATTCTCTCTCAGATTTTTTTTCCTCCCAATGTCCCACCTCTATTTTCTGCCTAAGCCATAGGCCTTAGGCTTTTTAATTGATAGGTGAGGAGGCAGCCATACAAAATGACCTCTCTACACTGGGCGAGCTGATGCCAAAGTCGAAGATGTCATGCCAAGTAGCTGGGTCTCTGTGTGCTTGTGCTTCTGTGTGTACATGCACACCTGTCTTTAGAAAAGATATATGCAGAGCCCCAACTGTGTACAGCCTGGGCAAAGCCGTGATGTATGAAGTCAGGGAACCATCTCTACCCATCTAGGTATGTTCCAACACACAGTCACTTGGGACTTAAAGACTCAAATGGCTTCACAGTTGGATTTTGGGTATGCATGATGGATTTGGATAGAAGAAGAGACAGAAAAAAATGAGAGAATAAGGAAAAACCCGTCCTGAAGAAGCAGAAGGAACATGGGAGAGGGGAGACCAGCTATGGCAGAATTTCAGTTGACCCAGGTTCCCAGCAGCATTAGATGATTTCAGTCTTTTTAATCTGAGCTACTTCTTTCTATACATGCACAGTGTTAGCCCATCTGAGTTTCAGCTTGACTTCCCCTAAAGATGAGGGAAAACGAGCCTCTTATTATATGCATAAGCTGTTGTTTATTACCATAACAAAATACCTGACAAAAGTAACTTACGGAAGAAAGGGTATAGTTTAGCTCATGGCTAAAGAGTACAGCCCATCATGGGGGAAGTGGGAAGAGCTGGTCACATCGAATCTGCAGTCAGGAAGCAGAGAGAGATCAATGTCATTTTTCCCTCATTTTCTTCAGTCCAGGATCCCAGCCCATATCAACAAACACAATCTAGGTACTTACTCATATGCATGTTCAGAAGTTTGCTTAAGTGGTCCCAGATCCTGTCAAGCTGACAATCAGTATTAACCAGCATGCTTTGCTTATTGACAGTTGTGAATCTTCTTTGGGGAAGGGTTTCTTTGAATAATTTGCCTGCTTGTTTTTAGTGAGCTGTTTCTTCTGATTAGGGAATTGCTGTACATCCTTATGTATTCTGCATACAAGTCAGGTCTGCATATCATAGGCGAGCTTATCTGTGTAGATTAATCCTTCATTTTCACAATATGCCTTGGGGAAAGAACACTTTCAGGACTTTCAAGTTCCATTTAGCAATCTTCTATGACCTTGAACAACTTTTAAAATATTTATTTATGATGTGTGTGTGTGAGCTCAAATGTGCTACGGCCCGTGAAAGCCAGAGGGAATCTCCAGAGTCAGTTTTCATCTTTCTCCTTGTTTTGAGGCAGGGTCTCTTCTTATTCTGTTGTACCATATGCTTCCTGTCAGCCAGCCCTTGGGATTCTGGGCCATTCTCCTGGGTCAGACTGTCATCTGCTTTGTCATCAGGTGTAGTGAGGTCAGAATACCACTGCACTGGGTGATTCCATTATTTCAGAAATTAAACTTGTGCCATCAGGCTTGCATGGAAGGTGCCTTTAGCTGATGAGCCATTTTGCCAGGCACATTTAGCTATTTTTAATGGTAGCTTCATATTAAAGTTATAAATACACCAAACTTAAACATAGCCAACTGCGACTGAGACATTTATATGGGCCTCACTTTTCACCATGGTACTTACCCCGTGCTCTGGCACAGCAACCCAGAATGCATACATTTGTCATAGACCCTGACACTGCTGTCCTAAAGGGTACCGTGCCTTGTGCCCTGTAAGTATGATTCAAGGAAGTGAACAGTCCTCTTAGATACCCTATAGTATTTATGTGTGTTTATAGATTGTTGAAACTTTAGCAATGCTTAAAAGGGGCAGGGGGAGTTTTGCCTCCGTGCTTTGTTTAAATAAACCCTGTTTTGTTTGTTTGGTAGCTAATACAAGGATAATTATAGTAAACTTCCGAGAAGCATCTCCCAGGTTGGGCTCTTGCCTCTATAGGATCTCAGCAGTGATTTGTTGCAGGAGCGCTGGGCAAAGGGCGGTTTGCTCTTCTGCACTTCTGTTTACACATTGGTAAAGCTTGCAAAGGTCAGACTCCTGCCTTACCTGAGATACAGGCCACATACTACACTGACGAAAGAGACTGGGTAGAGGGTAATCATCACCATTTACTAGTCCCCTAAGTGCAGGGCCAGGAATGTTTAGGTTACTTCCAACTCCTAACAATAGCCTGGCCAGACCAGTGGGATTGCTTTCTTTGAAAAAAGCAAGTAGTTATCGGCCCAGGGCCACATACCAATGTGGATAGTAGAGCCACTCACGGTGGCACTAAGCACTATTGTTGGGTGATCTTCTCGATCCACTATCTTTTAGGTTTATTACGGATTGAGAGGTCAACAAAAACACAGAGGAGAAACGAGGAAACTGTCATCTTGAAAAGTTTTCCTTATCTAATTGTGTGCCTGGGGTTGATCTCCTCAATCTTCTTATATCTTATTCATTGAGACAGGCTCTCTCAATCAAACCCAGAGCTCACTGATCAGGCTTCTCTGAGTAATCTGCTTGCTCTGGGGTTTCCCTGTCTCTGCCTTCCAAGCCTAGAGTTACAGGTGGACGGTTTACCTGGATTCTGGGGATCTGAATTCCTTGGGCTTGCATAGCTTTAACCATCCAGCAACATACTCAGCCCAGGCACGACTATGCCCCCTGCCCTGAACCACACGCCCTTCGGAGGACTTCTTTTTCTGGTGGCAAAAGGGCAGAACTGGTTTACATACTGTCAGAAGCTTTCTTGCTATTCTGGAGCCAGCAGGTGAGCAAGTAACTGACCCACTGCTGAGACCCCTCGAAAGATCTGTGTCAGTAGGTTTGGAAGCTGGGGTGCAAGGAGGGAGATTCTTTTGGAGAGCTCTTAGGATACTTGTCTTCCCTGGTCTGCACGGATGGCCACAAAGAAACTGGACAGACCCAGGGAACGCTGTGTGGGCAGCTGTGCTCAGCACAGACTATGAAGGGCTTGTCCCGAGCCCCTTTCCCCACTCTAAGCATCTTTCCCTGACCTGGGTGTGCAGGCACGCACATGACCCAGTGCATTCTTTACTTTTCTTATTAATACAACAAAATACTTGACAAAAACAACCCAAGGGGGAAAGGATTTAGTTTGCTCGCAGTTGGAAGGTATAGTCCATTATAGTGGGGGGGGGGGGGAAGGCATGAAGGCAGAAGCTTGAGGGGTCACAGTCCACAGTCAGCAGAGAGAAACAGTCCACAGTCAGCAGAGAGAAACGGAGGGGAGTTTTCTTCAGTTTGTTTCGTCTGGGACCCATCCTGATGGAATGGTGCCACTCACATTTAGGGTCTTCCCAGATCAATGAGCTCAGTCTCTCTCACAGACATATCCAGAGAGCTGCATTCTAGGTGACCCCAGATCTTGTCAAGTTGTTAACCAACACATCCTGTTTGCTTGAGATAATCAGAGTTGTGTATTTCTTGGGTATAGTTACTTTTCTTCTTACTACTAAAATCTGTCCCATGTTTGACATTCCAACAAAGAGGTTGAGGTAGAGGCATACATGAGAGTAGCTTGGAGGTACCTGTAGGACTAGGTATGTGCTGGAGTTGTCTCTCAGAAGGATAGACCATATATTAATGGTATATGATGTCTCTTTTAATTACAAGTGATCTCTGATTGGATTTATTTACCTATCCATTTATTTTATATTGGGTCTTATACATCCCAGATTGGCCTAGAATTCAGTATGAGGATGACCTTGAACTTCTTATCTTTCTGTCTTCACTTCTATGATATGCTTTCACTTGCACGAGCTCTCTCTCTGTCTGTCTCTCTGTCTCTCTCTCTCTGTAGGCGGGGTCAACTTTAGATCTTTGGATATCTTGCTCCATCATGTTCCATCTTCCTCCATCATGCTCCATCTAATTTTTGAGATAGTGTCTCTCACTGAACCTGGAACTCATTTAATTGAGGGAGGTTGGCTGGCCAGCAAGCCATTGAGATTATTCTGTTTCCACTCAAGTGCAGCAGCACTAAAGTTACAGGTGCACACTTTTATGAGGGTGCTGGGGATCTAAGTCAGGTCCTCTTGCTCATGTGTCAAACACTTTATTGACTGAACCCCAGGTCCCCCCAAAAAGCCTTAAACTCTCTGGATCATACACACGTCCCTTGAAGCTAGGTATGCATATATCAGGTGCAAAAAGAAACGTTTCCCCTAAGTCATACTATCTTAGCTGTTGCACAGCAACATACAGCAACTTCCCCTTCCATATAAGGTAGCATCTCCATTGGTGTAATCCTTGTCCAGTTCTGTGTTGACGAGGCAGCCATGTTGGCGAGGCTTCATAGGTGTAGATTCTCTGATATTTCTAGGCGATGAACTGTCACAGTAAACATCCTGCTTTTCTGACTCTTACAGTCTTTCCTCTCCCTACGATCCCTGACCTTTGCAGGAGTTGTATTATAGATGGGGCTGGGCACCATATGGTAACTTGTTCTTTGTATTTTAATCCATTGTGGTTTTCTTTAATCGTTTCTGTCTGTTGCAAAGAGACGTTTTTTTAGATGGGGGTGGGAACTATATTTACATGTGGGTATAGGTATTTAGAATGTAAGTAGGAATTGTTCTGGTTTGGTAAATGGCAGTTGTAGGCTCTCCCTCAAGATCTATGACTTCACCAAGCATCAGGTAGCTGGCTACTTGGTTTCTAGTACCAGGCATAATTCCCCTCTTGTTAACTGGATTTTAAGGTCAATTAGAGAGATGGTCATTTCTGCAAAGGTACCTGTGCCTCTACTATAGCCTGAGGGATTTTGTACCATGGTGGTCTCATTGTTTTAGTTTATAGGCATCATAGCTGGGTAGGTTCCCTTCCTTAAAAACTTGCATGGCATGTCCTGACACCACAACAAAAGATTCTTAAATGCACATTGCTAAGTGAAAGAGGCTGAAAAGGTTATATCCTGGCTATGGTTCTATTCTGACATCAGAGGAGTATCGATGCTGAAGAGATGATGCAGCAGTTAAGAGCACTGGGTACAATGTGAGATGACCCAGGTTTGATTCCAATCACCCACATGGTGCTCATGACCACCTCTAATTCCATCCTTAGGGAATGTGATGCACTCCTCTGGCCTCCTTAGGCATCAGGAATGCATGTGGTGTACAACGTATACAGTGGCAAAAACACTTGTACACATAAAGCAGGACATTATTTTTAATAAAAATAATATAATTGTTAACAAAGGTGCTCAAATAAATAATATTCTGCAGCTCCTGAATTATAAAAGAAACTCAAGGAGGGCTGGAAAGACAGCACAGCCATCGAAGACTAGATTTACAACCCAAAGTGTAAAAGAATCATGAGGAAATCCTGTTTCTCTGCAAGAAAAAATTTACCATTCTTAGCATGTCTATACAATGGACATTGCTACATCAGAACAACCAAACCCAGAACACTGACAGCACTCAGAAGCTAGTGTGGTTGTGGATAGAGTGGTAGGATCTGGCCTTTGCTGGTAAGAATGCAAAATGATTCAGCTACATTAGAAAATAGCTTGGGAAAATCTTTTAACACTGAATTTATTCTTGTTGTTTGGTCCAGCAATTGCACGTCTTAATACTTCTCCAAAGGAGTCTATACCTTATATTTATAAATACCTGAATACCAGCTACTTTCAGCTAGCTTATTTACAATTATCCAAAATTAGAAGCCAAGAAGATGTCACTTAATAGGTGAGAGGGACGGCTGTGATGTTTCAGACAAGGGGATGCCATTCATGCTGAAGGGCATGAGTTTCTAAGCCACGGAAAGATGCAGGAATCTTGCCCTCCCCCGTGCCCTGTGTCTGCTATGCCTGTGTACTATGCATGCTTTGAGTGTCAGTGCATATGGAAGGCTAAAGTTGATGTCAGGAATCATTCCTGATTGCTTTTGCACCTTAGTCACGGAGGCATGTGACTCAGTCAAATCCAGATCTTGCTGAGACAGCTCACTAGCCACCTAGCTCTGGGGGACACCGTCTCTACATTTTAAGACTGGAATTACAGGCAGATTGCCACACCTGCCCAGCATTTATGTGGGTTCTGTGATCCACACTTTTGCCCTCAGTCTAGCGTGACAAGTGCTTTAACCACTGATCCATATCGCTACCTATGTGACGGAAGTGAAGGAGGAATCTCAAATACATATTACTAAGTGAAAGACACCAACCTATAAGGGTAATGTACTGTGCAGTTCCAACTCCATGGCATTCTGGAAGTGGCGCACCAGTGTGGAATATGAACAGGTCATGTGTTGATGGGAGCTGGGGATGAGGGGGGTGAATAGCTGGAACACAGGAGACAGTGAACTGCCCCATGTATGGTATGCATGATGCTATAATGGTAAACACGTTACTATACACTTGTCCAAACCCATGAAATGTACATCACCAAGAGTGAACCTAGTAGAGAAATGAGATTATCAGGTTAATCAACTGTAACGAAGGGCCACTCTGATGCAGATGCTGATGGAGGGGAAGGCTACGTGTCATGGTTAGTGTTGTCAACCTGACACAACCTAGAATCACCTGTGAAGAGAATCTCAGCGAGAGAGTGTCTAGATCAAGTGGGTCTGTGTGCATGTCGGTGGGGATTGTCTTGATTGACTTAATTGATGGGAAAAGACTCAGTGTGAACGGTGTGAACGTGGGTGGCCCCACTCCCTGCTGTTGAGCCCTGGATTGTAAGAGAGTGGACAGAGCTAGCTGTGCACCAAGTAGACTTCATTTTCTCTGCTTCTGATGTGACTAGTTCCCTTAAGCATTTGCTACTGTGATGCTTCCATTGTGATGGACTGAAATTTGGGATTGCGAGACAAAATAAGACCCTTCTCCCGACACTGGTTTTTATCCAGGTAATTTAATCACAGCAACAGAAACAAAACCAGGACACCATGCCTGAGTGTGAGCGGCAGGTACATGGGGAATGACTGTGTCTTCGGCTCAGTTTTGTTGTAAACTTAAAACTGGTCTAAAAGGATCTGGAAAGACCAACAGTTAAGCACATTCTGCTCTGCCAGAGGACCTGTGTTTGGTTCCTAGCTCTTGGGTGGATCAACACTGCCTGTGACTCTGGCTCCATGGGATCTGAAACCCGCTTCTGGTCTCTGTAGGCACCTGCAATCACATGCACATATCCAAATGCCTGCTTGTACACAATTTAAAACAAATCAATCTTTAAGAAGCCGTTTTGAAACATAAAGTCTATTAGAAACATACATTGTTTCTCTGCCTCCTCTAAATCCAGGTCCACAGTGCACATACTGTTCCTGAGCCTTTGTGCTTTCTCTCTCTCTCTCTCTCTCTCTCTCTCTCTCTCTCTCTCTCTCTCTCTCTTTCTCTCCATATTTGTTGCTTCCCAAATACTGTTCTAAAAATAGTTTTCTTGTAATTTTTGCATTCACAATTTTTGTATGTGTGTGTTCATATGTATGGTTGCACATGGAGACCAGACAACAACCTTGGGTGTCATTCCTCAAGATACTGTCTACCTTGGTTTTTTTTGAGACAGAATTTACCTGGAATTTGCTAATTTGCTTAGGATGGCTGCCCTAACCTGCACAGTGCATACACTCTTTGCCCACAGCCCCTTGCTGCGTGTGGTGTGAGTTTGTGTGTGTGGAAGGGTGATGCGAGACTAACCTTGGCTAGAATTCCTCAGGAGCTGTCCAGCTCATATTTTGGTACAAGGTCTCTTACTGGCCTGGACTCCACTGTCAATTAGGTTGGCTGGCCAGTGAGCCTGCGTCTTTATTTGGGTTGTGGAGATGGAACTAGAGCCTCAGCATTCTTTCTTGATGTATGGTTGTTCTGAGTCTTTGATCCTGGGGATCTAATTAATTCCTACATAGATTTGAGGATAACATGTATATATTTGGTTGTCTTTTCATTTATAATTATGCCAAAGGCACCACTTTCCTCCTATTTTCCAATTGTGAAAGATTCTCCAAAGGCTTCTTTTACTGCTCTGTTGCCATGGCTGGCTGTTTCCCAATGAGGAACATTTTTGTTGCTTTGTATTTTTCTGTCATATTTTGAAACACCAGAAGCCCAGTGAAGCAGAATCTTCTATTCCCAGGGGCTGACTGTAATAGAATTTGACTTCTGCTCATTTCTTTCCTCAAGGAGTGTTGGAAGAAATTGCTTTGACAGGCCTGGAGATGTGGTAGGGTACCTGCGCAGTGTGCATGATGCTCTGGGCTCTGTATATAGTACATTGTAAACTGGGCATCGTCGCATATACTCGTAGTCCCAGTGTTTAGGAGGTGGAGGCAGGAGGATCAGAAGTTCAAGGTCATTCTCAGCTACATAATAAGTTTTAGGTCAAGGGATATATAAGCTTTGGGAGGAGGGAGAGGGGATAAAGGGAGGGAAGAGAGGGAACTACTTACTGTGGGAGGATGGTAGACAATTGTGAAATTAGGAAAGAGACCATGAGGTAAAACTATATTCAGGAGAATGCTGTTTTAGAAACCCAGGCTGTTTAGATTTTGTTTGCTGGGTTCATACACGGGGCATAGGTTTATAATGCTAATGTGCATGTCCATGTGTGTATATGTGTGTGCATTTAAGTGTGTGGTGTACATGTGTTTCCCATGGAGGTCAAAGGTCAACCTTAGATATCTACCTCAATTGTGCTCCGTTTTATTTTTACTGGTCTGGGGGTTATTGACTTCTTTAGTCAGTCTGGCTGGCCAGCAAGCTCCAGGGTTCTTCTGTTGGTGCTTCTCAACCCCTGGCATGAGTCATCCATGCGCCAAGCTTTATATGTGTTCTGGGATCTAACATAGGGATATCAACATATTGATAATTTCAATAATACTTTCCATTCCCAGTGTTTGGTGCTTGTGAGGGCTGGTTCTTTGCTTGTCATTTTGTTGGTGACCAGCTGCTGAGACCTTCTTCTTGCCACAATAGGAAGACTAATGGGCCAGGAAGAAGTCCAGGATGGGAGAACCAGATATAGCCAGGTGACATACAGAAGGGCTCCAGGGATCAAGATGGGCCATTGTGAAGGCTGGCTGAGTTTTCTGTTTTTAGGTCTCAGTTTCTCCATTTGTACAAGGACATGGTGGCGAGCCTGCAGGTGTACTTTCTGAGTCCCACTATCCCTGGGACCCTGTCCCAGCTACCTTTGCTCCTCTGTCTACTGTGAGGGTTCCACAGGTCTCACACCCTGGTTCCCGTCCATGTTGGACACATCTAAGTCCCCAGGAGCACTTATTTCTGTTCAGCTTCACCTACAGCTCCTGAAAAACTTCCAGGGCACCAAAGTGGCCTGGAACTGGCCATTCCCCCTGGTATGGCTTCGGGAAGAGGATGTGGATGCCAGCATACTCCACAAATATACAGTTGGTTCTTCCTATTGGCAGTTCTGCATTGTAGGACTGACAACGTTCAGGGAAAATTTTCATCTGCAGTGAATATTTGCATTGAACTCCTTTTTTTCTTGTCCTTAGTATCTAAACAATATAGCTATTATACAATATTTGCATGTATTAGACATTATAAATCATAAGAAATGATTTAAAGTATGTGGGGGAACAGGTGTTGGTTACATGCAAATACTCTGCCATGTTTGTATATGTGCATAATCATGTGTGTATGTGTGTGTATGTGTGTCCACTTAAAGGTCAGAGTACAACCTGAGCTGTCATTTTGACACAGGGTCTCTGATTGGTCTGGAACTTCCCAAGTACAGCAGTCTGGTTAGATAGCAAGCCTCAAATAACTGCCTGTTTCTACTTCCCCAGGAGTCTTTTGCATAAAAGACTTGAGTATCCTGAATTTTGGTATCTGTAGAGGTCATAGCAAGTCCCTCCCCCTCTAGTGATGTAAGGTGTCATAGGACAACCTTATTTATCTTCACGAATACTGAATGACCCTCAATCATTTTCCTACTACAGGATTAGGCAATCCTCCCCTCCCCCACCCATTGGCGGAAAGACTAGGATGCAGCTGGCTTCTTGGTTGTTTCATTTGTAAAATGCTCAATTGGAGCCCCTTCCCTCATTGGATTGCTGGAGACTGGGAGGAATAATGCTCACCAAATCACTCAGCTCAGTGCCAGGCACACATTAAGTATGTAGTTAAGGTTAGGTGATCGTTAGGATGATAGTTAAAGGCCAAACTGGAAAAACCGAGTGCTTAGTCGGCACGGGGCTAGGCAAAGAGAAAGGGACAGAGAGACGTGCCCTCGGGTGTAGGAGGAGGCGGACGCTGGACTGCCAGCAGGAGGGGAATCCCTGGGAAGGGCACTTTCCCAGTCCGCGGGGACTCTGGGATTCCAGGGCCACGCACAAGTCTATCCCCGTACGTTGTCTTTGATTTTTAGAAAGCACCCAACTCCTTTACCTGGTTATCTTCCTAGAGTTGCAGAAGGTATCTGCTTGGGAGGAGGACTTACGCCTCAGGGTCGCGGTGGCGCTGAATTGCGGACAGCGTAGGTAGTCCCCATCCCCAGGCGGAGTCGCAAGCACGTCCGGGGAGTCCCTGACCCGCAGCCCCCAGTGCCCGCCCTCCAGGATTCCTCCTCCGCCCAGTGAGATCCAGATCCCAGAATGGCCCTTTAAAAGGCAGTGTCGAGTCCGGAGGGGGCGGGCAGGGGGCCGCTGACCCGCCCGCGGCTGGTCCCTTCTCCCCGCCCCCTCCCTCCTCCTTTGGCTCCCTCCCTCCCTGGATCCCCGCGTTGCTCACTCGCTCTCCCCGCGCACGCTCCGTCTCCGTCAGTCCCCTGAGCTGTTCTAGTGCGCGGCGTGGAGCCAGGGCTCAGGCTGGTGGAGCGGCCGGGGCTGGAGGCTGGGAGTGCGGCGCGCTCGGCCTCCCCGCGCCATTATCCGCGCTCGCTACGGGCGAGGCCGGCGCCAGGATGGCAGAGATGGGGAGCAAGGGGGTGACGGCGGGGAAGATCGCCAGCAATGTACAGAAGAAGCTGACCCGAGCGCAGGAGAAGGTGAGTGAACGGTAAACCTGCCACACCTCTCACCCCTACCCCTGGGATCTAGCTGGTCATTTCCGGATGATCACCGCCAAGGAGTCCCCGGGTTTGGTCTCCTTGCAGTTAAGGTGCCCCCCTTCTCTCTACCTGTGCTCCAGCATGGGAGAGCGCAGCTGTCCACCTTGTACCCCCCTCCCCCCATCGTTTTGTACCTTCGTAGCTCCTCTGCAGAGAAGTGGAGGCCCACGCTCCGGTTTGATCCTCGGACGCGGGGTCCACTCTCACCCTACCGTGGAGTCCAAGGGTCAGGAGGCTGGGAGGTGACCCCCGGCCCTGCAGACCCAGGCTTGCAATCCAGGCGGGGCTTGTATGGGGGGAGGGAGCCTGTCTCACCGCTCCTGGGGCCGAACGCGTCCCAGACTTCTAAGGCTATACTTTCTTTCCCAGCTGGCTAGTGCGGACGCCCACTGCCCTCTTTTTCCTACCGCCTCTCTCTACCTTAGTCTCGGGGGGTTCGGGGGGGTGTCGCTTTCCTTTTTCCAAGAGGTGCCTGCGGCCTAGAAGGTCCCGCCCAGGCCCGCCGGGTAGCAGATTCTGCACCCCTCGCCCTAACAGGGCTTTGGCGGTTCCAGCCGCTGGAGAGAGTGGTGGTGGGTGCTTAAGGCTATCCGGTGGCCCAGAGAGGGGTGTGGAGGGCGCCACAGGAAACCCTATCCTTGTTATTTGAGAGTATTCTGGGGTTTTTGCAGGGGAAAGGATCAGAGCTTCCTGGGACACCCTGACAGTGCAGGAAATGCAGGGATTGGGGGCGGGGGTCCTTCGCTGGCCTGCCTTTTACCCCGCGCCTTCCCTGGCTTATTGAATTGGATCACGCCAGCTGCTGACGCCACTTCCCCTGCCAATTCCGACTATGAAACCTGAGATTGTACAATCTGTGCTTCTGCCAGGGATAGCCCCTCATGGCTCTATCTGGGCCGGGGCCTGGTGGGGACAGGGACAGGCTTGCCTTTTTCTGCCTGTCGTGGGCTGTTTATAAACAATGACTTTTGCAGCTGAGAGCTGTGAGCTCCCCAAGGATGCAGCCACGTGATGGGGGGTGGGTAGATCTTTCTTAGAGCCTTACTCCTTATCCTTGTGGTTACTAGCTAAGAAGAGGGTTACTGTGTCTGGGGAGGCTCTTGTTAATCCCCTGATCTGGCCAGCGCTCCTTTCCCCAATCCAGGAGGAAAGCAAGAGAGATGAGAGTCGGATTAGGACCCTTTCTGTAGTCTGTGGGTGGCTAGGGAGACCTGGGTGACCTGGCTGGAACAGTAGGCAGATACAGCCACCCTGACTCCCAGTGACCTAGTAATTCTTCTAAGGTATCTGGAGCCTGCTTCCTACTCCTAAAGGAAATGAATGGAAATATTTGGAGTAAACTGAGACAAGTTCCCTACCCCCACCCTACGAAGACCAACTTCATTACTGCTGCTCACTATAGCCAGTGCTCACCTCTTCCCAGATGCATTTATTTATTTATTTATTTATTTATTTATTTATTTATTTATTTATTGGCAGTAGCCTCCTTGATGAAACTCTGGGAGCTACAAGCATAGGCTATGTTCCTTTCTTGTAGATAGCCCTGCATCCCTGGGCCACTAAGTGGCCATCTCTCTTTTCAGTGCCTGCTCAGAGGTTTTGGGCAGTTGGCTGACAGCTGTTTGGCTATGGACCATGGCTATGGCCAACAGCTGGTCTTGGCTGAGCCTGGGCTTCATAGACCTGCACTTGTCTTTTGACACGTTTGCTCTCTGTCCCGTGGGCATTAGTTAGGGACCATTTGCCCAGGGAAGCCAAGACAGTCCGATGGGCATCTTGAGACAGCATCCTGTTTCCCATCCTCCTCCTCCTGCTATAGGCCCTGCTTCAGAAAGCCCCGTATACTGATTGGGTATACTGATTGGGCTGACTCCTCAGTATCTCCTAGTGGTGGTCCGTATCCTGTTCAATGCCCACTGCTAATGGGACCTCAGTCTCGGTGTCTTACAAGCAGTCTTGACACAGGACCTACCTTCCTTGGCCAAATAAACTAGCTGCAGGGCACTTTTAATCTTTTTATTTTTATAGTCATAGAAGGGCATTTTCTGAGCAAGAATAACATCTGCCACGGTGGAAAGAGAGAGACAGTCGGGGAGGTAGCTCAGCTGGAAAAGTGCTCACCACACAAGGATGAGGATCTGAGCTCCACCCCCCCAGAACCCATCTGTGAAGCCGGGAGCAGAAGTGTTGTGAGCTTGTGATCCCAGCTCTGGGATCAGCGAGAGACCCTGAGCCCTGGCCTTTACACACATATGCACACGCAGGAACTATCAAAAAGAAAGTTTGCAGTGTATGTGCATAGGAAGGCGGCCCTATTCCCTCCGACTTCTCAGCCCTGACAGCCATGGAGACTCAGTGACAAGAAAGGCCAGTGTGCCCTGTGGTATCATGGGGTCCTGTGTGGGTCATAGAGCCACCTTTCTGTTGTCTTCCCTAGTGGGCCTTGGGATGCTACCTTTGATTCACCTGCCTCCTTCACTGCCCTGGGCAGATCTGTGCTTGTACCCCTCTTGTGTCTGTCTGGCTCTGGTGGGTGTTTAGTGGATGCTTATGTATAAATGTGGGTACTTGGGTGCTTGATCTTGAAGCTCCGGCTGGCCCAGACCTGGGAGTTGGCTGGTTGTGTTCTCTTCTACTTTCTGGTTGCACAAATGCCAGGTGCCTTGTCCTACGTTGAGTCCCTGCATGCTACTTCAGGCAGGAAACATATTGTTCAGGCCCACATGGTACTTATTCCCGTACTGCTGCTGTGTGCCCGCGGTGAGTGAGTGTGCCTGGAGCCTAGGCCCACGGACTTCATGAGGTCATCTTCCCATTGCATTTGGCTTAGCTGACCCTCTATAAATGACTGTGTCCATTTTTGGGCCTCAGAAGGGTGGCTGGGTAAAGCCAGTTTAGGGTGGAGGCTGGGTCAGATGACAAGAGGATTAGAGGTTGGTGAGCTGGGCCCTTGGGGGATGGGGTGGTTGGGGAAAAGGACAGCTGGGGTGGGGGTGTGGAATCTTGCCGGCTCTAGTCCATGGCCTAGGAGTCCTCAGGGGAGAGTGCATGAGGGAGGCTGGGCTTTGCTCTCACAGTTTTGGGCCAGTGGTTGAACATAGGTCTTGGGTTGTGGTGGGAATACATGAAAAGGGAATGTTTCCTTGATGGCTGTGGCTGTCCCTGGGCATGCTTGGAGGGGTGCAAAGGAGAGTGTTTGGAACACCAGTGGGAGTGGGAAGTCAGGGACTGTCAGCACACAGCACATCTCTGGCATGTGGAGCAGATGCTCAGTAAAGGAAGGGGCAGCGTGGTTATTTATAGGCCCTTGACCCACGGAGGTAAACTGTGCCATTATTTCTTGCTCTGTTATGCCACCCTGCCACACGGCAGTGAACTGCACCGTGTTCCTCTGCATGGCCAAGGTCTTCCCATGCGGGAGGCACAGCAGACTTAGGGATGAGCTGGGTTTGGACATAAAGCTTCTGGTAGTGACCCCAAGAGTAGCTTGGCTACCTGGGGGGGCATATGTGTGTCCCCTTTAACAGAATCGGCCTTAGCTGCATAGTGCTGATTGCCTGCTACAACCACAAAGCGTTTGCAACTGAGGTCATCTGGGCCACTGGTTTTACTTACACAGGCGTCTCTCTAGCCTGAGGACCCAGCCTAAAGCTGTTGTCCTTCATGAAAGGCATCTTCTACATTCCCTTTCTCTCTGTGTGTTTCCCGGTACCCTGGAGAGCCTAGGGCCCTCTCTCAGGATGGACCATCTCTTTTCCTCTCTCTGAAAGTCTCTGCACTGGGCCTCTCTCCTTGAGTTTGAACAGGCTCTGTTGAACCTTCCAGCCTAGATCAGATTTCCTGAAAATTCTTTACGTAAAACGTATTCTATTCTCTGCAAGATCCTGCATCCTGTATGGGGTGTTGGGTACCTGGGAGTGGGGTCAGGGGAGATGCTCTGGAGACACTGGGCTCAGGAAGGTGTAGGAGAGCTGTAAGCATGTCCATAGGGTATTCCTGACCCCCCCCCACCCCCATCTGGCCTCAATACTCTACTGGCTGTGGCAGGTGGAAGCCAGGCTATTGGGGGATGGTAGGTAAGGGAGACCCTGCTGGATGCCCAGGGTACAGGAATAGCGTGAGGTATAAAGGCCAGTGAGGATGGTGAGAATTTCAGTTCCATGAGAGGGAAGGTGTGGTCTCAGGGAAGGTGAAAGACTCAGGCCAGATTTAATTAAGTGTTGCATGCTGGGGTGGGAATCTATGCACCCGAGAGAGTCTCCCAGCAGCAGAGGCAGAGCCACTTCTTACCACATCCTCACAGTTCATCCTTTGAGGTTCCCTTGTGGCCTTCCTGCTCTGGCTTCTGCCCTGAGTGGCCTTGGGTCTATTCTTCCCCAGGTTGTGAGGCTGGGACAATACGGAGAAAGCTTCTGTCCTCCGCTGCTGCGTGTCAGAAATGTGCCTCATATAGCTTGTCCCCTGAGGTAGATTTTCTATCCTGTATATCACCCTGGGTGGTAGCTGAGAGCACAGGGCCTCTAGGTCCCCCTGACTGGCTTCAGGACCTTAGGTGGCAAGTCCTTCCAGACCTCCACACTGCCCTGCTATGGATAAACTGGAGATAACGATAGCTCTTGTCACAGGCATGATTGTGAAAACCAGAAAACCTTTGGCAGATGCATGTTATATAGCACATGCTTACTACATATCAGCTATGTAGGTAGACTGACGTCACAGAACCTCCCTGGGAACCCTCTTTCTCTACAAGGCCCACTACTCAATTCTCCCTGGGCGTGTCCATGATAGGCCTCTGTAGACAGCTAATCCCTGCTGAGCCATTAGCTGGTTAGGGCTTAGGATAACAGCCTGTGTGTGTGTGTGTGTATGTGTGTGTGTGTGTGTGTGTGTGTGTGTGTGTGTGTATGCTGTGTACTGTGTGTGGTGTACATGCACACGAGTAAGTGTTATATATAAAGGCAGTCTTGATGGCAGAAGGCTTGGACTTTGAATCAGATATTTTAGAGTTAACTCAGCTCCTACAAATGAACTAACCAGAGCCCCTTTCTCTGGCCTTTTGTTTCTTGACACTGTTGGAATGGTGATGAATTTGCACAGGACAGGACCCACTGTGTGCTAAGCACTGAGGAAGTGGAGCTGATGTCCTAGCTGGAGACATATCTGGTCACCACACAAGTGGCAACAGGAGGAACATGTTCCATCTACGGAGACACAAGCCTGAGCTTGGGTCTTTATATGTGACTACAGATGTGGGTGGCTGAAGGCCAGGGAAGCTTCTAGTCTCCAGGTGAGAGGCCGCCTCTAGTTGTGGAAACTTCCTGTTGGATGTCTGGTGTGTTGTGTTCTCCTAAAGGCTGCCTCTTTGGCAAGCTTCCTCTAGGTCTTAGAAAATGCAAAGAAAAGGATACTAATCCTAAAATTTTACACCACAGAGGGACCGGCTGAGACAGGTATATATCTTTCTTGGCTTGGGTGTTTGTGCAGGGCCAGGTGGCTGGGGGTGTCTGTTCGGAGTGGACCTTGGGGAGCATGGGAGAGGCACTTCACAAATGCTACCAAAGGTGTCAAAGATGACCTGGGCTGCAGGGGTCCACTCGCAAGATCCCATCCGAGCAACGCTGAAGTGGACGATCACAGGCTGAATCATCTCCCCATAGCAACACTATGCTCCTGTCCTTGGGCAAATCATGCCAATCTCTGTAACCTCAGGCTTCCCTTTTGAAACAGGGTTAATGATACCTACTTCCTCAGGCACTTGGAAAGTTGAAATGGAAATCTGCACAGATGCTGCTAGGCTAGGCCAGGCCTGAGAGCCACCAGTAGGACCAATTTAATTTCTTATTGTTCAAATGCCACAGAAGGGGATTCCTCGAGGGAAAGCCTGGTGCCTAGGCCTCTGAAGCCCCCTGTAAGAGGCTGCCACCTTCTGACTGCATATGTCATTAAGCCGTGAAGGGGTCAGGGGTGAGGAATGGAGAAGAGAAAGGCTGCTTTTCCTGCCCAAGGGAAGCTTCATCTAATATCACCTATGTCTTGCTATCATTGCTGCAGTCTTCTGAGTCTCAGGGAAGAAACTGAGGAGCCGCAAGGTGTCTTGGAAAGTAAAAGGGCACTTGTCATCAGGCCTGACCAACAGTATCCTATCTCAGATCCCTGGGGATTCCATGTGGTGGAAGAAGAGGGCCGACTTCCACATGCCTGCCATGGGACATATGCACACATGCACATGCAAGTACACGTGAATGAATGAATGAATGAATGAACGAATGAACAAACAAACAAAAAATGGATGTAAAAAAAATTATTTTGGAAAGAAAGAAAAAGAAGCTTGATTCAGTGGTTGACATTTCAGAGTCTCTCTGTGGCCCAACCAGACTTATGGGCTACCACCTCCCCTGTAGTCAGTAGGAGGGAAGACATACATAGGTAAGGTGGACTTTGGCTCCTGAAACACTTGGCCCTTAAATAGGATGTACTCCTAATCTCACTTGGGGTGGAAGTTTATATTGTGTGTGGTAGACTAGGTGGTGGAAGGCCTGGGTTTCCAGAGCAAGACTGAAGGTGACAGCTCAGTCTCACAATGGATGCTGGAGACCAGAGAACCTTAGTTTTGGGAACAAGGTGTCTCCTTGAACCTGGAGCTTGCTGTCAGTGAGACCCATGGATCTCCCTTCTCCAGTGTCGGAGTTACTGGTGCACACTGCTGTGCCTGGGATTTACGAGAGTGCCTGGGATCTGAACTCTGGGCCTCGTGTTTGCATTTGCCGACTGAGTCACTTCTCTGGTTCAGAGACACTATTCTAAATTATATACTGTATACTTTAGTTTCCGTCATTGCTACAAAATTCCTTTTATAAAATCACTGACATACTAGGTTTTAAAAAATGTTCTGGGGAGGAAATAACTATGCTGTTGGCCCTATACAAGCTAGGAAATCTTTTCTTAGTGTGCAGCCCCTGCTCTGGTCCTGGCACTGCCCATCCCTGTGGCCTGGGCCCAGGCTGCAGAGTAAATCCTGTCTCTGTTCTCAAGGGCAAGCTACTGTCTCCTGCCTCAGTGATGTCTAGATCTCCAGCTCAGCGCGCAGCAGGTATTATAAGGATGAAATCACCCCTAAAGGTCCTTAGGAAATGGGTTTGAGGATACGCAGGGTGCAAATGTCCAGGTTTTCCAGTGGTCAAGTTCAAGTGTGTTACATAAATTAATGTAATATTGGCACAGAGACTAACCATGCACATCTTCTTATAGGCTGGTAGCTCTCTCTAGATGGTGTATAGTGGTTGGTTTGATGTGAACACACGCCACACCGTATATCATTCAGGACACAACAGCAAGAAAAACCATCTGTGTGTGTTCAGACACCATTCTGTCTTTTGAAATGTTTTTGATGTTCAGTTTGTTGAATCTGGGGCTGTAGAATCAGAGAGCCAGGGTACTTCCTGTCAACGGATGCATGGCTTCTAATATCAGGAGACGGTGCTGATGCCTGACAGGCCTGGGGGCTACATTTCATGGTGGGGAGGAGGGATGCTTGCTGCAGCAACAAGGCTAGAGGATGCTATCCCACCCTACTCTGCCACGTTAGGGTAATCTTGGCCTCCCTTCCTTCTTGGTCAAATGGATGAGTAAATAGCTTAGGCATGTGGTGGAGTCAAATCTCAGCAAGTGGCTGTATATCTACTGCCTCGTCAGATGGTTCTTGTGGCTCGTCAGGGCTCTGTGTGAGCACACGTGCGTGTGTGCGTGTGTGCGTGCGTATGTGTGCTTGTGTATGTATGTGTGTGTCTGTGTGTTGGGGTGGGGGCACTGCTTGCTTTTAGGTCAGATGATAAGCAGGATCTTGGTCCTCAGCAGAGGAATGTCCTATATGAGCCAACTTACAAGAGACAGAAGTACTGGGCTGTATGGACCAAGAGCTAGGACAGTGTGATTTGCTAGGCCTGAGACCTCATAGCTACAGCTGGCAAGTCTCCATCATTAGAGGTGGTTCTTAGGCTTTTTTTTTTTTTTTTCTCCTTTCCCTTCCAGACCCTGTGTTTTTGTCTTACTCCCTGCCCCAGATCTCAAGTTTCTCAACAGATGGATCAGGTCACAACATGGGGTTTGGAGGGAGCCTCAGACTATCTCTGGATATTTCTGGAAAAAGGGCATTTGTGTCTCTAGTGTCCTTTGGAAGGATGCCTAGCTGCATCATCTTTCCACTGCAGCGTAAGGGCCCTGCACTAAGCTGAGCCCCAGGTCATCATGGGAGTGAGTGGGTGGACACAGACAGCAGCTACTACGGGTCTAGCTAGGAAGGTATTCTCCTGTCAGAGCTGCTGCAGACCCTAGACCTTTTTCATACTATTCCAGGCTCCAGAGCTGCTGCAGGTCACACTACCACAGGCTCTGTTCATTATACAGCCACCCCGGCACCATGTCGGGACAACCCCTGCAGACTCCCAGAGTTAAACTCTGGGGAGAATGTAGCTCACTTGGGCTGGGGTGGTTTCACTCCCTGAGCACCTGGCCATTATGGGTCAGGAGGCTGAGAGGGAGGAGCTGTCCACTTCTCACCCGGTGCCCCCACAATGCCTGGATGGTCTGGGGAGGCTGCAGAGAGGAGGTAGATCCGAGTTGAGCTCCAGGGCAAAGTGGCAGGTTTCGGGCAGTCACAGAAGGAGAATTTTCAAGGCCTGTTTGAGATGGAAAATTGATGCAGTTGGGAGGATAAGGCCTAAGGCTGAGAAAAGATAAATGGGGTTCAGGTTGGGGAGATAACTGTGGCTTTGCCTCAGATTAGGGCTAGCTCGTGCTTGCATGTGTGCTTGCGTGAGGTCGTGCTGGGATTACAAATATACATTACTACACCAGCCTGTCTGTCTGTCTGTCTATCTATCTATCTATCTATCTATCTATCATCTATCTATCTATGTATCATCTATCTCTCTGTGGCTATTGCCTTTAACCACTGGCCCCTCTTCTTGGCTTCCTCTCACCTTGGTTTTTTTTTTTTTTTTTTTTTTGAGATTGGGTCTCCCATGGTTTGGAACTAGTCAACTAAGCCATGCAGGCTCCCTAGTGAGCCCCAGGGAGTCGCCAGTCTGTGCCTCCCAGAACTGGGGTTGCCAGTGTGTTCCACTGCATCCCGACTCTTGTATGTGGGTTTTGAGGATCAAATTCAGGTTCCTTTGCTCCCGTGGCAAACACCTCACTGGTTGATCTGTGCTCCTGGCCCTTTAGCTTTCTTTCCCAGGTGTTTCCGGAAACATTCTGTCTCCCCAGCTTGTGCTCAACCAAACATTCACTGTTTTGGCATCTTACGAAGTCCAGGCATGGGGAATCTCAGGATAGCTGGGGAGAGGAAGCAAGGTCTTCATTCCCAGGGGGAATAACTTTGGCCAGAGTAGAAACAAGCTATTTTTAAGAAGTCTAAGGGCCTGGGTTAGAAGAGGCTAGTGGGCAGCCTCCTGTATTGGGTCTGTGATGTTTGCTCCTGCTTATGCCTTCTTAAAGGCCTGTTGGAGGGGTATGAGGGTGTAGGGGTAAGGGGAGTCTGAAGAGGGGGTGGCAGAAGTGGAGCTGCTGAGCAGGGATGTCAGGACCCGTTTACCCTCTTTAGCTGTTGACCTAGAAAGACATAGGACTGTCCCTCACTCTTGGGTCCTGTCAGGCTGTGGCCATGCCTGGCTGTAGGTGCAGGTCCCAGGGTGGGAGTGATGATAATGAATTCTGTCTTACAAGGACTCTGAGGTTGTTGGCTGGTGAGGAGGTGGAGATTTCCATGGCTGCCTATGGGGCTTGAGGGCCGGAAGGGGGATAGGGTGACAGTGTGGCCTTAGCTGGTTCAGCCCCCTTCTAACAGCTGCAGCTTCTTTCTTTGGACCCTTTTTCTAAGTTCAGCCTCTCCCTGGGACTTCAGCCAAGATGCCTGGGCTCTGGCAAATCTGGGGCTCACTGCTGAGCCCTGGGCACTGGCCTGACACCCAGAGGTATTCACGGACCCCATTTCTTTTGGGGTCACTGTTTTTCCTATTTCTTAGGTCCAAGAATGCATGAGCTAGTCTATTCCATATAGCACTGTCCGTGGGACCGGCCCAGTCATCAGACCTGCGTGGTGGGGTAGATGGGGGTTCTGATTTAGATGGGGCCATGGGCAGGGGGACTGGGGGTGGTTGAAGCTGATAGGATGGAATGGAGGAAGACAATTGATCAACATTTTAGGGATAGTTGAGAGGATTTAACTTTCAGACAGTGGGGAGAATTTGTCCTGTGGATTTGCCTGTTGTCTGAGTCCACTTTTCCTCTAAAAAGGGAGAGGAGAGAACCTATCCCCCACCCTGCCCTGTCCCCCTTCTCCTGATAGGATTAATCTGCTCTGCCTCACAGAGATCCTGGAAAGGCCGTCATGGCCTGCAGGTAGCCACCACTGCAGCTGTGTTTTCCCTGTGGTTGTGGCAGGTCTCTAGGAATTGAACTCCTGTGCTGTTTGTGGCTCCAGACTGAGGCTGCAGTGGAGGAGTCAGACAGGAGCTCCAAATTCAGTCTCCCTCCTTCCCTTTTCTGCGTAGGGAAGCCCTGGGATTTCCTCCCTCTTGAGTCTCATTTGGGGCCCAGGTTGGTTTTGCCTCGGGAGGGGCGGGGGAGAACACATACATGGAGGTCAGAAGGAGGACATTGGGTGTCGTGACATATCATCCTCAGCGTTTTTCCCTTGAAACAAGGCCTCTGAACTTGGAGCTAGGTTGGCAGTCAGTCTGACCGAGCCTTCCTGCTGTATTTTCCCTCACCACCCGCCCAGATCTGGAGTTAGGGATTGGAACCCAGGTTCTTACTCTGTCTCCTACTGAGCCGTCCCCTCAGTCCTGGCTCTGGCCAGCTTGTGCTGTCTTTCTCTTGAATACAGGGGTTAGAGGATGGGTTAGGGGAAGTGTCTCCCCCCCCCCCCTCGAGCAAATGACAGAGCTTCTGTGTTTTTAGATAGAACCCTGTGTGGGATGCCTTTATTTCTGAGGCCCCTGGCTTGTGTTTGGGATGTAGGCAGGGACTTGCTACCTTGGAAACTTCCACTCCAGAGAAAGTGAACTGGACCCTGCACTGTGTCAGGGATATTTTTCCATGACCCTGGATCTCCTATGGACTCCAGAAATGTGCCAGGGTGAATAAACTGGGGTATTTTTATGAGTAAGGGTGACCAAGGTTCAGGGATGGATATGAATAAAGCTGGCCTGGTCCCTGGTGTGGTAGTAACAGCTGGGTCAAGAAATACCCACCATCTCCCATGAAAGATAGGTTGGGGACTCTGGGAGCCATTAGTGGCTGGCAGGAGACGTAAGGATCAGTTTCATCAGTACAGACTGAATTTTGTCCTCTGTTGAGGGGCAGACCCTCCTTCTAATCCCTTTGACATTCAGAAGGTTACTTGTGGAGGACAATGTCCTCCATGGTAGAGCTGAGGTGTCACTACTGGTCAGTCCAGGACGCTGTAGGTCAGGGAGACAGCCTTTTGGAAGGAGTGTGGTGGCACCTTAGACCAACATGGATCTGTGGCCTCTGCCCGAGCTCTTGGTCTTCATGCTAAATCCAGCACCAGCTTGGGATCCAGATAGTGGGGCCTGAGACTCAGGGAAAAGAAGAAGTAAATAAGTCACTTCTTGCAGGGTCCAGCCCCAGGCCACACTGCCCCTACCAACTGTTGTCCAAGGGCCAGCCTGTGGAATTTACTGGGCTGCAATATATTTCCAGCCTCAACCCTTTCTCCTGCCTTCTGCTTGGGGGTTCATTCTTGCACTAGCAACAGTTGATTTTAAGCAGCAGGCAGGGCCAGCTAGGGGCCAGTGGGACAGTCTGATCAGAGGGTATATGATGATTGGGTTTGGGTTCTGGGACCTCTGCCCTCTCTTCTGCTTGGGAGTCCATGCCACCCTCCCTGGGCTCAACACCTAAGCCCTTCCACCACAGGAGGCAGTGAAGACTGGATGGTGGGACCCAGCTCTTGGCAAATGCTCTACAAGAGTTCTGACATCATAGAGGGAAGTGTCTACTACAGAGGAGACAGAACCAGGGTGACTTGCCCAAGCCTGCAGTACAGTGACCATCCTCTGGTTGCTCCTCATTCTGCTTCTCTGAGCTGGTGAATCCCTAAAGTGTCGAGCTCAGTGGTGCTCAGGGCCCCAGGCAGAAGTCATGCAAGGCATTCAGTTTGCAGTACTAGCCACGCAGTGCTCAACCTCTCTGAGCCTCTTCACTCTCTGCTGCTGTGCCCCTTAGGACCTGGAGTATGGAGCCATGGTAAAGCCACACAAGCTGTCAGAGCCTTTTCCTCCCCCCGCCCCCCTTGACTTGCATCTAGAGGTATGGGGTCAGTGGCTTCTCCGGCCTCTTTTTAGTTTTCTCTTTGCCTACTGTGCTTTCTAAGCTGCTTTCTTTGCCAAGACAGGAACAATAGGGGTCTGGTTGGTTATACAGCCCAGTCTGGTCTTGAACTCATGGTCCTCCTGCCTGAGCCTTCCAAGTGCTGGGTCTACAGACATGCAACCCCACATTACTGATTATCCCCTTATAGGAAGAAATTATGGAAAGTTGTAAGGGAGATATGAATTCCCATGATTTTTTTCTTCCCCGTGTGTTTGTGTGTGTTCACATGTGTGTGCATGGGTGTATTGGTCAAAAGTCAACCCCAGGTGTCATTTCTCAGGTACCCTGTTTCTTTGAGACAGAGGTTTTCACTGGCCTGGAGCTCTCTGATCCAAGTAGGCCGGCTAATTAACGAGCTCCATAGATCCCCCTCTTCTGCGCTGCTCCCTATGCTAGAACAACTGGCATGTATTACCATGCCACAGTGTTGGGGGAAGGGATTGAACTCAGGTCTTCATGTTTGCAAGGAAGGCACTTTACTGACTGAGCCATCTCCCCATGATTCACTCTTGTTGCTCAGAGAGGATGCAGGGCTAAAAAACAAAACAAAACAAACAAACAAGTTTATTTTTTTATGGAACGACGTGATTTTTCAGTGCTTCTGTTTTTGTTTTGTAGCGCGGGGAGCGGAACCCAGGGCTCATGCCTGCTAAGGCAGCTGGTACACTGGGCGCATGTGTGCTCTTCCACAGGCCAGGCAGCAGGTGTTGAGGGGGTTGGAGATGGTGGCTTAAGAGGCAGATCCACCCCCATGCCTGGGCTGAGAATAACGCCACACTCGTGTTGGGGCAAGGAGTGGTGGCTCTGGGGATATATCTGGATAGGTGGGTACAGGACTACAGCCAGGGTTAGGGCGTGTGCCTGTGGGGACTGTGCCCCACCCAACATGACAGGCCCTGGGGTCACCCTGTGCTGTTCACATTCCACTGGCCGTGCCTGGTTGCCAGCCTTTTGGTGCAGCTCTAGGGCCAGTCAGGGCTCCACACTGTGGCTGTTGCTGGTTCTGCGAGACTGTCCCTACAGGACCAGTCCTTTGAGTTTTTCCCTCTCGCTGATTCTTGAGGACTGTACTGTCTTATCCTTATGTGTGTGGCACATACGTGGGGGCCTAAAGCTGTTATTTCTCTCTCTTCCACCATATTCTTCTAAGGCAGGGTCTCAGTCAAAGCCAGGGTTCATCTCTATTACTAGCCAACTTGCTGTGGGGGATCCCCTGTGTCTGCCTTCTAAGGCTTGGGTCACAGAAAGCTGTCATGCCCACCCAACAGATACATGGGTTCTGGGACCCCAAATTTCCAGCCCTCTTGCATTTATAACTAGCTCTTTAAGCACTGGTCCGTTTCTGTTTTTTGAGAGAGAGTCTCTCATTGACCTGATAGGTGAGGCTGACTGGGGATCCTCTGACTCTGTCCTTCCAGTGCTAGGATTACATGTGTTCCACCATGCCTGGTTTTTATGTGGGTTCTAGGACTTGAGTCCTCATGCTCACAAGGAAACCAGTTTACTATATGAGATATCTCCAGCCTCTTCACCTCTCTAACCAAGAAGCACAGGGCAAGAGACTGGGGTTCTTACGGGATCCCAAAGAATTACATCCAAGAAGGCTGCTGCTGGAGGGAGGGAGCTTGGTCTGTGAGTTGTGGGCTTAGTTGCTGTCTATCCCTGAGGAAGGCTAAGCACGAGCTCAAGAGAGTCACAGAAGTGTGTGCGGGTACATGTGGAGAGCTGGGTAGGGTGGGGACTAGGTGGATGGGCTAGCTTGGAAAAAGGCTATCCTCCCTAGATTAGCTTAAAGCAGAGATGACAGGAATAGAACCAGCCATGTCTCCTAGGGTGGGGTCTGATCCTTATGCCCCCTTATACTTCTTGGCATCTCTGGGCACCTCACTGACCTATGTATCACCATCATGGGGAATGACATCCTTTCTCTAATTGTTCAAACCTGGATCCCCCGCCCCCTGCCATTTTTCATATTATATTTGGTTATTCTCACCATTTCCTGTCTGTGTTCTGGCCACTGGAATCTCACCTGAATGGATTTCCTGACCTACCCTTTTGAAGGAGATTCCCATGTAGCAAAGCCTGATAGAACAGAAGTCAATCAAAATCAGGCTTGATGGGTGGGAGACTGTCCCAGTTGGTACAGTGTTTACTCTACAGACCTGATGGCCCAAGTTCCATCCTTCAGAACTTAGTGCTCACTGATTTAGCTAGACTGTCAGGCTAACAAGCTTTTTGTCACTTCCCCAATTACTCTCCCCTTTTGAAAAATCAGTAAGAACAGAAAATGGTGCTGGAGGGCTGGAAATGTGGCTCAGCTGGTAGAGAATTTACCTGTGCACAGGCCCTTGGGTTTTCTCCCTAGCATCATACAAATCAGGGCTGGTGGCACACACCTGGAATCCCAGAACTACAGAGGAGGAAACAGGCTCAAGGATAGTGACTTAAAGATTCAGGAGCTAAACTGAGGAGGACTCAGGTCTATCCCTCTGGGTAACCCTGGGTGGGGGAGACCCCTCTACCCCAGGTACAAATGTGTGGACTCTACCCTGTGAGTTTCCATTACTTTGGGCCCCTCCAGCGGGGGTGGGGGGCTATCTGAGGGCTGGTGAACGTTCTAGTCTTCTATGGATGGAACTCTGTCTAGGGCTTCTTCCCAAGACCAGCATCACAGACACTTGTGTGTAAACTTTGAAGATGGAAGGCAGAGCTGGTGGCTGGCCAGCCGGTGCTGCACTGCAGGACGCATCAAGGGCTGTTCCTGGCCAGGGTCTTCTCCACCCTGGATGTGTTTTCAGAGACTGAGCTTCTGCGTGGGAACTTGATTCTGTCTACTAAGACCATAGCTGGGCAGGTGCAAGGCCTTGGGCCCAGGAGCCTGGAGCCCTCCCACAGGCTAGCCCCAGTTCAAGCCTGTCTCTCTTTGGTTATGCTCCCCTTCTTCCTGGAGTTGGGGGGTTAGGCACAGCAACAGCTCTATCTGAATCGGCTCCTCAGGCCTAAGCTGTCAGTTACAGGCTCAGTTGCTTTTGCTGGGCCCACTCTGAAGGGATGGAGAATGCATTTGCTACATACTGAACTTGAAGGAAGGAAGGAAGGAAGGAAGGAAGGTTTGTGTGGTCCATCATTGTGGGAAAGGCAGAACTTCAATAGCATGAGGCAGCTGACCACACTGCATCTGAGGTCAGGAAGCAGAGGAGTGGATGCTGGTGCTTAGCTCTCCGTGTCCTGTTTAGTCCACCCAGGACCCCAGCTTATGAAATGGTGCAGCCTGCATTCAGGGTGGATCTTCCTACCTTGATTAGCCCAGTCTTGAAAATCCTTCTAGACATACTCAGAGGCTTGTCGCTGGTGATTCTAGATCCTTTCCATTTGACAGTCAATATGAATCATCACAGTGTCTGAACTCAGGCTCTGAGGAGACATTGGCAGAGCTCAGTGAGATGAGACACTTCCCCTCAAGCAGTCACCAGCTCATGAGGCAAGAGCGACCTCCAGGGGCCACCTGGTGATGAAGCCGTAGTCCTCTGTCACCCTACTTGATGTGCCTCTGTCTACTCTCTCTTAAAATGGCTACCATAAACCTGCTTGTTCCAGAAAAACAGAAGAGTGGAAGCTGAGATTGAAGGTGGCTCAGATGGCAGCTTAGACCAAGAAAAGGGTCTGGACAGGATTGTGAGCATCCCTGAGCCAGAGCCCCCTGTTGGAGGAAAATGATCTCTATTGGAACCTACCACACTAAGCACTGGTCAGAGAAGCCTGCAGAAACTGCTGCTTGGTCCCAACCTCAACAGGTGATGGTCTGGGTGACTGCTGGTCCTGGTCTGTCTATCTTCCCACATTGACTGATCTGAGCTGCGCTGATTCACGACTGCTTCAAGATCACAGACTCCTGGCCCTGTTCTGCTTAGCAATGTGCCCAATAGTGTCTTTGCTTTGGTTCCCTTTTCTTGCTTAAAAAAAAATTATTGGTGTGTGTGTGTGTGTGTGTGTGTGTGTGTGTGTGTGTACTCTTTCCTTCTACCATGGGTTCTGGAGATCAGACTTCCAGTCCTCAGGCAAATGCTGCAAGAGGTTCTTTCCCATCAAGCCATCTGGTCCACCCTGTCTTGCTTTTCTTATCTCTGGTTTAATTATTTCTTTCATTGTTTAAGGAAGGAGAGGTTTATTTCAGCTTATAATTTGAGAAGATACAGATCATCATAGTAAGAGCCCGAGGCAGCTAGTCACATTGCATCTGCAGTCAGGAAGCAAGGAGACATGAATGCTGGTGTTCATCTCATTTTCTCTTAAGTCCAGCATCCCAGCCTAGGGGATGGTGCCACCCATATTTAGGGTGGGTGTTCCCACCTCAGCCCAGTCTAGAAACTCTCTCATAGCCACACCCAGAGGTTCTTCTCCTAGGTTATTCTGTCTCCTGTCAAATCGACTATATTAACCACCACAGAGGGCTATACTTAGGAGCTTGACACATGAAGTGAAGACTAAATACCAGGGAGCAAGGAGTCCCAGTTCAGTGATACCTAATGGGAAGAAAGGGCTGATTCTTGGGTGGAGGCAGGACAGGAGAAGAGGCGCCTGGAAGATTTTGCAGTGCTAGTAAAGAACGTCAGGAAGATAAATGAGGGACATGTCAGGAGGCTCCCACTGGTCACATTTGGGACATTTGAACGTCCAAAAGAATAATCATGGGAACAGGTTCGTGCCACAGTGAGTGCAGAATGAAAGCATGAATTCCTGTCACTCGCCTTCCCACCTGCAGAGGTGAGCATGGAGGCTCTTCATAGAAGATCAGGGCACATGGAGAAGGCTGGGCCACAGTTATAAGTGCTTCTCAGGCTCAGGGTGGAGGAGGGGCACCTAAACTAATTCAGCAGGACAGGCTGAAGCCTGGAGTTCCTTTTCTTCACCAGGCTCTTGGCTAAGAGTTGTGCAGCTGGTCCATAGGCTTCCCGTGCTGATGACTTTTCTGTCAACCTGACACAAGATAGGGTCATTTGGAAAGAGGGAAACTCAAACAAGGAAGTGCTCCCACTAGACTGGCCCATTGGCAAACCTGTAGGATTTTCTAATTGATGATTGGTATGGGAGGTCCCAGCTCCCTGTGGATGGTATTACTCCTGAGCAAGTAGTCCCAGATGCTATTTTTAAAAAGGTAGGTTGAGCAAACCGTGAGGAGCAAGCGAATAAACAACATGCCTTCATGGCTTTTGCTTTAGTTCCTGCTTTGAGTTCTTGCCCAGACTTTCCTCAGTGATGGTCTGTGATGTGGAACTGTAATTGACATAAATCCTTCCCACCCTAAGTTGGTTTCGGTTATGATATTGTATTACAGAGTTAAAAACTCCGAGATACCTCCCTTTGATTAGCAAACCTATGTGTGTGCACCCACAGGTATGTTTATGTATGTGTTTGAGTGTGCTGTGCGTGTGTGTGTGTGTGTGTGTGTGTGTGTGTGTGTGTGTGTGTAGGTTAACACCAACATTTTTCTCAGAGTCAGGGTTACTCACTGAACCTGGGGGCCCACTGCTTTTGCTGCTGCAGCTCCCCAGCTGGCCAGCAAGCCCCAGGAATCCGTCTGTCCCTGCCTCCCCAGTGCTGGCATCACAGACGTGTTCTACTCTCTACTTTTCTATGTGGTTGCTGTGGATCTGAACTTGTGTTTGATTCCATAAAACAGGTTGTGTTGGCCACAGCTGTAATCTTAGCACTTGGGAGGTAGAGGTAGGAGGATCAGAAGTTCAAAGTTACTCTTGGTTAAATAGTGAGTTTGAGGCCAGCCTGGGCTACATGAGACACTGCCTGAAAACAAACAAACAAACAAACAAACAAACAACACAAGAAAAAGGTCAAATGTTGCAGATGGCAAGAGTTGCCCAGTAGGTGTGGAGGAGGAAAGCACACAGTGGAGTGTTGTGTTACATGTTCATCTTTTTACAAGGTCTGTACTTTCAGAACAAGACTTTGGGGGCACTTGTGGAGGCTGGTGTGAAGCATGGGCCTTGATCCCCTCTTCAGACCTTCCACCTTTTTACTCTCTGGAGCCTGGATGTTTGGTGGCTGTCCTTGTGAGAACCAGCCCAGGTGGCTCCAGTGTCCTAGCAGAGATGGAGAGGAGAACCCCTCATCTCTAGGGCAGAGCCAGAGGAGCATTGTGTAAGAGACGGGCTGGGAAGGATCTTTGAGGCTAAGGATCCTTGTAATAGAGAATGGACCCTGTGGGAACTGTCGCTGCTCACCTCTGACATTGCTATCTCTTCTGAGGACTTGACACAAGAGAGCCCTCTGGGACAGAAGAGGGGAGGTGGCCTGCACCCCTTCTCCTCCTGGGTACCCACCTCTGGCCACTCTTATATCCCTGGTCTATCTTTTTCATATCTCTGTATTTCTCTATAGGGCTTGCAGCTGGCCAATCTGCCTCTGCTAACCTGGGAGGCCCTCTAAGTTTGGAGTATGGGGACCCAGGGGAAGGCCCACACTATGCTCTAAACCAGAGCACCTAGCTTGGCTGATCCCAGCTCTGTGTCAGAGGGATGTAGGGGTGAGGAGGGACCCATAGAGAAGTACCCTAGAGTATCAGGGAATTAGTGTAAAATTCAGGGGTACCTGGGCAGATGCACAGACTTTTGGCCTGATTGTGGGGTCCCTTCCTCATTTTTGTTTTCCACAGGGGAAACCTGTCTGGTTTCTCGCAGGGCCTTTTGCCTGCCTTCCTGTCTGCCCCAGTTCGAGTGTGTGAGGGCGTTAGCGTGTGCATCCTGTCTCTGCAGTCCCCAACCACAGCCTCTGCTGTATGAAGAAGTTCAGTGGGGAGGGTGGGGGAGACGCCCTACTGACTGGATGAAACTCACTCGGAGACAGTTTCTTGCTGAGGCTACAGCTTAGACTCGCCGGGAGGAGATGATGAGGAAGGTGAAGGCCTAAGGACTTTTTTGAGGGTCTCTGCAAAGGAGTGGGGGGTCCTGGGAGGGAGGTTGGTGAGTACATGCACTCATGTCTGTGAGTAGGCATGCCAGTGTTGGTGAAATGGAGTGAGGGTGGTTGGAGTTCAGTCTCACTTCCTACAGCAGGTGGGACAGCAGGGACTTTTGGTTTTCCTGCCTGGCCTGGGCTTTCCATTTCCTTTTATCTTTCCTCCTGGGCTCCTGGATTTGACCTTGGGTTCTGGAAAACTTGCCTATGTTCTACTACTAGAGTGTGTGTGTGTGTGTGTAAGAGACAGAGAGAGTCAGACACAGAGGGAGGGAGGGAGGGACATACAGACAGAGAGAGACACAAGCACACAGGAAGGAAGGAAGGAAGGAAGGGAGGGAGGGAGGGGAGGAGGGAGGGAAAGAGGGAAGGAGGGAAGGAGAGAAAGATATACAGACATACAGACAGAGAGAGACACAAGCACACAGGAAGGAAAGGAGAGAGGGAGGGAGGGAGGGGGAGAGAGAGATTGAAAAAGAGAGACAGACAGAGAGACAGACACACACACACACACACATACACACACACAGAGAAAGAGGGAGGAAGAAAATGAGGAAGAGAGAGGAAGAGAGAGAGAGGGTATTGTAGAGTTGTTGGAGGGTTTGGCAGGGTGTCTTACACACTCAAGGAGAATGCTGACGCCAGAGCCTCTGTTCTTACTCTAGGCCAAGAGGAAGGCCACACCGGGCACTAGGGGACTTAGAGAGGACTTCCTCCCTTCCCAGAGGCACAGGTGGCTCCAGCAGGCACTGGCGTTTGCCCAACAGCTCATCTCAGCCTTCCCAGGGAAAGTGGGACGTTTCCTTTCGAGGCTGCAGAGGGGCTGTACAGCTGGATGTTTGTAGAAGGTCTGGAGCCATGGCTGAGGTGTTCAGGCAGCCGCTGACAGACACTTCAGCTCCACTCACATCTGGTCAAGGGCTGAGGATGTGAGGAGAGGAAACTCTGATAGGAGGTGACATTGAATGGCACTGATAAGGCTTCCTGGACTGCTAGCTCTGGGCCTGTTTAGTGACCTCCTGTGCTGGCAAGTACATCACGTAGAGGTGTGGCCAGTCTGGGTCTTATCCTTTGTCCCATGTGAAAGCTCCTCTTTGTTCCTTACTAAGTGCCACGTGCAGAGTGAATGTGTGGAACTGTAAGCGACTGAAGGTCTGGGGCTTCCTTGTGTCATGTGTGTGAATTAGAATCTACATGACTCACAGTGGGATTTCCAAGTGTGTTCCACAACAAAGAGTTGAACCAGAAACACATGGTGATAGAAATAGACTAGAAAGATGGGGCTAGGGAGGTGGCACACTGCTAAAGTGCTCACTACTCAAGTGGGGTGACCTGAGTTCAGATCTCTAGAAGCTATGTAAATAAAGCCCATGTCTGTGACGCCACTAATCTATGGTTAGATAGGGGACAGAGACAGGAAGATCCCTGGAAGCTCATGGAGTAGTCTGGCATCCAAACGTGTCATAAGGTCAGGTCTGTATGGCTTGTAGGGCAAATAGTTTACCCACTGAGTCAATTCTGCAGCGTCTCACACGTTGGTTTGATGCTTCTGGGATCTCTCTCTCTCTCTCTCTCTCTCTCTCTCTCTCTCTCTCTCTCGCTCTCTCTCTCTGCCCTACTCTCCTACCTCTCCAGTCTGTCTATAACTCAGGATACCTGGGTACCACTGTGGCCACTGTCACTCTGCCCTTTTCATCCTTCAGAGTTCAGCTTTTTGTCTTGTGCTCTTCAGCCTCTCCTGATTCAGGCTGCTCCAGCTATGGAGGACCCCTGCTTCCTTAGTTCTCTGTGTCTGTGAGTTCAGCACAAGAGATTCCAATGAGAGGGATGAATGGGCTCTGTCTGTGGGAAGAAGGGTGTGTGTGTGTGTGTGTGTGTGTGTGTGTGTGTGTGTGTGTGAGAATATGGGTTATAGAAGAAGAAACAGTGGCTATACCTCTGTCACTTTAATGGTCTACTCAAGTAGGAAGCTGATGATACGTGACTTCAGCCAGCCGAGCAGCCCTTGCTATCCTCTCCGGTCTGCGGTGGTCGGTTCTGTGTTTATTCTGGGCTTCCCTGCAGTGTCATGGGCCTTGGCTGAGGCAGCAAAATCATCTGGGTATGTGAGGACACCCTGTTTGGCCCCTTTCCTACTCAGCCCACATTGAGTGGGTGGGGCTCCCAGCAGTGCAGTGAGATCAGTGGGGAGGGGCATTTGGTCTCTTAGGCTGTTTCTGGAGCTTTCTTCTTGGTGACATCATGACAGTCCATCTGAGACTCCCTTCTTGGCTGTTAATAGAGCTTTGGATAGAAGGTAAGGAGTCCTGAGTGCTCCAGGCTCACTGTCTCCATCTATTTCTTGCTGGTATAATACAGGCATGGTAATTTATTAAGAAAATGCTTTGGGCACAATTGATGAAGTGCATGCTGTGTAACCCTGAGGGCCTGAGTTCAGATCCTCAGCACCCACTTAAGAGAAAGAAGGAAGAAAAATATTTTAGTCAGATTGTTGTCATTGTAACAACTACTTTAGCCAATTGACCTAAAACAGAGGAAAATGAGTCTCTCCCTTAGTTCTGTAATAGCCTACTTGCAAGTACCCTTCTTCCCACCCTACCTCCATTTGCTGGAAATTCTACCTCTTGGTTAGCTCTTTCCTCTGACCCTCCCAGCTTTCCCTTTTAGCCTATCTACATTCCTTTGAGTCAGCCATAGATAGCCAGAAACACCCTCAGTGCTACCAGGGACCCATAGTGGCCACACTGAGCACATGGGTAGGTGATTTTCACTATCCTTCTGGTCTTCCATTGTGTTCTGTCCAGACTTACTTTGAGTCCTTCCTGTAGCAGCCTGCTTGCAGAAGCCCCTCTTCCCATCCCAACTGGAGATGCCATCTCTTGGTACAGACCCAGAATCCCCCTTTCACCCCTGTCTCACCAGGCTTCTTCTTTGTTCTACTATAGCCTACTCGCAGGAGTCCTTCCTCCCACCAAGTCTCTACTCCCTGGGGACTCACCTATTGGTGTGGACCAAATCTCCCTAGGTCTTTCACATAGCCCCTGCCAGCCTTTCCTCCTAGCCCACCCCATTCCTTTCTCTCACCCACTACCACAGTTCCTGAAGCCTCATTTACCTAGGATCTAGAAACCAAAGAACAAAACACCTACCCAACAAAGATAAGACTAGATATATCAACACCTATTTAAAGATATTAAAGAGGCTATGAATAAATCTCTTGAACACAAAGAGATAGTTGAATGAACTAATGAAAACAGTTAAAGACACGAAAGTAGAAATAGAATCACTAAAGAAAACCAAGACGGAAACAAAACAGGAAATGAATTTAGAATGTCAAACAAAAACTTCAGAGGTAAGCCTCACCAACAGAATACAAGAGAGGGAAAACACAATCTCAGGCATTGAAGACAAAATAGAAAAAAATGGATACTTGAGTCAAAAAAAATGTTGAGTGTCAAACAAAACAAAACAGAACAAAAGACAAAAACAACAACCACCACAACCCAGGAACAAAACATCCAGAAAATCTGGGACATTATGGAAAGATCAAATGTAAGTGTAGTAGGGATAGTGGAAGAAGAAGAAACTCAGGTCAGAGGCACAGAAAAATATTTTCAACAAAATCGTAGAAGAAAATTTCCCCAACCTAAAGAAGGAAGTACTTATCAAAACCCAAGAAGCATACAGAACACCAAACAGGCAGGACCAGAAAAAAACTTTCCTACAACACATAATAATCAAAACACTAAACATACAGAATGCAGAAAGGATATCAAAAGCTGCAAGTGAGGAAGATGAAATAACATTCAAAGGAAGGCCCATTAGAATAACACTTGACTTCTCAGTGGAGACTCTGAAAGCTAGAATGGCCAAGCTGAATGTTCTACAAAGTCTGAGAGACCACAAATGCTAACCCAGAATTTTATACCAGCAAAACTATTGATCCTAATTGATGGAGAAAAAAAAAAACATTTCATGATAAAACCCATTTAAACAATTTCTATCTACCAATCCATTTCTACAGAAGGCACTAGAAGGAAAACTTCAGTCTGAAGAGGCTAACTATACCCAGGGAGACACAGGGACTAAATAGTACCAGAATAGTCTATTAAAAGAGGGAGAAAAATTCACACCATAACAACAAACTAACAGAATCAATAAACACTGTTATTGGTCATTATGATGGCTATTCTTGGTTGTCAACTTGACTATACCTGGAATGAAGTACAATCCAGAAATGGAGGGCACACATGCGACCTAGATCTCAATGCACACCTTTAATAATTTTTTTCCCATCCTTTTACCCTGAGATAATGGTGGGGTATGTTTCTAGGATGTAGTAGAAAGATGGATCTGGCTTTCTAATCCAATCTGTTTGTCTGGACCATACCTTCTGCTGGAGGTCTACATAAGGACAATGGAACAAGGAAGGGTTTGTTCTTCCTCTGCTTGCACTTACTTGCCAGGACAACTGTTGGAGCTGGTTTCTTCAGGATTCCAGCTTATACAGAAGGCCAGCTGAAACACCCAGTCTCATGGGACTGAACAACGACTAGACTCTTGGACTTTCCATTCACAGCTGGCCGTTGTTGGGTTAGTTGGACTTCAGCCTGTAAGTCATTCCAATAAATTCCTTTTATATGTAGACTTATTTCATAAGTTTTGTGACTCTAGAGAACCCTGGCTAATACAGTAACTGAATATTAACCACCTAAATTCCCCACTAAGACACAGACTAACAGATTGGACTAAAAAGCAAGTTCCATCTTTCTGCTGTGTCTGAGAAATACACCTTATCATTAGCTCAGGGTAAAAGAAAGCAAAAAGTTATTCCAAGCAACTGAACCTATGAAGCAAATAGACTTAGCCATTTTAATATCTTACAAATCAGATTTTAAACCAAAACTAATCAGAGGAGATAGGGAAAGATACTACATACTCATCAAACAAAACACCCACCAAGAAGATATTGCAATCCTAAACATTTATATATCAAATACAAGGACATGCAATTTTACAAAAAGAAACACTACTACAGCTAAAAGCAAATATTGACTCTCATACAGTGATAATGAATGACATCAGTATCCCACTCTTAGGTCAACCAGAAAAAACCTGAACAGAGAAATACTGGAGCTAACAGACATTATACACTAAATGGACTTAGCATATTTACAGAACATTTCACCCAAGCAAAAAAATTTCCTTCTCTGCACCTCATGGAACTTTGTCTAAAACTGACCATGTATTTGGACACAAACAAGTCTCAACAGATGCAAGAAGATTGAAATAACACCCTGCATCCTATCTGACCACCATGGATTAAAGCTGAGTATCAATAACAATAGAAACAGAAGAAAGCTCACCAATGTATGGACACTGAACAACTCTACTAAGTGAGAAATGAGTCGAGACATCAAGGAGGAAATAAAAAAACATTTTAGAATTGAATGAAAATGAAAACACAACACCAAAACTCCAAAACTATGGGACACAGTGAAGGCAGCTCTAAGAGGCAAGTTTATAGCACAAAGTGCATACGGATAAAGATCAATAAAATAGAGACAAATAAATAAAATCAATACAAAGAGTCAGTGAAATGAGTTGGTTCTTTGAGAAACATCAGTAAGATTGATAAATGCTTAGCTAAACTAACTAAAGCTGAAGAGAGCAGATTCACAAATTAGAGAAGATGGAGCAAAGCAACAGACACCGAAGAAATCCAGAGACTCGTAAGGACAAACTGTAAATATCTGTACCCCACCAAACGGAAAAACTTAAAGGAGATGAATAAATCCCTTGATATATATGACCCACCAAGATCAGATTTTTTTTTTTTTTTTTTTTTTTTTTGGTTTTTCGAGACAGGGTTTCTCTGTATAGCCCTGGCTGTCCTGGAACTCACTCTGTAGACCAGGCTGGCCTCAAACTCAGAAATCCTCCTGCCTCTGCCTCCCAAGTGCTGCGATTAAAGGCACTTGCCACCACAGCCCGGCCCAAAGAAGAATTAATATCGGTACTCCTCAAATTATTCCACAACACAGAAATGGAAGGAACATTGCCTAATTCTTCTTAGGAGGTCATAATTATCCTGATCCTAAACCGAAGATGCAAATGAAGAAAAAAAAACACCAACAAATTTCTCTTATGAACCATGGGTCTAAGGAAGAATCAAATACTACTATTTTACTAAAAGAATGTAGCAATAAAGTGACTCCTGATGACATTCTGTAATAGTCACAGATCAGTTGCTTTGCTCAGCCATCATCAGAGATGGGAACTAACACAGCTAGAACAGTGTGCAGAGAGTGAGAGATTCTGGAGCACTCAGTCCTAAATGGGAAGTCTGCATCAACCTTTCGCTCAGGACTCAGGGATATGTCGGGAACAGGAGGCAGAAAGATTGTAAGAGCCAGAGGTGATGGGTGACTACCAAAACAGCGTTCTTCAAGTCTGATTCACACATGAACCCTTCGACACTGTGGCAGCATGCAAAGGCCTTGCACAGGCTTAAGCCAGAAGGTGTCTCGGTGCTGAGAAGGGGAGGTGGCCAGGGGCTCCCACTCCTAACAAGAAGCTCTCTGCAATTGCTACCCACTTGCAAAGGAAAAATTAGTTTTCTCCAATGGATTCTCACTGGGAATATTAACTATATTTCAGGGCGGGCCCCATGCCCAGCAGTAGATAGGTAACAGAAAGCAAACACAGTGGTCCTTCTGTATACTTTTGTATACATATTGTTTTGTTTGAACTTTTTATTTTTTGTTTTATTGGTAGATTTAGATTACTGATTTGTGTGTATGTACATGTATTTCTTGGTTTTATTTGGTTTTTTTTGCTTTTTAAGACAGAGAAAGAACATGTGACATTCAGTGGGTAGGAAGGTGGGAGGTTCTGGGAGGAGATGGGAGAGGGGGAAAAGTCTGATTATAATATATTGTATGAAGAAATTGTTTTCCAATTTAAAAAAAGGCAGTCCCCCCCCCAAAAAAAAAAAAAAACCCATAAACCCAAATCAGAACAAAAGGATAGGTGTATTTGGTGCCCAAGTTAGAAGTTTAGAAGTTAAAATCTTCAGTTGGTTTCACTCACTGCTTTTGGTCCCAGTGTGAGCCAGTATGTCATATTTGGGAAGTGCACATGGTTGGAGAAGTTTCTTATTTTGAAGCAGACAAGAAGCAAAAGAGAGAAAGAGAAGGGGATAGGGTCCCAGTAGTCTCTTCAAGGGCATGTCCTCAATGACTTAACTCTCTCCCATGTCCTACCACATCCCAGTGGCATCAAGTCTTGTGATCAAGTCTTTAACATATAGGTCTTTGGCAGATAGTTGGAGAAATGCTTATCCAAATGAATATGTACATCACTATGGGAAACTATGCAATTTTACACAAGGAATGAGCACTGGTAGAATTTGGTATTGGGTCAGAGTCCTGGAGCCAATCACATGTTGGTATTGAGGTGCACCGCACAACTAAGTCACTCATAATAACCTTGATAATGGCGTCCATTCTCCACCCATGTCTTGGAAAACCCTCTTGGCCTGGTTACCTTCCATTGGGTCTTACCTGCCCACAATGCCTTGTTAGGATAAAACTTCCAACACAGGAAGTGTGGGCATACATTCTGACCATTGCACAAGGGACAGTCCTCACGATCTTTGCGCCCCAGCCTTTCCTGACTGAGAACCCTTGTTCCAGCCTCTGGGCTTCTCAAACTGATGATCCTCCTTTCTCTCTGTGTGGCAGGTCCTGCAGAAACTGGGGAAGGCGGATGAGACGAAGGATGAGCAGTTTGAACAGTGCGTCCAGAATTTTAATAAGCAGCTGGTGAGTGTTTCTGGAGGTGGAACAGCGTTTGCCAGGTAGGAGATGGTGAGGACCATATTTGTGGAGCAGGAAAGCTCAGAAGGGAGAATGGTGTGGGTTGGTGAGGTGGTGAAGGACCCTTATATAGACCAAGCAGTGAATCGCAGAGGTGTAGGGTCAACTATCCAAAGCCATCCAGCTTTGGAAGTAGATTCAGATCACACTTGTCTGGCTCAAAAGCGTGGAAACATTCTCAGGCTATCCTTACCAGGACACATCTCAGGCTTAATTATGTAGGCAGTGTGGAGGAAACAGTTAGATACAAGGAAGGACTTTCTGAAGGGAAGACCCTGAACATCCCAGATGGAAATGACCTTCCCCATCCCCTGGTTGAGGTGTTAGGGAAAGTCAAGGCAGCACGAGAGAGGCTGAGCCAGCTAGGCCATAGCCTATGGCTTCTTCAGGACAGACCCACAAGAATCTGAGGCCACAGAGAATGGGGCAGGGCATGGGAGGTGAGGTTGGCTCTGCTAGAAAGAGGGTGGAGTAGGCCCAGGCTGTAAGACTCCAGCTTCACGGTACTCCTAGTCTATAATGGGCCTTGGATAGCATTGAAGGTGCCCACTGAAGCCTCTGTAGCTGGTCTGGAACCCAGGGGAAGGGTCTCATTGGCTTGGATCTGGGATCTGGGAGTGACAGCATGCTGGGAGAAAGCCGGAGGATGCTGGGAAGGCCAAAATGGTGGGAGGGGGTTGGTGAACAGCATGGAGAGAATGGGAAAGCATGTCAGGAGGGTGCTTAAGAACAAGGCACCCTGGCCTGCCAGAGATATCTAACGCAAGGGGTTCCCCAGGGCAGGAGTGGGAGCCACCATGGCTACTTGTCCTTCAGGCCAGTAATGGGAGGTGAGTATGTCCCCTGACAGGGGGCATCTTCTACCTTAGCTTCTTCATCTGCCAAATGTAAGCTTGGTCAAAAGCCTCAGCCTCTGAGTCTGTCTCTTGTGAGGCAGGGCATGTCCCCTCTTTCTGTTTTCTTCAGGCTGTGGGCAGCTTTGAGGCCCCTTTGGAGACTGCCATTGCCTGTGTACTCACTGTGGGGAATGCATAACCTTGTCTGCCTTGCAGGCTTGCTCTACCACACAGTTTATGTAGTGCTTGGGATGGAACCCAGAGCTTTGTGCTTGGTAGCAAGCACTCTACCCACTGAGCTAAACCCTCAGCTTCTGGTATTTTCTTTCCTGTCAGATGAAGCACTGTGGTGAGGAGCAGTTAAAGCCACATGGCTAGTTTAGGGGCCTGGGAGATTGAAATTTGGACTCTGGCCTGTTTCACTTCCTCAAAGTTCACCCAGCCCTGAGGTGTTGTGAGTTTGGAGTGGGGCTGCTTGTGTCTCTTTAAGGCAGGCTGGGCTGGTAGGGGGAGGGCAGTGAAGCACAGAGACAGGAGCTGAGGTACATGTGGCCTGGGCTAGCAGGAGTGGTATTTCCTATTCTTCCCATGGCGTTGATAGGCGTGGCTCTGGGCCCGGAAGGCACCTGCTGGGATTTCTATGTTCTTGTGTTCCAGAACAGGGAATTGAACCACGAGCGCACAGATAGTGATAGGAACAGAGAACTCTTCTGAGTGAGGGGTAGTTTTGAGACTGTAGTTTTGGGGTGTTCTTTGGAGGTTATACAGGTTTGGACCAGCCTGGTGTATGTGAGAGATGCTTTGGCAAGGGGCTAGGGGTGGGGTGTAGAAAGGGTATGCGGACTGTTCTCTGTTCTTGAAGGAGAGAATCCAGGAGCTGTAGTGAGCTTGGTTCTCAGCCAGCCTACATAAATGGGATCATAGCAGAGCATAGGAAACCCCACTGTGGCTCTCCTGTGGCTCTGCCTGGAGCCTTCAGCGTAGTGAACACAACTCTGTTAGTATAGGGCTGACAATGTGTCAGCCTCAGGGCAGTAGACTCCTTCTGTGTCCTCTGGAGGAAGCAGAGGTCATCTGCTGTTACTTACTCTCAGGGTGACCCAGGTGCATGGCTCTCTTCTGACCCAGTTGGTGCCAGTCACAGGTAGTCACGGTCACCCTTGACTTCTGCCTTGTCCTGAGTGACGGCAAGGAGCAGGTCGTGAGGCACTTGGTAATTAAGATTCAGGTTTGCCTTTCAAATATGCTTGGTTTGTTCGCACAAAGGTTCCTTACAACACCATGTAATGCAGAGATTATGGTTGCCACATTTAAACAGACACCTCATCAAGTGGTGAACTGTTGGGCAGAAAATGCAGGCTTCTGCTGGGATTCCTCTCCAGTGAGAGCAGGTTTGACCCGGCGTTGGGTCCTTCAGCTGTGGCAGACTGGGAGGGTGGTGCTGATGGAGGTTCTAGATTGTCTTTGACAGCAATGGTTAGCACCTATGGGTGCAGCAAAGGTGTGGAAAACTGGAGCCAGAGTCACACAGTGGCCAGTCTCAAAGTCCCCTTGCCAGTGGGGGTCAGTGCGGAGGCTTGAGTTGCCATCTCAGGAGCACAGCAGTATAATCCTGGGGCCACCTCCAAAGTTCCAGTCTTCCTGTATTGTTCCGGTGGGTGTGAGATCTGGGCCATCCTGGCTTGCAGCAATCAGCTGATTCATGAGCATCTCGGAGCTGCCTTTGGCTTGGCTCATATCAGAGTTGGCTTGTGGTTGGCTCCTTAACACATCTTGTAGGCATTGCTTTATTCAAAGTTACCCATGATAGTTTCACATGTGTTCTAACATGGATCCTAGGGAGGCTACGTGCTTTCAGCCTCCAGTACTGCACACCACATTCAGCCCTCTAGAAACTCTCACGGGCTTCCAGGCTGGCTGAGCTCTTACTTGGAGGGCTGCTCCAGACTGCTGGGTCCTAAGGCTCACTGAGGTGCGAAAGCCCTACTCTTGGCTGTTTAGAGTAAAATCCTGTCCCTGAATGCCTAGCAGCAGGAGTTGGAGCTGAAGCCAACTGTCCCCTAAAACCACTAGGAGATGGGAGTCTGAGTCTGCAGGCTTAGGGTGGGATTGAATAGAGGAAGGCCTAGCAGGGGTACTAGGTACTAGGGCTGGCTGGACTCAGCCTCCTCTGGCTCTGTGTTAGACCCTTACTCACACTCATGGGCCCAGCTGAACAATGGCCTAGAACATTCTTCCCTAGCTGGACTCTAATGGCACTGTGACTGGAACTCAGGAACTTCTAGAGACTTATTGCCCAGCCACCCTGTTTAGGTGCCAAGGAAGACAATTCTGGGTAGTCCCTTGCTCAACTGAGTGGTGTTTATCTGCTCACAGCTCAGTGTCTGGGAGGCACAAGGAGCCTTGGTACAGCCTACAGTTTGCATGTAAGTTGAGTAAATGCATAGCCCAACCAAGGGGAGCCTCTTGCTTTGGGTACATGCGTTAGAAGAGATAGGAAGTGGGGCTGAAGGTATGGCTGGGATGAGGGGTACTTAACAGGAAGAGAAGCTGGGTCTGGAAGGTTCTATGGCATGAGGTAATTAAATAGCATTACCTGAGGAGCACACTTTAGCCCTCATCTCTAACAGTGAAGGATTTAAGGCGTTAAAGTGGGGATGCTTCGGAGTACTGGGGTTCTAACTGTGCACAGCCGCAAGTCTCTGTGTCCTGCCTCGGAACACTTCTACTTCAGGCTTCTGTTTCCTCATTTAATTTGTTCCCAGTGAGCCTTGAACCTGGCTGTTCAGTCTTACATCTGACCAGGGCTACATGCCAGGTGGCCAGCCTCCCTTTTCTGCACGATGCTGATCTGTGGATTTAACTAACTGCGGAGTGAAGATATTTCTAGAAACAGCAGCAGCAGCAGCAACAACAACAAACAAGATTATACAAACAAAAGCAATGTAGTGTGCTATTTCATATGTCATTTGCAATATGAATAATGTAGAGACGGATGGCACACAAATCTCAGGAGGATGCATGTGCGTAGTCTCTGGCATTTCGTATAAAGGGATTGTGCATCCGTGGGTGTGGGTGTCTGACAGGGTTCCAGGACGGGCCTCTAATGTTTCTCGAAGTACAGCTGTCCTCTAGGGGGACTGAGACTATTTTAGAGAGAGATTTTGATCTTTTCACCCTCTCTGGTTTCTTTTGTGTGTTTTTCTTAAATCACTGCTGCTGGTGTCCTCGGCTGTGAAGCAGAGTACAGACGACAAAACAACAAAAAGATTGCACCCAAGTCTAGCGTAGTGAAGCAGTGAGTTTGCTGGTGTGGGCCCGGGTGACTCAAAGGCAGCTGTGTGCTGAGAAGCCCACCCAGTGTGGGTAGTGACTCACCAAAGCTGTAACCCCTAGAGTTTCCTGCCTTGCAGGCAGTGTGGCTGGCTGGAGAGTCCCCTCCCCCCCAGCAACTGTTACTGATTATATAACCTTGGGGAGGGAGCTTATAAATCTGTACAGTTCAGGAACTTTTGGGAGACATTGTTACCAGTTATGCAGCTAGCCCAAGCCCTCCTTCCCCTTGGAGCTATTCCCTGAATCTCCCAGGCTTTGTATGATGCTCAGTGCATTGCTGACCTCACAGCATCCTTGTCACGTGGTGCTAGTGATGGCGAGAAGATGGTACACAGGGCTGTGGGCACCAGGCAGAAGTGCAGGTCTCAGCAGAGGAAGAGGGATAGGCAATAGAGGTTGGAGCATGCTGGGTTGAACCAGGAAGATGGCCCGTCCCTGAATGCCCTTCCTGGAGGTAGACCAGTGTGAGCAGAGATCATCTTCAGGCCAGGGTGCTGCATCTTCTAGGTCTCCTGTGCCTCTGTCATGGGCATGTCTCTATCCCTGTCCTGCAGAGTGGGAGGGGCCAAGATGGTTTCTTCCTGAGACACAACCAGTCTCATCTCCAGTATGAAACCCACCTCTGGAGGCCTGACTTCAGAGCTCTGGGGCCGGATGTCTCATCTGAGCTGTTCCTGAGCGCTTGTGGTATGCCAGGCAGGGTCATTATCTGTTTTGTATTCTTGAGGCTCAGGATATATACTTCCCTTCTGCTTAGCACTTTGGGTAGTCTGAGGACTCTCTCCTGTTGTAACCCTCCTGGTACCCCGGTCTCAGCATTCCCCGTCCACTTCTATCACAGGGACGTGAGATCTAGCCTATGTTCCACCCTCTCTCCTGGCTCTGGGGTTCTGCTACTCTGGTACCTTGGGGAGCTTCTAGTTGGCTAACTCCTTCTCTACAGCCTTCCCAACCATCTTTTTCACCTGGGCTGGAGGCCCTTGGTGTTCGTTCTTGGCAGTATCTCTATACTTCTGTTCTCTGCTAACTCTGGGCTTTTCTTTTTCTTGGAGTCTGCTACCCTCTATCCACCAGCACCATAGTCCCTGTGAAGACCCACAGGAGCTCTCTGTCCTTGCTTTGGCACTGTGGGAGTTCCTGGTTGTTACCTAAAGTTGCAGAACAAGGTGACTGATGGTCCTTGAATCCACCCGGCCATGTTTTCTGTGCTCATTTGTCACATATTCACTGTCATCTGAGATCCGAACTGCTGCGTTTGTGTACTCTGTGTGTATGGTATCACATACATACATACATACATACATACATACATACATACATACATACACGAACGTGCGTGCGCACACACACACATACTGCGGGGGTTGGGGGGGGGGACTGAAACCCTGCATGCCACGCGCAAGCGCACGAGCGTGGGTTTCTGAATCTTAGTGAGTGGTTGGTGATTCCCACTGCTCTGATGAAACTGGAGCGTGGGAACCTTGATTGAGTTTGTTCTGCGACCGGGCAGGCACTTGGCTGTGAGAGGCCGCTGGGGCACCCCCCCAGTTGGGGAGTGAACTCAGCCTGATTCCATGGGGGCGCAGGGCTCTCGAGTGGGGACTCCCAGGCCTGGAGGCGGCTGAGGGCCGATTGGTCTCAGTTCTGGGAATCTGGGAGCTCTGGGGCTCTGGGAGGCCACAGCAGAACGGAGGCAAGGAGTGTGCAGGTGCTGCGCCGCCTGTGCACTGAGAGAGAGGAGGAAAGAGAGAGGGCTCTGGTGGTGCCCCATGGGAAGTGCTCGCTTGTTCTACTCTCTTGGCTTGATCAGTGCCTCCCATGGCTGGAATGCAGAGAAGTCCTCCGTGAAGGCAGCACTAACATGAGAAAGTCTGGGGTTCCAAGAGCTTTATTGACATGGAGGATGATAGATGGTCTGGATGTGCAACCCCCCACTTAAGCCAGGGGTGAATCTGACTTAAATAGGGAGGGAGAGGGGGAGGAGGGTCACTTAATTACCTCTGGCCTTTAGGTGACTCATTAATATGGAAATCTTTTGAGGCTGAAGCCTGTAGTCGTGCCCTCTACCTGTGTAGGGTGACATAAACCTCTGAGGGAGGGGCTGCATCTTATGTGACTGAATGGTGCAGATCAAAGGGAGGTCCACACCACGCGTTGGGAGCCTGGATTCTGGGAGCACGGAAGAATAGATGCCCATCCCTTGCAGAGTCTCTGGGCTACTTCCATCTAATGCTTCTACCAAAAACCAAGACCCCCTTCACGGCCCCACAACATACATACAGTGTGACATCACCGTGCAGGGGTCTTGTCTTCTAGCCATTCTTACACTACTGAGTGGTGGCTGACTCGTGGAGCTGTGGAGCTCCCAATGAAGGGAGTGACAATGACAGGAACAATGGCAAGAGGGCCACAGCTGCTATTCTCTGAGGTTCCAGCTTCTAGGGAGAACACAGGTTGGTGGCTGTTGGCAAGAGGGAAGCCTTGTTTGTCATGTGATTGGTAGTAAGAAGGTAAGGGTTGGTGACCAGTGTCCCCAGGACCTGACCTTGTTCTTGGCTTTTCTGGCAGACAGAGGGTACCCGGCTGCAGAAGGATCTTCGGACCTACCTGGCTTCTGTTAAAGGTAGGGCACGTCTTTGTGTAAGGACTTGGGGCCATGGAGCTGAGGTGGGTGGAGCTATGGGTCAGCTGGACCACATCTGCCGTGGTAATGGCTGGATGGGGGGTGGCGTGTGGAACCCATGTACCTTCTCTCTACCCTACAGCCATGCACGAAGCCTCTAAGAAGCTGAGTGAGTGTCTCCAGGAGGTATATGAGCCTGAGTGGCCTGGCAGGGATGAAGCAAACAAGATTGCAGAGGTAAGCGTGGGAAGGTGGCCTTGATTCTTCCCCCAGGGCCCTTTGGCTTTAGCTCCTGTCCCTGCAATGTCTCAACTTCTGATGCAAGCTACACTGATTCTCTGGCACTTATACACAATGTAGACCTGGCCAAGTTGCCTTCCTCTTCTGCAGGCTATGCTTCTGGTACTCGTCATACTGGCCTTTGAGAAAGGGGATATAGCTGTCCCCGTGTGTTAGTCATACAGTCTCCCTTGCTGACCCTGATGTCTTTACTATTCAAACCTTGCTGTCATCCCAGGGACACTGCAACCTCAGGAAACCAAGGCACTGAGAGTCCATAGAGCTTTAAGGTGGTAGGCTCTGGGATGAGGGCCACGAACTGTGTGGCTTAGCTCTATAAAGTACTCTCGTTCCTCTGTCTCAGAACAATGACCTACTATGGATGGACTACCACCAGAAGCTGGTGGACCAGGCTTTGCTGACCATGGACACCTACCTGGGCCAGTTCCCTGATATCAAGGTAAGAGACTTCTGGGCCCATTGTCTTGCTCAGGCTAGGAGCTTGTGAAAGGAGCTGGAATCTAGGAGAAGCCTATGATGTAGGGCTGGCTCAGGTGGGTGGTGACTGCCCTGTCTGTGGTCAGGTATCTGTGGTCAGGTATTTGTCTATTCAGGACTGGTCTGTCTGTGACCAGTCACTAGCTGGCTCTAACTCCTATAGGGCACTGATGATATGCCAAAGAGATAATTTTACCCAAGTCTAGTTGAAGTTATTTGGGGTTATGCCTACCCTAGCATGAGTGACAGCTTACAAAGCTGCATCCCTGGAGCCCCTGCATAGCTTTTGGGCAGTGTGGCAGGTGAGAGCATCTTCTTTCCAGTATTACTACTGATATAACCTTGAGCAGGGGCTTAGGTGTGAGGATGTGTGTATGACCCAAGCACATGCAAACCAAAGGTTCCTGTATTGGTGCTGTGTGTTTGGTAGGGTTTTCATTTGGTGTGTGTTGCCTGTTAACCGTGCTGGCATGTTTATATTAGCCAATGTTCAGAAACCTGGCTGCTTCTGCTGGAACTGAATACATGTTTGGAGCCTTGTATACTAAGGTTTCCACTAATGCCTCTGGGTCCCTAGGTGCTGTGCCCATGGATGTTCATGAGTCTAAGGAGCCTAGGGTGTTTGGGAGAACTTTCTACTTTATAGGAAGTGTGGATATATATATAGTCACTGATAAGAGTGTCTCAGGAGACCTGGGGCCTGGCTGAGGAAGAGGTTCGGCTCATATGGTCCTGGCTAGGGGTTCTGACAGGTGAATCCCTATTGCCAGGAGAGTGGGTGACACAGAGAGGACAGAGTGCCCTGCAGAGTGAGCTTCCCGCCTCCAGAAGGCTCTGTTGCCAGATTGGAGTCTGAACCCAGATATGCTACTCCAGGCCTGCTGTGTTTCCCTTGCCTGCTTTCTCTGGGCCCAGCCTGGGGATCTCGGCATCAGGCCCCGCTGATCCCTCCTCTCTCTGCTCACTAGTCACGCATTGCCAAGCGGGGGCGGAAGCTAGTGGACTATGACAGCGCGCGGCACCACTATGAGTCTCTTCAAACCGCCAAAAAGAAGGATGAAGCCAAAATTGCCAAGGTAAGGGCTGGGACGGGGTCAGGGAATCCAAAAGAGGTTAGTCCAAGGTTCCCAGCTGTGGACAGGGATGGCGCTGAGCCCAGTACCAAATAGTAGAAGACCCTGTCATGGGTGCAGGAGGGTGGGGCTGTTGCTGGCCTCTTTCTGCCCTTTTGCCCTGCTCTGAGGCAGTTTTCCAGAATGAGAATAGATCCAGCTTGGGTTTCCCTGGCGTGGCACTATCTTGCTCAATGCACTGAGCGGAATTCTGTCATGGGATCCGATGTGATTCCGTCTTGCTGGAACAAGCTTGTGGGCCGGTCACATAGTCCTGTGGTGTATGGGTGGGTGGCGGAGCCCTGTGTGCTAAACCCTTCTATCCTGCTTACTGTTCTCATAGCTGTTGTGCAGTTCGACGCCCCCTCTCCACACCCACTTGGGTGGGAGTCCCCTTATTTTCTCAGCCTTGGGGTTTGGGAAGGGAGAAGCTATGCCTGCCACAGGCCAGCCTCTGGATGGGGGCTGGTTTGTCTATCTCTGCGTGGGATTGTGGGCTTGGTGTTTAATTATCTATGTCTCTGTTTTTTTCTCCCACTTCCCTCTTGTCTCTCCATTCTCCTTTGCCTTGACCTTTCCTTCCCTCCCTCCCTTTCCCCAGCCTGTCTCGCTGCTTGAGAAAGCCGCCCCCCAGTGGTGCCAAGGCAAACTACAGGCTCATCTTGTAGCTCAAACTAACCTGCTCCGAAATCAGGTGATACTGGCTTCTAACCTTGCACGTGCTGGCGCCTTCTGGTCTGTTATCCTCTCCTGGGTGTCTCTCTGCCCAGCCTCCACAAGCTTCTCTGGGATAAGGGAGGGCTTATCTTCTTTCTGGGGTTTAGAGGCAGGCAGGGCCAGAGTCTGAGCTGGAGGCGTGTGGTACTGGGTGGAGTTTGGTGGGGGCTTTTAGATTCTTTGGGACTCCTATTTTAGAGGAGACATCTGACCAACTGTCTAGAAGTTGTGGCTGACCTGGGCCCCTACCCAGGTCTGTGCTCTTTTCAGATGACTGGCATCCTGAACCAGGAACACCCTTGAGCAACCCACTGTCTCTGGGGGCTCCTGCCCAGTTCCTCAAGCTGTTTGGAAGCTCCAAAGTTATTCTGAAGAAGCATATCTGCTCCCTATGGCAATCTTACTCCCAGGATCCCAGAGCTGGCTTAGCTGAGTGGGGCTCTTAACTCAAGCCCTGGGGTAGTTAACCCAGTCTGGGCTCCATGAAGGTGGTCCTTGTTATAGAGGACTCAGAACCTGGCCACTGAAGGAGACTCCAGGAAGCCTCTGTATCCTGGCTGGGATGCTAAGACCAATCAGGGAGACCTGGGGCCAGAAAGGTCATCCTTTGGAGCTTACATGAAGGGCAAAGGTTGTAAAGGACTTTTTACTAAACAGTGGGCCATGCCACTACCCTGCCAGGGGATCCTACAGTCCTCTTGGTGTCCTGAACCTTGAACTGGCTAAAGTTTGGCTGGGGTCTGCTGGAGATGAGGCTGATAGATCAAGAGAAATGGACCACATTTTTTTTGTTTGTTTGTTTGCTTTTTGTTTTTGTTTTTCTTCCAACTTTGCTTGAGGCTCAGGAAACCCTTTGTAGTGGGGATGAGGCAGGTAGCCAAGACTTGCCTCAGGAAGAGGTCAGATTTCTTGTGGACAGTGCCCCATTTTTCCGGGGGCCACCTCCCGATTGATGTCATCATCTGCAACCGCACGGATCAAATGTGCAGGATGGGGAAGGAGAAGCTCCAACCTGACAAGGCTAGCTGCCTAATTTCTCATGTGAACCACTGCCTAACTTCTTGAAGGCCAAGGCTTGGGGCTAAGGATCAAGGTGATTGGTTATTCAGAGCCTGTGGGTGTGGACTTACAGGTCTAGAAACGCCCACTCAGCCTTGGGAAGTAAAGCAGGAGAATTATGAGGATGCCTGTGTGGCTGGGAGGGGCTAGAGCCAGGTGTGTGTTTGGCGTTGTTCCTTCCCCCACAATGTGGAGTATGTTGAGTGAGTTGGAAGGGCCCCTGGGACACATTAGGCCCTGGGACAGGGTCTGCCTGATGCTTTAGGGCTCCTGAGATGGGTGTGGATTGGGGAATCGTGCTTGGAAGGGCCCTTACTTCACTGTGGGGGAGCAGAGGGAGCAGAGCTGAGCCACAGGGTCACCTTTTCAGATGCTGGGCTGTTTCACCTTTCCCGTGGAACATCCCCCACTCCCCCGTGTCCTTCCCCTTCTAATGGCTAGCTGGAAAACTAGAGCAACTTTGCAGCTGCCCTTGTCACCAGTAGCAAGCTGCGAGCTTTGACTTGGGACCCTAATCCACCCTGAGGGTAGACTTGACTTTAAGGGGCAGTGTATCCTCTGCTGTCTGTGCTTGTAGAACTGACTGGCTTTCCTATGGCCCTGGCTGGTCCTGGGAGCTCTCCAGATTTGCCCCAGCCTCTTGGGCTTGCCTGCAAACCAGGTCCAGACTCTCCAGTCAGCTCTTTGTCTTAGAATGAAGAGAGGTGTGGGGGCTGGGAGGTCTCCTGTTTTACCCACAGCTCTTCTCTGCTCTGTCACTTCTGAGTAGCTTCCTAAGGTGTGGTATTTGTGGTATGGTATACTTGCCTTTCAAGCGCTTCCTGAAAGGCGGGGATCTGAAGCACAAATCAGAGGGCGCAAGCCCTGACTTCGGGGAACTTAAAGTGGACCTGCCCTTGCTCTATGCTGTGTTGCTGGGGCCCTGGTCCTATCTGTGCGAAAGACTCCCAGCTTTGATCTGAGCTGTCCAAAGGGAATCATTTGTCTTTATGTCACCCTCCTAATTCACCTTTAAGTGTGTGTGTGTGTGTGTGTTCGTGCATGCTTTTGTGTGTGTGTGTATGTGTGTGTTGGCCAGAGGACAACCTCAGACCTTAGGCACTGTCTTAATTAGGGTTTCTATTGCTTTGATGAAACAGCAAGTTGGGGAGAAAGGGTTTATTGGGCTTTACATTTCCATATTACCATCTTTGGAGAAAGTCAGGACAGGAGCTCAAACAGGGCGGGAACCTGAAGGCAGGAGCTGATACAGATGCCGTGGAGGAGGGATGCTCACTGGCTTGCTCCTCATGGCTTGCTCAGTCTGCTTTCTTATAGAATCCAGGAAGAGCAGCCCAGGGATGAAACCACCCATTAATCACTCATTAAGAAAATGCCTAATGGGCTTGCCTGCAGCCTGATCTCACAGAGGATCTTCTCAGCTGAAGTTCCCTCCTTTTAGATAACTCTAGTTTGTGTGTCAATTTGACATAAAACCATCCAGCACAGGCACCATCTACGTTTATTATTTTATTATTATTGTTGTTGCTATTATTATTTGGTGTGTGGGACATGCATATGTGGAGGTCAGTTTGGAATCAAATTAAAAAAAAAAAAAAACAGAAAAAGAAACAAACAAAAGCCTTTAAAGGTAAGGCTGGGAAAACAGCTCGGGGAAACTCGGGATGGGCTGGAATCACCCTTTAACCTAACTACACATGCACAAGGACTTCTTTTTTAGCCCCAGAACCCACTTTAGATTTAAAGTTTAAATGTAAAACTTTGTGGAGCCTTTTTTTCTTCTTCTTCTACCTTTACATGGGCCTCAGGGATTGAATTCAGGTTGTCAGGTTCCTGTAGCAAGTGCTTTCTCTTGCTGAGTGTTTCTGTCCACATAAGACAGGCTTTCTCACTGGCCCAACACTCACCAAATAGGCTGGGCTGACTGGCTGGGGGGATAGGGGATTCACATGTCTCTTTGCTGGGACAACACACACCACCAGGCCCTGCTTTGTGTGTGTGTGTGTGTGTGTGTGTGTGTGTGTGTGTGTGTGTGTATCTGTCTGTCTGTCTGTCTGTCTGTCTGTCTGTCTGTCTGTCACCTTTGGGAGGGTACCCTCAGGGGCTAGAAGAGGGAGTCAGATCACCTAAAACTGGAATTAAAAGGGATTGTGACCTTCTTGATGTAGGTGCTAGAACTGAATCTGTGTCCTTTGGATGGCAGGAAGCACGCTTTAACCTAACTACTAAGCCATCTCTCTGATCCCAGGCCCCAAGTTTAAAGTGGGGTTCTGGGGGTCCAACAGAAGTCCTTATGCATAGGGACTGAGTTTCCTGAGCTGTTTTCCCTCCCAGCCTTGCTTTTAAAGGTTTTTGTTTGTTATTGCTTTTTGTCCTCCCTTCACCCCCCCACCCCCCTAGTTTTTAAATTAGACTCTAAAATGGCTCCTCAGGAGTCTTGTGTTACCTGGAGTACATGGTGGTCAGATGTCACAGAGGTCCCTTCTCTTATCCCATCCAAGGCTCTAGCTTGAGGTCTACTCATGCTGGGTATTCAGTGGGCTGGTCATGGTATGCCTGAAGCTGGGTGAAGTGACCAGTTTGGCCTGGAGGAAAAAAAAAAAGGTGTGCTTTTGTCTGAGTGTTGTTCTGGCCAGCTGTGTTCTCAGCACCAGCCTTAGAATGGGAGCCTGCTGGCCTCACGTCTTCCCTGATGCCCCAGGGAGCCTGGGTCTTGAGTCAGCATTGAGTCTCAACCCTGTCTGTGTGACTCACAGCTCTGCCTGGTGCTGGGGTCTAGTGTCACCTCTTGGTAGAATAAGAAATTTAGGAAGAGCCATGGGCACTGGGCATGTGCACCTCAAGTCAGTTCTGTCCTCCCTGCCTCACCGTAGAGGTGCTGACCCACTGCCACTGGTCCTTGGTTGGCACAGATCATAGGAGAGGGATTTGTGGGGAAAACTTGCCATGAAAGCAATGAGAAACTAGACACCAAAGTGAGGCACGCTCTGGTCCCAAGAGAGCTATCAGGAACCTTCAGGAAGGGTCATGGAAAGCAGTAGCAGGCTAGCTGAATCTCAGGGCTGACACTTGGCTCAAGGGAGTTGAAGTGGAATTAGGAAGGGTTTGCCTGAGTCTGGGGTCTGCCTCTGTGCTCCAGCTCTCCAGGTTGTTTGATTTCAAGCTCCGCCTTCCCCACTGTGTATATCTATGCATGTTTAGGCTAAGAGTCAAGCTCTGGGATTGTCCCCAAGAAGTTGTCCGAATTAATATTTTGAGACAGGCTCTCTCCTTGGGACTTGAGGAACATTGGTGTAGTTTGGCTGGCTAGCCAGTGAGCTCTGGGGATCTCCCTGTGTGTAACACCTCTTCAGAACTGAGATTTCTAGGGTGTTGCACCACATACAGCCTCCTATGTGTTGCTGGGGATCAAACTCAGGCCCTCCTGTTTATCCTCAAAGCACTTTATCAACCGAACCGTCTCCCCAGCCCTTGTCTTCAGCCTTCTTATTGGCCATCTAGACAAATCCTCTTTTTATAATGGCAGCTCAACACATACCATTCCCAGAGTGTCCACTAGGGCTCCAATGGAAAGTTCTGGGTGGGTATCCATATCCAGGCTAGCCTCTATCCTGCTCAGGCCCTGGGGCCCACATCCAGGCTGAAGAGGGTACCAGCTATGGGGGTAGGTCTGGCTCATCTCCCCAGGGTAGAGTTCCACACAGATTCTAACATACCCCACTGCCTCTCCATCCCAGGCAGAAGAGGAGCTCATCAAAGCCCAGAAGGTGTTTGAGGAGATGAATGTGGATCTGCAGGAGGAGCTGCCATCCCTGTGGAACAGGTGAAGTCAGGAGGGGCGGTCAGCCTGTCCCTGTGTCAGCCTGGCCCTGTGTCTACTTACTCACTTCAGGGCTCTGTGTCTCTGAGGATGCAGCATGCAGTCACAAGTGGTTCTCACCATGTCACCTCCCCTCCCTCTGGCAGCCGTGTAGGTTTCTATGTCAACACGTTCCAGAGCATCGCGGGCCTGGAGGAAAACTTCCATAAAGAGATGAGTAAGGTAGGCCAGGGTGACCCGGCAGTGCAGAGGGTCAGTCAGAGGCAGGGATGGGGGGCTTGGGTACTCTGGTGACCATGCTAACTTTTCCACCTGGGGCAGCTGTGGGTGGTCCAGTCCAGACCCAGCCTGCCATGCCCAGTCTGTACTTCTTCCCTGGACCACGTTTTGGGAATGTGATCAGCCCCTTCTCAGAGTATGAGCATCCTCTCAGACAACTCTGAGAGCTCAGGGTTAGAAATGGAGATGGATATTTTCCTCAATCTGTAGGAAAATAATAAATAAGTTACCAGAATTTTTGTAATTAAAAAACAGTCTCCTGTGTTTCTTAAGGTAGGGAAATGGGATGTTTCTCTTCCCGCATCTGGCATAGATGATGTGATAAGCTCACACTTTTATGTTGTATTAGAACGGAAGCTGTGTTACACGGCGGTTGGAGACACCTGGTGTGACAGCTCTCCCACTCCATATGGTGGCCGTTCTGACTTTGTCCCTTGGACCCAGAGGGAAGTAAATGATGATTCCAGGTTTTGGGGCCTTTTCTTGACCACAATCCTCCTGTTTAAGGCCTCTCTTTTCTTCCTGTTTTTCCTTCTTAAAGAGTTGAGGCAAATCATACAACAGTCAAGATGGTGAGACGGGGAAATGTGCTTGTCCCACAAGCTGGTTAGGATTCATATTATTCATTAAATAATGGTGCAAGGAGAGACTTAACTTTTCAGAATCGTTCCCCCAATAAGAAATATGTAAATCAAAAAAAAATCAAACAGGTATTTTAGGGGAGGAAACCTTTATGCAAAATTAGTTCAAGGCACCAAAGGCAGAATTATGTATAAGTAGGAGAAAAAATTTATCTCTGTACTTCCTAGTGGCCAAAGTAAAAAGAGAAATGTTTTCAGTAATGAGCCCCACAGTCTGCATGGGACAACCTCTTTCTTTGGTTACCTTGTGCTTTTGGAGGGATTTCTGAAAGTTGTAGTTAGGTTTGGAGGCTTCTTGGCAAAATGACCTTAATAACCAGGATTAACATTAAATCCTGCCATCTTGAAAAATGAGGTTTAAGAAATAAAGTGTTGATGTACCTTATGCTTGAAATCCAGCAAGTAGGAAGACTAAGGGAAGAACTGTGAGTCTGAGGCCAGTGCAGCTTACCAGAGATTGTCTCAAACTAACATAAACAAGAAGAGCGGGGACGTGGTCCAGTAGTGAAGCACTAGTCTGATGTGTAAAGCCTTTGGTTCAGTCGAAGGCTTTGCACAGGTTAGACAAATGTTCTACTTCACCCCAAACATTGACTCTTGTATAGTATTTAGGATATCCCTTTAAATAGCAAGAGAGAAAAGATGGCCCCCAGGTACAGCTGTGAGCAGCACAGCTCATGTCCCCTGGCTTCTATGCTATAGGTTAGTTTTCTGGGGTTCATTGTGCGGGTATCATCTTCCATTGGTGGAGTCAGGGGAAGTTGCTCCTGGGAGAGACTGGGGAAGGAGTGAGGAGCTATTTCTGTAGAAGGTGTGTATGTCCAAGCCTGCTTCTCTTCACTCTTCCTCCTCCTGCAGCTCAATCAGAACCTCAATGATGTCCTGGTCAGCCTAGAGAAGCAACACGGGAGCAACACCTTCACAGTCAAGGCCCAGCCCAGGTGGGTTAAGGCAGGGAGGGTGAGGTCAGTGGGGCCCTGTGACTTGACGGTCAGCACCACAGAGGCAGCTTCTTCTGGAGATCCTTGTCCTTCTTGGTCTTTGTGGGTTGGCCCCGGGCCTCTGGAAATCTTCCAGGCTCTGCCTCCTGGCATCAGGGAAACAGCTCCTGTAGTCTTGTTCTGTGGAGAAAGGAATGTAGCCAGGGAGCCCGCAGCTCCCTGAGCCTTTGTAGAGTAGAGGGCAAGATGGAGACAGGCACCATTGTTGACACAAGGCTGTGGTTCCTGGCAGGCAGGCTTTTGTGCCTCTTGGTCAAGGTAAGGTTCAAGAATGGTGGCAGTGCCTTGGTACTTTGTCCTTTGTTGCCTTTCCTGGGCAGCTGCCAGGAGATCCTATCACCTGAGAGAGATCATGAGGGGAAGAAATAAAAACAATCTGAAGTCTGGGATTGCACCCTTTCACCCTCCCTTCCCCCCCACCCCTGTTTGTGTGTGTGTGTGTGTGTGTGTGTGTGTGTGTGTGACACAGAGACATAGAGACAGAGAGACATAGAGATAGAGAGAGACAGAGAGAGAGACACAGAGAGAGGGTATGTGGTATTGATCGTGCTTGTGTAAGTTTGAGTGTTACATGTAGGTAACACTGTAAGCATCATTTTATTGCTCTGCAAAGTCTCTGCTGCCCAGAACTTTGGAGGGCTTCAACGAACAGTCTTATTCCTTTCTCTCCTCTGAAAATGAAATGTGAAATGGACAGAGAGGAAGTGTTCTGGGGAGCATGGGGGAGGGGAAGAGGGAATGAGACTAGCCTGTGGTCACTTTAGAGGAAAGATTGTCAGGCCCAGGCTGGATGAGCAGGTTTGTAACCATACTCTCCACTAAGGTTGCCTGTGTGTGCCCCACCCTGGCCTCCTGTAGCCTTCCAAGATCTATCGTAACTATAGTTGGCAGGCAGGGACACAGGACAGACATGAGGTGAAGATTGAGGGCAGGTCCTAGAAGGGGAGACTAGAAGGGATAGAGGTAAAGCCAGGAGACATCAGGGCAGGCTGGGGGTAGGCGGAAAATCCTGGGGGAGGAGCAGAGGGAGGAAGGCTGAGAACAGGTACAGGCTGAAGTTAGTGTGGGAAGGTCAGAGACAGGCTGAAGGGCAGACTAAGGACAGGTGGTGGCCATTTGTTTGAAGGAAGGAGAAGGTGGTGGAGGAAGGCCTAGTTCCCCTGACTTCTCCTCCAAATGAAGCATTCACACCCCACCATCCCCACAGAAAGAAAACTAAACTGTTCTCACGGCTGCGCAGAAAGAAGAACAGGTACCGCCTTGAGTGCAGTGCCGCGGGTCTCTGGGGCCTGCCCTGACTGCGCATGTGCCTTGTGACTGTGCCCTGTTGAAGGGCCCACTAACCCCTAACCTGCCCGTGTGTCCTGTTGCTTGGGGACATATGTCAGGAGGGCATGGAGGACTTGGGATACTAGGGAGGTAGAAGGTACTGGAATGTGGTTTGAGGGCGAGTGTAGCCTTGTTCTTTGCACGCCCCAAAATCAGCCCCGGGCTGCTGCTGACCGCCAGCTCATGGGTGGAATGGATACTGAGCAGAGACCACGAGCCACACTGCTTAAAACATCCCCTATATATACTGTATTTTACATTGCTCTGTATTCTTTAGGAAGGCAAGTATACCCACATAAAACAAGACTGCCCCAGACCAGGCATATGGGATACCAGTTCTAGTGGTCCGTCTAGGATATTGTAGAGCTTCACATGCCGACACCATAGCTGATTGCTTCATATAGCTCTTGAGCAGCTGAAATGTGTTCACTGTGATCCTGGAAGCTGAGCTGGTAATGTTAATTTATTTAAATTAAGTAGGCCTATGATAGCTGTTGACTGCCGTTCGCAGGCACCAACAGATCCCTTGCCCCTGCATATCCAGTGGCTGCGGTGCGTGTCCCTGACCCCACGTGCTCCCAAGCAGACTCTGTTGCTCAGGACTTGGCACTCTTTCAACTGTCACCTCTCTGCAGTGGATCCACCAGTCCATCCATGGCAGCTGTACCCCGGGATGCTTCTCCAGGGCGTGCACTAAGCTTAGGAACCATGGGAAGGTGTGAGGGCTCCTGGTTGTGGTCAAATCCGCGCAGTTGGGAAGGGACAGGTGGGGAGACGGTACAGAGGTCTGCAGAGCAGGCTAGGGAGTAGTCTGAGTGAACAGGCTGCTGTCTGATGAAAGAGACTCACTTTGCCTCTAGGATGTCCGGCTTGCTTGTGCTCCGAGGCCCTGGCGGGGAGGAGATTGGTTCTCGCTGGTGCTCCCTTGCTTCCAAGGCAAGCTCCCTATGAACCACACAGGAGCATGTTCTGGTCCTCACACTTCCACTCTGTCCATGAACACAGTTCCATAAAGGGGTTCATAAGGGCTCACGTGCACACTTAAGTTTCATATATGGATCCATAGGACACACACATACTAATATGTGTATCCATAGGGCACACGCTTCAGCCCACAATTTTTTTCACATGTGGGTCCGTGGGGCTCACACGTGTACACATGGATTTACACATAGGGCCGTTGTGCTCACACGTGCACACAGCTTCACACATGGATCCCCGGGCCACATACAGGTACACACATGTCCTCTTGTGGATCCATGGAACTCACACATGCACACACAGCTCTACATGTGGGTCCATGGGGTTCACACATACACACATGTAACTCCCCATGGCACCCACCAGGTGCTTATAGACTGATTCATGCCTTCTGGTTCTTTGTTCTGCTGATATCACCCTCTGTTCTTCTACAGTGACAGTGCCCCTGAAAAAGGTAACAAGAGCCCTTCACCTCCTCCAGATGGCTCCCCTGCTGCTACCCCTGAGATCAGAGTGAACCATGAGCCGGAGCCAGCCAGTGGGGCCTCACCCGGGGCCACCATCCCCAAGTCCCCATCTCAGGTAAGCATGGCTGTTAAGCTCTGTGTCCTGGTTTTCTTCTCTTACACTTTCTTTGCTGTTATCCTGTCCTCTTTCTCCATAATCTCTGCCTGCCTGCCTGGGCCTGAATGGGTTTTGAGCCTGAGGCTCTGCTCCATGGAGGACCAGTTCTGACCTCAGTCTGCAGGGGCTACACTGAACCTGGTGGCCCCGGTGTACTTCACAATGGTATTTGTAAAAGTTCCCATCCATAGAAGTGCAGAACTTCCTCTTCCATGTCTCCTCGTTTCTCTGTCCCGTTTCCTTGACTTGGCGCCTTTTCTCCCTAGAGAGTTGCTCGAACTGTTCAGACTCTAAGTGTCTAGTCTCTCTCCAGACTCTGGATCCCTGACCCTTTCTCTGGCAGGGGCTGAGGGAGGAACCCTATCAGGTGGTCCCACAGAATCATCAAAGTAACAGAAAGAGTATGGTCTCAGTGAGGAGAGGCCTCAGTGAGCCTCAGGTGGATGGCCTCAGTCCTCTCCGACCTTCCACTAAGCCCTCTGGGTTGCAGCAGAGGTCCCAGGAGCAGGCAGCTGAGTGATGTTGAACAGAGTGAGACCTCTAGCTTCTGTTCATGGCACCTAGGCCAGGGATGCGGAGAGAGTCAGTGAGAGCCCACATGTGAGCAATGTGTTCCCATTGGTGAGGCTGGATCCCAGGCCAGTGCTGGGCACACTTCTGTTCACTGACTCTTTTTAACTGCCCCGGGGCAAGTGGATAGAAACCAAGATTAAGGCAGTCCTTCACCTGGTCTGCTTATGTGTGGTCATCGCAGGGACCTAGTTCAGGCCGACTTCTCTAGGGACAGCCTGAGCCCGAGCTTGGGCTCCTTTTGGGAAGTCCAAAAGTCCCTTTTGGGAAGGAGGTGAAAGGAAAGTCTGTGGGAGGGCAGAGATTAGGGGAGTCGGCCTGTCACTCAAAGTTCCTTCCTAGGTAGGCAGGGAAGACTTTCCCCTAGTGGGCTATGGGGGTCAGGACTAGATAGGTCTTGATCTTCCTCTGTTCACCTTCTGTGCTTCTATCTGCTTCCTCTTCCTCCTTCTTTTTTGCACAGTGGTTTTGGACCTCCTGTCTTGAAGTCTTCCCTTGGGGTGTCCTGTCATCTTGGTGTCTGTTTAGGGGAACAGTGACTCATTTGTTCTCCCCAGTGACCTGGGTGGGGTTGTGGCCCAGGAGTGACTAACTTAACCTTGGCTTTGTCTCTGTCTCCTTGTGCTGCACTCTGCCACGCCTCCCACGCTCCCCCCTTGCTGGCCCACAGCTCCGGAAAGGCCCACCTGTCCCTCCGCCCCCCAAACACACCCCATCCAAGGAGATGAAGCAGGAGCAGATTCTCAGCCTTTTTGATGACGCATTTGTCCCTGAGATCAGCGTGACCACCCCCTCCCAGGTCAGCCGTGTCCACCGCGGCCCAGTCTTCTTCCCTAATACCACTCTTTCTCTCAGAGCATGCATGGCCTTTCATCTTCCACCCTGAAACTCTGAGCTTCTCTCAAGAGCCAAGAATTTGGCTGGAGAGATGGCCTGGAGCCTCCATTTTTGATCCATCCATCTTCCTTTCCATCATCATCATCATCATCATCATCATCATCATCTCCACTATTACCATTCCCCACCCATCAGAGCATGCACCATGGCTAGATAAGGGGACATGATTGTGACAAGTCTTCCCCCGTTTCTTGGTGGTGTTGATCAATCACAGTGATTGATGCCATAATGGGGAACATGGAGTGGTTGGGCAGCCATGGAATGTTTCCTTGTACATGTGACATTTGCCTGAGAAGGATTCACAGAGACATTGTTTTGGTTACAGACAGCTGAGTTAGGCCAGAAGGGCCAAGAGATGGGCTCACTGGCAATGCTAGGAATCAGGCAGAGCCCTCTTGGATAATATAATGACCAAGATGCAGAGACGTAACTTGTCAGGAAGCTGTTTGTGCATGAAATGCCCACCCTCGGATGGAGACAGAGCAGGACGTGCCTTCTGTGGGGAAGAACATCTTGTTAAGATCAGAGTAGGCCAACACACAGCAGGCTGACACACAGTCAGACCGCCTAGGGTGATCAGTTCCCTGCTTCAAGATGACCTTAAGTCTCCTAGCCTCCTGCCCTATACAAGGCATCCCTGTCATGAAGATGGCTAGTTTAGACCCTAGGGGACTTAGCCAGAGCCCTTCCCAGGTCTCTCTAGACCCTAACTTCCCCAGGGTCATTTGTATAACCCAGATTCCCAGAGAAGGGTGGGCCAGTCTGAGGGTGGGTGTGTGGAAGAAACAACCTGGCAGGGAGATCAGGGGCCACTTCATCAGGCACCTAAAGAGGGTGGGCCTTCAGCTCCCGTGGAAGGACTGCACAGCAGAACCAAAACCCCTATGTGGGACGGTGGTACAGAGGCAGGTAGGAGCAGTCAGTGTGGGACTGGGCTGATAGACTTCAGAGTAGGTTGTTGCTGGGACCCTTCCCTTTCTTCCTGAGCATGCCTGTGGCTGGAGGGTATCTGGGCAGGTGACCAGCATGTCTTTAAGGTGAGAGATGGGATACCACGGGAGCTAGTGGATGCTGAGGGGAGATGCTCTAGCTGCTTACTTACACTGTCTTGTTTGATTTTCAAACGCTCCCTGTGAGGGGACATACCCATTTATCTGGTGAGGGATCTGATCTACAGCTTGTTCCATGATCATGTGTCAGAGGGAGCCATACAGTGGCCCACCAAGCTCCATGTGTTCCCCTCCCCCCATGTCATTGCATGCCTTGCTTGCTGGATTTTATGTCTATCTTCAGGCTACCGGTCTGTTTGGGGGTAGAAGAGAAGGTTGGGTTGGTACTGCATGAGTTGGGGGGGTGGGTGGGCTCATGTTGTCCGTGGTGCCAGCAGGCTGCTTGGTGTGATGCAGTGTGCAGTCTGCATCCCTTCAGCCTCTTGGTCTTGTGTGGGAAAGTCATTTACCACAGGCAGGTTTGAGAGATGAGCAGCTCCCTGATTGGGGGCCACTGTTGACAGCACTTTGGGTGTATTGCTGTCTGGGCTTGGGTGACTTCTAAGAAGCATGGATGGGGTAAGGTTGGTGGCTGAATGACAGAGGTGCCTGCATCACATGCACAGGATGCACTTCAAAGTCCTGAGGCCGTGACATCTTTAGCCCAGCTTCTGGACAAGGTTGGACTGGAAGGAAAGAAGGAAAGCTTCTAAAGTCAACCTGAAGTCCCTTTTCTGTGAAGTGGGTCCACTTGACCTGGCCCAGTTGTACAGCATCTGGCCCTTAGTGTCCTCAGGACTGTAGAGGCTCCTCTGAAGAGCCACAGGCCATATTCCAAACTTTCCAGCCTTTCTTCATGGGAGCCTTGGGATGGGTACAGGCCCGGGATGCCATCTCTCAGAGTTGGACTCCCATGGAAAGCAAGCAGAGGTCAGAAGGGGCACCCTGAACCGTATTTCTGCTTAGACTGGGATGAAGTCTTCCATAGCTCTGAGGAGAAAGCCCACAAGCAAAGCTGGACAGCAACTTCTTTAAGTCATCTTGTCCTCATGCACTGGTGTTGTCCAACATCCTCCCAGCCTTGAACTCTTATCCTAGTCAGCAACGATTGACTTGTTCAGGGGTCTCCCTCACAGGCTAGCCTGGGGTACATTGGAGCTCTATATTGTTGTTGGACTACTAGCTTCATGTATACTGTGGGGCTGTAGTGAGGTTCCCTAAAAGGGAGTCTGGAGGTGGCTGTGGGTGTTGGCTGTAGCTGTAATGCAGGTACCCCTAGGGTCCCTGACATGGGGATCCCATACTGAAGACTCCCTTGGGGGATTATATGCTGCAAAGTCTTTCCTCATCCCCAGAGCTGAATGACAGGTTGAGGTGTGTGTCCCAGAGGGTGACTTGGCTGGGTGCCAGGCCCTTGGCCTGGGCGTGGGGGTGTCTCTTGGTTGGGAGACTGACATGTCTAGACCAGGCTACCATCTTGTTCTGCTCTTGATATACAGGGGCAAGGTCAGATGAGCTTGTGGGGACAAAGGGCAGAGAGGAGACAGGAGTGATCTGATCTTGGCTGAAACAAAACAAAAACAAAAAACCAAAACACCACCACCAACAACAACAGCAAAACCTGGCCAGTAGTTGGATGTTGTAGTTGCGATCAGATATCTTCACATAGGTGGGGGCCTGTACTAGTTTGTGTAGTTGTAGACGGTACTTTGTGTGTGTGTGTGTGTGTGTGTCTGTGTTTTCCTCTGTGTGCACAAGGCATAGGTCCAATCCGTTACTAACTGCTTCCTTCCTCTGCTGTGCTGTCACCAAGTTTGAGGCCCCTGGGCCTTTCTCAGAGCAGGCCAGTCTACTAGACCTGGACTTCGAGCCCCTTCCACCAGTGGCAAGCCCTGTGAAGGCACCCACACCCTCTGGTCAGGTTGGTTGTGCCCACCAATGCCCATGGCCCATCAGCCTCAAGAGCAAGCCTTGTGCTTGTGTGAACCACATAGGTCCAAGTCTTTGGGGAGTGAGGCCCTTTGCCCAGTGACCTAGCCCTATCTCAGTCCTTAGCCCCCTGGACTTCCTTTGGATGTAGAACAGATGTGGGCTAGCTGGGTGCTTTTCTTCAGGGAACATCTCACAACCTCTGGTCATTCCAGCATCCCGCCCCTTCATTACGTACCCTGTGGGTCTCCCTGAGCTGGGATCTGAAGCCCTTAGAGCCAAGTTTGGAGCCTGCAGGATTGGGGTGTGAGTGGGGTCCCTTGGTGTGCTTGCTCCCCCGTCTCTAACCTGTGTACTGACTCTGTCCTTTTCCTGTTACTGCTGCCTTAGTCAATCCCATGGGACCTCTGGGAGGTAAGCCACGCATTTGTTCTACACCAGTGCCTGCACCCCTGGGGCTGCCTCTCTTAGTGTGAAGCCCCACTCACTCCTCTACCCAGTCTTCCTACAGGCACACTTGCTTATCTGTGCTCATATGCACAGGGGGCAGGGAGACTGCATCCCGTTATCAGGACCTCAGTAATGGGGCTCCGGGGTAGCTCCAGGCTGGGTCTTCCATTGGTCTTGCTGATTTACCTAGTAAAGTAGCCAGCTGGTCATCTGAATGGCCGTCTGGCCAAGGAGTCCTGACTACAGTGAAGTATTAGAAAGTTGTTTGCCTGGGGACCCACCCCTGGGATCTCTGGACATGGAGGCTCAGAGACTCAGAGAGACTCAGAGACTCACAATTGGAATGTGCTCGCAATTGGGGATAACAAAATCAGGGTTCCAGGACACAATCTCACAAGAGCCAACAGCAGCCAGGACTCTGGGGAGTTTCTATAAAAGAGCTTCGTTCTGTAAAGTGCTAGCTGAGGTTGATAAAAATCCCAGGCATTGGGCTGGAGAGATAGCTCAGTGGTTAAGAGCACTTACTGTTCTTACAGAGGACTGGGTTTTAGCTCTAGTGCTTGTATCAGGTGGTGCACAATTGCCTATAATGTCAGTTCCAGGGGATCTGATGCCTTCTGGGCTCTACAGGCCTCTGCACACTGCGGTGTATATATACACTTACACACACACACACACACACACACACACACACACACACACACACACGGAAATAAAAGATACCAGGCATGGTGACACAAGTTTGAGAGGCAGAAATTGAGGGGGGGGTGTCTCTGGATCTTGCTGGCCAGCCAGTCTAGCTGAAAAGGTGAGTGCCAAGTTCAGATGAGAGACGCTGCCCCCTAAAGAGTGAAGTACAGAGTGTCTGAGAAAGGCAGAAGAGATGGTCGGACCTCTGGCCTCCACATACATGTCACATATGTGCACAAGCATCACACACACACACACACACACACACACACACACACACACACACACACGGAGTCTTTCTGCAGTCACCAGAGAAATAAGACTGGAGTGGGGCTGGCAGGACCATTTTGGCTATTTTGGTAGATGTTATGCTATGTGGTGACATCATTTTGGTAGATGCCATGCTGTGTGGTGACATCACACCTGCCTGACAAGAGGAATGGGAGACAGTTGACTCCACAAAATTCTGATCAGGCTGATACCCCGGGCCACATCCCTTGTTAATGCTGGGCACTGAAGACCACCCTCTCTTGTCTCCTGCCCTTGTCCAATATGCCTTTCCCACCTGGCCTTTTTACCCCTCCCCCATCTTGGTGGCCTGTCACTAGCCCACAGAGAGTCAAGCTGGCATCCTGCCTTCCGGGGAGCCCAGTTCTGCTGAGGGCAGCTTTGCTGTGTCCTGGCCCAGCCAGACAGCCGAGCCAGGGCCTGCCCAAGTAAGTGCTCCCTCCCCCTGTTCCCATCTGGCGGCTTCTCATCTCTGGGGTGTAGCATGGACAAAGAGCCAGAGGAAATGCACAGTATGGACAGGGCCTGGTGGCCCTGAGATGTTGTCGCTAGGGGGTCCCTAAGGTGGGTGATCATGGCTCAAGTCACATCTTCTACTCTCTTACCTCAAAGTAACCCCTGCAGAGCGTGGGTGGTGGTGGTGGAGGGATATTTTAGACAACCTAACATTTTCCAGAATTTTCTTGTCTTCATCATAATTGTGTCGACCAGATGCTTTTATCTTTGCTATATCTGAAAAACTGGAGGGCAGGAAGGTTGAATAACTAGTGTCCAGTGCTCAGAAGTGGCTGAGTCTGGGTGTTGGTAGAGGTTAGCCCATAGTGGAGTCTTTGTCATGGTCTACTGCAGCGTTCTGTGGAGAAGGTAGCATCTAGGACTGGAGAGCCTACCTGATACCCTAAGCATGCTTGGTGGGTCCAGGCTATCCAGCAGGCTTTAGCTAGCCTGTCAGGGGCTGGCAGAGTGGGCAGGACGAAGTGGGGTATTTAGAGGAAAGGGCTTGAAGGCAAAGGTAGGGTTTACTGTTTACTAATGTGCAGACCGTTCTCTACACACTCGCCTCCCTCCCTGTGTCAGCTAGTATTTTCTCTCCACCTGCCTGTCCTGCTGGATGCCCCAGGATTGTGTAAGACACATTTCTAGGCCAGCCGGGCCAATACCTGTGGCCCCCTCCCACTTGCACGCTGCCCTCCTGTGCTGTGTTGTGGATACATCCTGCTCTGTCTCTGATCCCTTGCTGGCATTTTATGTTGCAGCCAGCAGAGGCCTCCGAGGTGGTGGGTGGAGCCCAGGAGCCAGGGGAGACAGCAGCCAGTGAAGCGACCTCCGTAAGACGTCAGGGACCGTGCCCTGTTTTTTCTTCCCTGTTGTCTGTCTGCCCAGTGCTGTCTGTCTTCTGCCTGTCTGCAGCTTCCCTGTGTTCCACACCCATGTGGGTGCAGGGCACAGTTCCCTGGAAGAGCACAGGGCAGGGTAGTTCGGCACCAGACACACGAACACAACCCCTTCCTTCCTGTGGTTTTTCCCACACTACCATTGATCCAGCTGACTTATCCCCTATCCCTAGAGCTCTCTTCCGGCTGTGGTAGTGGAGACCTTCTCAGCAACTGTGAATGGTGCCGTGGAGGGCAGCGCTGGGACTGGACGCTTGGATCTGCCCCCAGGATTCATGTTCAAGGTGAGCGTAGGCTAGCTTTTGTCTCAGGTGCCTTGGGGTCACCCTTGTTTAAGGATAAGACACTTAGCCCAGGAGACCTGTGGCCCACTCTAAGTCTACTTTATGCGGTAGCTGGTGGATAGCACGTGCGTGCGCGCGCACGCGCGCACACACACACACACACACACACACACACACACACACACACACACACCCCTCAGTCTTTTGCAGGCTGGATGGGGGACATAGCCCCCTGACATGCTCTCCCAACTTTTACAGGTGCAAGCCCAGCATGATTATACGGCCACTGACACTGATGAGCTACAACTCAAAGCTGGCGATGTGGTGCTGGTGATCCCCTTCCAGAACCCGGAGGAGCAGGTGAGCCTAGGGTGCGGGATTCCCCAGGCTGCTGATGCAATGGTGGGCATTGCCAGCAGGGGGCAGCAGAGGCTCACTGGAGCAGGGCATGTCTAAGTTGGCAATTACCTGCATCTCTTTTTCTTTAATCTTATTTATATTCCTTTCCCTGTCCCTGTCCTCTCATTTTAGCCGATGGGTGGTAGTGCTTTTTTCTTCCAGCTGCCCTGCCAACTTTTGCATCTGAGTTTCTTTCTTGTCTTTGCCATGCTCTTGGCCTTGAGGCCTGCCTTCCTTCTACAGGGTTTCTGCCTGCAGTGACAGAGCGCTAGGCTAGGCTCACACTGGCCTTCTGGGCTGGCTCTACTCTGTATGGGTGGCCTCTTGCCCTAAGTAGGTCTAGGCTGAGCTATGGGGAGCCCAGGCTCCTTAGGAGCCATCTACCTTATACTTTTTAAGATAGGGTCAGCCTGTCTCTACGTCTTCAGTGCTGAGTTCCAATACATTCCCCTACATCTGACTTTTTACATGGGTTTTGGGGTTTGGAACTCAGATCCTCATGCTTAAGTGGCAAGGACATTGCTAACAGAGAATTCTCCAGCCCCATCTACTGCTGCTTCTGAAGTCCTAGGAATCTACTGGCCACTTCAGTTGGGTCTTTCCTAGCTGGGTGAGATTTTGAGAAGCATAAACCCTGGACACCAGCCATCAGGGTGGTTGTGTATGGGTACTGGGGGGGGGGGGGTTGAAAGGGGATCTAGAGAATAGATTGGTAAGGATGCAGAGACCTGTTAAGAGCACAGATAATGTTAGAATAAAATTACAAAGATCCAGGGAGGTGCCAGGCATAGTCCAGCTTTGGGACAGTCACTGTAACTCCAGCAGTGAGGGCCTGCACAGAAAACCCCTGGGGGTCAGTGTCAACAGGAAGATAAGATAGAATTGGAGGCCGGAATGGAATGGATTCAGGACCTTCTGACAGGCGTGTCTGCTCTGTAACCCATGGTCCTCAAGTGTCCTGGGATAGCCACAAATGCAAACCCAACATAAAACAGCAAACTTATTTAGAACATTATGAGATTCTGTTCGTTTGTTTTGAGACAAGGTCTCATGTTTCTAGGGCTAGCCTGGAACTTACCATATGGCTGAGAATGGTCTTGGAATCCTGATCTTCCTGCCTTTGCCTCCGGAGTTCTGGGATCACTGACATGCACTACCATGCCTGGCTCATGGGGTGCTGGGGATTGAACCTGGTGCATGTCAGGCTGGCCCCCTGCCAACTCAACCACATCCCAGTCCCTAGAAGTATGGGACTTATTTGTTTGCTTTTGTTTTTTATCTTTTCAACTTGGTTAGCAGTTCTCAAGCATGGCCTTTGTGCCCGCAGCAGCTGTCACACTGTCTAAATGCTGAACACATCTGTCAGAGGCTTTAAAATTTTATCACATTATTTATTTGTGTGTGTGTGTGTGTACACGTGCATATGACACGGGCGCAGGTGGAGGTCGGAGAACAACTTACAGGAGTCTTCACTCTTTCTACCACATCGGATCCAGGGATCGAACTGAGGTTTTTAGACTTGGCAGCAAGCCACAGGGTCATTTCACTTTTGTTTTCAGTGCTGGATATTGTATTGAAGCAAGGGCTCTACCACCAGCCCTCCCTTTAAATTTTTAATTTTGGATCAGGATCTCACTAAATTGTCTGGAGGTAACCTTGGACTCACTCACTCTAGTCCAGGCTGACCTTGGACTTGTGATCATCCTGCAGAGTAGCTGGGAATGCAAGCCTATGCTAACAGGTCTGGCTAGATGTTCTTAGCTGTTAGTACTTAAGGGACTTTCCAGATGTTTCTAGAAGTCTGAAGACTTGGGGTGACAGTTGGAATCAATCCTCTTGGAAGTTGTTAAAACTTGGGAAACCCAGGTCCAGAGAGACACACAGGAGTCAGAAGACCTTCCAGATTTCTTAGAGTTGACAAAGCAGTGGGCTTTGAAGGAAGCTTCAGCAGGGGACTGGGGTGGAGGGAGTTGGGGAGTGATGGGGTAGACACGGGGACAAGGAGAGGAGAGGGTGTGTTGGAACAAGGGAGTGTGTCCAGGATCATCTGCCATCTAACTAGACTATGAGACCCTCTATCAGATTGTATTTCTGGCTGTATTTTAAGTCCCAAGGACTGTCTGGAAGAACAGTGGAGCAGTTAGTGTGACAGCTATCATTTGTCACTGTTTATAGCCCGGCTTCATTGTGGACCCCATCCCAGAACAGGTGAGCGACTTGGCTCTCTTCAGAGCTGTAGAGCAGCAGCAAGGAGTGGTGGCAGCTGTGTATGGTAGGAGCTGGCTGATTGCTGTATCTAGAGGGACTGGATTCTAAGAAGGATGCATCTGCAAGCAGCAGATGGTTATGGGCCAGGACTGATGACACAGTTTAGGCTTAGACCAGTGCAATGCCCAGGCACAGAGGATTCTGAATAGCAGGCCGACTGGCTCTTCCCAGGTCTGCTCCTTCCAGGTCTGCTTGGGTCCTAGTATCCTTGAGGGTGTTGTGAGGTACACCTGTGTTACTCGTGCTCTTGTTGGCCCCAGGATGAAGGCTGGCTCATGGGTGTGAAGGAGAGTGACTGGAATCAGCACAAGGAACTGGAGAAATGCCGTGGTGTCTTCCCTGAGAATTTCACAGAGCGGGTGCAGTGACGGAGGAGCCTCTGCATCCTTCCGGTGTGTGAAGAAACTTTTCCCAAAAGATGTGTGCTTTTCTTTTCTTTGTTTTTCTTCCTCTCTCTTCCATTTTGTTTTTGTTTTGTTTTGAAACTCTTGAAAAGTGTCGGGAAATTGGGGAGCGGAAACCTAAGCCAAGAGGTGTACCCCCAAAGATGAGGTGGTTTTCCAAAGAGCCGTCCGACCCAGTTCAGTGGACTTCTCCAGTGTTCCCGAAGCTGCTGTGTCCCCTCCCTAGTTGAGTTCCCGATGCCCGCATGTTCAGGGCGGGCCGGGGGTGCAGAGCCACCGCCACATTTGCCTGACGCTTGGCCGCGCCACCGAGCAAGGCTTGGGTCCTCTTCTGGCAGCTGCCCTGGGCAGGGCCTGCACACTGGCCCAGCCTGGTCCCGCTCTGCAGACCAACCGTGTGCTGTTTGAAAATAAGCCCTAGTGTTCAAAATGCAGCGAAACAAACAAAAAAGAAAAACCTGACAAAACCACCCAGAACAATGCGTGTCTTTCTTTGCTTCTATTGTGTGAGTGAGATCTAGGCCAACTGAGGCTTTTTTTTTTTTTTTTTCTTTATTGCTGGTGTCCCTGAGGTACTTGGGCTGAGGAATTCTGCACGGATAGCACCTCCCCCTAGACTCATGGTGTGAGCTCCCTGGGGTTTCCAATGGTGGTGGGTGGGTCAGAGGTCAAGTGGTGGACACTCTGGGTACAGTCCTAGGTCACCTTATTTAACACACGTCAGCACTTTGTGGGATGGGCAGATGGGTGGATAGCACTCAGTGAATGCTAGCCCTAAGTACTAAGACATGGAAAGAAGCTGCAAGGGGTGGTGGGCCTCAGACCCCATGGGGAGCCTGAGTCCCGCTGGGGAAGGGCCAGGATATACCCGAAGGTGAGCCAGCTGTGGGATTTCCCCTCCCCGCTCTCTCCCTGTGGCCCCTCTGGACACAGCTACTTCTGTTTGCCTCATGAACAGATGGAGGAGATCAACCCAGGACTGCAGAAACACCCTGGCCTCCAGAGAAGGCTGACTAGGTATCTTCAGGAATTGGGTTCAGCATGAAGTCCCCTGCCTTGCTTCAGGTGACTGGACTGCTTTGCTGTGGGCTCCAACCCCAGCCATATTTGGGTTGGACAAATAGAGACAGCTATATCAGAGCAACACTGTGTAGGGCAGAGTGTCCAGCCTGCAGCCTGTTCCCTACTGAAACCCCAGGATAGCTAAAAACATGGCCTGACACAAAAGTATAAAGCTTATTTAAAGTAGTGTAAGATTTCTTGTGCAGACTTGTTTGGTAATTCAATTCATGGTTCTGAGGTGTGAACTTCATAGAAGACTTCTTTCTCGCCCTGATGTCAGAAGGTTGGACACACCTGTAGAACATTTCTAGTCACTTGTTTAGAAAGCTATAGCTTTCCTCTCCTTCCTTTCCCCTGTCCTTTTCCTTGGGGGACTTGGGTTTGGAGCCCAGATCTGAGCCTAGGATGCAAGGTCCCTCTGCTCTATGGGGATTTGCAGTGAGGGTCTTCAGTGTGGAAGATCTTCAGTCATTTTCACTAAAAACTAGTGTAAAAAAAAAGTATTTGCACTAGGTTTTACTGTACTTCAAGATTCAAAGATATGTCATAAAGGCTTCTTGTCTATACTACACCCATCTACCTACCCCCACTCCATCCTTTTTTAAATAAATAAATAAATAAATAAATAAATAAATAAAACCAAGATCTATTTATATAGCCCAGGCTGACTGTGATCCTTCTGCCTCAGCCTTCTGGTCCTGAAATTATAGGCCTGTCCCACTCTTCCTGATGGTGGCCATGTACCTAGGAGCTGGGTGTTGCAGGGTTCCTGTCAATCAGGAGATTCAGAGCCAGGCAGCAGTACTATTGTCTCGTTTCTGCAACACTACCTTATAAAAATTACTTAAGGAAGAAGGATTTATTGTAGCTTGCAGTTCGGGAGCCTGTCATGGCAGAGAGAGTGTGGCAGCAATAGCTTACAGTGTGGAGGCCGTGGCAGCAGAAGCAGGAAGTGTCTGGTCATCTTACATTCACAGTCAGGACACTGGTGCAAAGCTTGCAGACTCTTTATTCAGTCTGGGACCTCAGGCTGTGGAATGGAGCCACCACATAGGGGCAAGTCTTTGTACTTAGTTAATCCACTGTAGAAAAGTGGGCCAAAGACCTTAACTTAAACCCAGAATCTGAAACTGCTAGAGGAAAATATAGGAAATACTTCAAGATACCACAGAAGCAAGAAACAGGGCTACTGAAACAGAAGCGTTTCTGCTTACGAGGCTGGAGGGGGATATCTTGGTGGTTGAGAGCCTCACAGTCTTTCAGAAGATCTGAATTGAGTTACTAGCACACATAAGGGAGCTCAAACTGCCCGTAACTCCAGCCTCTGTCTGCACTTAAATATACATACACACACAGACACACAAAAAATAAAATTAAAAAGTATCAAAAGTTTCTGCTGATTAAGTGGAACTATCAACAAAATAAATAGTCTATATCATGAGAGGAAGTCCCTGATGTTAAACCTCAGATAGGGGCTTGATGTCTGGAATATAAAGAGCTGTAAAAATTAAATACTAAAACCGCAAAACCAAAACTGAAAAAAAAAAAAAAAAAAAAAAAAAAAAAAACCAAAAAAACAACCCAAGCTACTGACAGAAAAAAAAAAAAAAAAAAAAAGGCGGGGCAGCGTGGGGGATATGTGTGTACTAATGACAGTTCCTAAAAGAGACACAAATGGCCAATGTGTATTATTTAAAAAGTATTAAATATCCTTATCGACTATGGAAACTTCTTTAATATTCCATCGCTGGGCCTGTGGGTTGGATAGCGCAGTGGTTAAGGCCACAGAGCCTGAAAACTAGAGTTCGTTTGATCCTCTAGGAGAACCAGCCCCTGTGAACTGACCTCTGAATGCAGACTGTGGCACTCGTCCCTCCACCCTCATGCATCATTGCGCCCTAGTCAGGATGGTTAGGATCACGAAACCTAACGACAACGAGTGCTTAGTGAGGAGGTGTGGGAAGCAGTATGCCTTAGTCGACTGTGGGCGTGAGAACTGGGGCGGCCATTATGGACACCAGTGGGGAGCTTTCTCAAAAAATTAACAATTGTGTGACCCATTTCCATACCTCCTGGGTATAACTGCACATCTGTGGTTAGTGGTTCTTCACAGTGGCTAGGAAACGGAGGCAGCTTGGACATCCATCAACAGAGGGACAGATAATCGAAGTACGCTGTACATGCACACGGCGAGATTTCATTCAGCTGTAAAAAATTAAAATAACAAATATACAGGAAATAGGATGGATCTGCAAGGTATATTGAGTAAGGTAACCCAGACTCAGAAAACAGAAAAAAAAAAAAAAAAAAAAAAAAAAAAAAAACCACAGTCAGCTGAGGTGGACCCCAAACCATCCCAGAGCTAAGAAACCCGTGCAGTAAGAGGGAGGGCTTAATGTGTGAGCATGTCCCACGCAGTACCAAGAATTCCTGTTCTACAAGTAGACATAGTTTCCGACCATGGGCAGCCCGAGGAAAACCAGCCTGTGTTTGGACGGCATGAACATGATGTGGTTAACTGATGGAAACGGAATGTGGCTGAGGTCTGTTAGAATCTTCAGCAAACCTGCCAAGATCCTTTGAACCCTTCCTCCTGTGTGTAGGTGTTCAGTGTGTCCAGTCTCCTGTTTCAGTGCATATCCTAATAGTACTCTGCAGTCAATGAAGCAGCAACACAGTCCCATGGCAAGCACTGTAGAAATGACTGTAAAAGTAACTTTTATTCCCCTGGAGTTATGGTCTCCAAAGCCTACTGCCTCTGTCTACTAACCTAGGCCTAGTCCTGGAAGCTTCTAGCCTCCGTACAGTCTTATCTAGGCCTAGAATGTTTTCAGCCTCTGAGACTTGCTGCTGAATAAGCTCACCTTTCTAGCTCTTTCTGGCCTCTGGCTGGCTGGTCAACTCAGGTGTTCTGGCTCAAAACTCCTCTCTACGCTGACTGCATCAAACTAGCTTCTTTCAGCTTCCAACAGAATTGCTCTGCTTGGCCTCAGACTAACTCTAGCAATATGTTCTAATCTTCTGGCTCCTTCTCATTCTTTGGCTTGTTCTGTCTTTTCCTGTGTCTAACTTGTTCTCTCTTTGCAGCCTGTCTCTTTTCAACTATCCCAATAAAATTGCCTCCTCTCTCCTCCCTCTCTGCACTGCCTCTCTCTTTTCTCTTTTTAAATAGCTTCCTCCCTCCCTCCCTCCCTCCCTCCCTCCCTCCCTCCCTCCCTCCCTCCGTCCGTCTGTCCGTGTGTGTGTGTGTGTGTGTGTGTGTGTGTGTGTGTGATGACAGTTGAGCATATCCTATTCTGTCAATTCCTGATTCATCACTTTCAAACATGATGCTTTCTTCTACAAACTATCTCCACTTTCATTGTTTGGGATTAAAAGTGTGAACTAAGCATGTGTCTGTATTCCAGCCAGAGGATCCATATTGCTGGATTAAAATCCCTCAACAAATGACTACTTGGGGGGTGGCTGCATAATCTGTAGTCCCAAAGTTCAGGTCTCCAGTACCCATGTAATGCCAGGTGGCCATGGCAGGCTACCTGTGGGCAAAGAGGAGTCCCTTGAGGCAGCTGGCTAGCCAGTCAAGCTTGTGCTCTGGGTTTGCTAAGACCCTGCCTGTCTTTGTTAGGGTTACTATTGCTGCAATGAAAGACCATGACCTAAAAGCAAGTTGGGGAGATGTAGGGGTGATATTTAGAACTTGGCACCTGGTCCGGCTTGTTTCTGGGCAGCTACCATATTCCCTCTGCTCCTTGGCTTTGACCTGGGCTCTGGCTAGCTAGATGCACAGGTCCTGGCACCCATGAGATGCCAGAGTGGAGGATGGCTCTGCCAATCCACCACACTGCATCTACAAAGTTTGGTGGAACCCCAGACAACATCTGCCATCCTTGCAGTACCTGGTAGAAATGAGACTCTTAAAGCTTAATGATTATCTAAAGGGTTTATATATTTAGAAATGCTGAATCAACAAGATGCCCATACAGTTAGAGTTGTTACCCAATATCTAACCTTTTGATAGAAGTTGCTACCCGGACAGCTTTCGACCCATCCGTGGTTCTCCATGGCTGATAGCCCCCTTCTTCTCCTCCCCTTCCTCTTTCTCCCTTCCCCTTGCTCTTTTTCTCCCCTCCCCTTCCTCTCTTTCTCTCCCAGCTCCACCTCCTCTTCTACTGCCTAATCACTGAGCTCCACTGTGAATACAATGTAGCAGAATAAGTATCCTGCTACAGGGAGAAAAATGATTTATTTGGCTTGCGTTTTCACATTGTTGTACATCATTGAAGTCACAGCAGGAACTTGAACAGGACAGCAACTTGGAGGCAGGAGCTGGTGGAGAGGCCATGGAGGAGTGCTGCTTACTGCCTTGCTCTTAATGGCTTGCTCAGCCTGCTTTATTATAGAACCCAGGATCACTGGACCAAGGATGACCTCACCCACAATGGGCTGAACCCTCCCCGATCAACCACTGATTAATAAAGTACCACACAGGCTTACCTACAGCCTGATCTTACAGAGGTATTTTAATTGGTATTTAATTCTCTCAGGTGACTTTAGCTGTGTCAAGTTGACATAAAACTATCCAGCACACTGCTTCAGTCAGTAAGGTGGTGAAGCATCAACAAAAATTCTCAATTCAACAAACATGCATATTCACCTTATATGTGTGCTTACACACATGTGAACATGAACACATGCACATACATGTGCTAAATAAATAAATAGGTAAGGGGGGCCCCTGCCTCTGGGCTTTGGGCAGCTGTTGGGCACTCTGACAGTCTTTTTACTGTTAGGTGAAACCATTCAGTGCTTCCTGTGCAATAATGAGGATCTGATTTTAGAAAACATACAAAAAAAAAAAAAAAAAAAAAAAAAAAAAAAAAAAAAAAAAAAAAGCCAGGCACTCCTGTACTCCCAGCACCAGGGAGGTGAAGACAGATGGATTCCTGGGGCTTGCCGGCTAGCCAGTTTATTCCAATTGGCAAACTCCATGGAAAAATGAAAAACCTTACCTCAGAAAAGCAAGTTGGTTAGCTCCCGAGGCACAGCATCAAGGGTGACTTCTGGCATCCACATGTACACACATACACCTGAACGTGCACCTGCGCACACAGAAACATGTATGCACACATAAACATATATGAAAGAAATCAGTGTTATGCTGGATTTACTGAGTTGGATTTTAAGCATGGCTGATGCTCATTTTCCTGTAAACAAGCACAAATATTAAGGGAGATTTTAATTTGATTCCTAGTAGTAGCCATCGAACTCTCTCAGTACACTTGCTGACCTGAGTGAAAGGATTGTCAGACTGCCCTTGTGCCAGCACTGGCCACTGAGCCTTGCAAGCACTCTGGCTCTGGAAGGTTTGATGAACGCTAACGTGCACCCCCTTGTGGTCTAGCTGAGGTACTACTTCAACTGGGAGTAAGTGATCAAGACTGATGAAAACACAAGCTTCGGAGGCCTTGGCTGATGCTAAGAGAAAAGGCTTGAGGCATCTAAACATCACTTCTCAGGCTACACAACCAGGCTTCGGAGGCTCCCTGAGTCCCCTGGGAAATCTTCCCTGAGGTTACAACAGTAGGCGGGATAAAAATCTATCCCTCTTAGGTAGTTTCTCTTTTGCCACTTTTCTTAGTGAGCTGAGTGGGAAACAGAAGGAAAAGAACGCGAGGGAGCCCAGACCAGTCCTAGTCAGCAGCAACTGAGCACCAAGGCAGCTGCCTGCTGACAGCTGAGTAGAGGCAGCTGGACAGTTCAGGCATGGCCAGGACAGGGAGGTGGGTAGCAGAGGTGGGGGTTGGGGACAAAAAGAGGCAGAGAGCTATGCTTCAGGATTGGCTCTGAGGAGAAAGGGAAGAGAAACTTGAAGCTGGAGAATGGTAAAGTCCTTAGGACCAAAGGTTCCACACACCCCAGGTTCTGGGCTGTCACACAGCCTAGTGTTAAGGGCTGAGGAATCTTGATACTGAAGCTTGCCTGCTAGCCTCAAACAAGGTCTAAAGAACTCTGACTTCTTAGAAATCCTGATACCTAGGCTTACCTGGAAGCTGCAAAACCAGCTGCAGTCAAGGGCTGAAGCGTTTGACTTCCTAAGCTTACACACTGTTCATAGGCTAACACCAATAGACCAAAGGATCTGCAGACTCAAGTCCTACAGCACCCATGGTGCCACCAGCTGCCATCTCACATGGCATCAGACATGAAGGAAGCTGGAAGTTGCCCAGAGATCAGGTTTTCCAGAGTTTCTTCTCATCCATTCTGACTTGTGTTTGGGTACCAGACAGCTGCTGACTGAGAACATTCTCAATCTTTTCTTTCCCCTATTGCTTCTTGCAGGGATGGATTTTACTGGGGATAATGAAAGAGATGTCTCATTACAAGAAAGAGCTGTTGTGACCACAGCTAGACCTAGAAAAGAGTGCAGCACAGTGAACTCAGTAAAGAGCCCTGAATAAACTCACCCTTTCTTATTCTTTATAACTCTGGCTGGCTGGTTCAACTCAGCTGTTCCAGCTCAAACTCCTCTCCAAGTTGACTGATTTTTATCTGGCTTCTTTCAGTTTGTCACTGAATTGCCCTCCTTGGCCTCAAACTAACTCTATCAATCTGTTCTAATCCTCTGGCTCTTTCTTACTCTCTGGCATACACTGCCTCTGCTGACCTGCACTGAACTGATGACCTCATGAACAAACTACACTGCACTGCACTCACTGCACTGACTCCCAGCTGACTGAACTGAACTCCACTGCACTGAACTCAACCGACTGAATAGAACTGACTGACTAGAACTCAGATCTCCATGCCTCTGTCTCCTGAGTGCTGGGATTAAAGGCTTGTACTGGACCTAAGCTTTTCTTCACTTGAAACTTCACTTGAAACTATTCCAGCTGGCTCACACAGACCTGGAAGATCTTTGGATATGATCCCTTGCCAGGGCTGGATTAAAATTCCTCTACAGAGAGCCCAGTTTATGCTGTTTTAGTTGTGATTTCCCTGTGTGAGTAGTGCTGGCTACGTAGGGGTCAGTGCCATTAACAAAAGATCAGGCCTTAACTTAGGAGACTGCCACTCAAATATACTTTGCTCTCCGTGTCTATGTCCACACCAAGCTCTTCAGGATTTAGTGACTATTCCCTGGCATCCAGCCCCCCCTTTTTTTCCTAGCTGTTCTCTGGAAAGCCAGGAGTTGCTACTTTTTTTTTCTGCACCAGAGAGTCCAAAAGGAACATGGCTTTTGTGAGTGGGCTTCAGGCCTAGGGAAAGCTCTACTTGGCTTGGGAGGCTTGCTGTGTTAGACTAATGGGTTATTCTTCCTCCATAGAAAACTTTTGAGGATCTAAATATTGCCTCGTTCCCTTCTCCCTCCCCTGCCTCTCCTTTCTCCTCAGTTTCTTCATCTAGCTCTATCTATCTATCTATCTATCTATCTATCTATCTATCTATCTGGTGATGCACATGCATGTAGAGGCCAGAGAATGATGTCAAGTGTCTTCAGCTGCTCTCCACTTTATTTTTTGAGACAGAGTCTCTCGCTCAACTGTGATGTTGACTATTCAGCTGGTCAGCTATCCAGCAGGTCTCAGGAGCCCTGCATCCTCAGTAGGTACAATCAGCTTTTTGGATGTGAGAGCTGGGAATTAAGCTATGGAATTTTCAGGAAACTGGATGGATCTGAAATGCATTATATTGAAGTGACCCAGACTGAACAAACAAACAAACAAACAAACAAACAAACAAACTCTACAGCTCTTTTCAAAGGAGATGTAGACTCACACTGAGCTAAGGTTGACTCAAAGCCATCCCAGATCTAAGAAGTCTGTGCATGGGTTTTGTCCATTTCCCATGCCCTCCCCCCATTTTTCTTCTGTCCTCTACCCCCTCTCCTTTTCTCCTCTCTCCCTTCTCTTCCTCTCCTCTCTTTCCTTTTCTCTCTCCTCTCTTTTCTTCCTCCTTTCTTCTCCCTCTTCTTCCTGTTCCTCCTCTCTCCTATTCCCCTCTCTCCTCTCTTTTGTCTCTCCCTCCCTTCTTTGTTTAACAAGATTTGACTTTGTCCTCAGTACATATAATTCCTCACAGCTCTGATGTGTGAGGACTTCGTGTTTACCTGGAGAGGACATATAGAGCTGGTCTCTGGAAACATGCTGCCAAGGCCCTTAGCACTCTGCTCCTTTGTGGACTCAGCTCTATCTCTTCTATCATGAGGAAGGAACTTAACGGAAGGAAGTATCCAGCTTGTAAACAATGGAAAGTGTGTGTGTGTGTGTGTGTGTCTAGTCCAGAGGTTCTGGCACTGTCTGCCTTGCAAAGTGAGTTTCCCATCTTGAGTCAGTTCAAACCAGTAAAAGCTTCACAAGGAATGGCCAGCCTCATAAAGACTTTTTAGAGAACTCCCAGGGTCCCTCAGTAGGACAAAGGGTTCTTCACACAGTTTAGGTAGTGGTCTCAGAAGTTGGGTGCTTCCAAAGCTATCACAAGAGCAAGGAGCAAGACATGCCTCAAAAGAACAGCAAATTAATGATTCCTGTAAACTGAAGTTCTCATAAAAAAGCAGCATTGACATAAACATTCTATGGGACTGATTTATTAAGACTTTGTGGGGCTGGAAGAGGGCTCAGATTACTGCTCTTACAGAGGATGCAAGTTTGATTCTAGCACCCAGTCCATGTCTGGCAGCTCACAAGCTAGTAGCTCCAGATCCAGGGGATGTTACCACTCTCTTCTGGCCTTTGTGGCACATGCACTCAGGTGCACACTGCCCCCTCCACCACACACACACACACACACACACACACACACACACACACACACACACTAAATATTAAAAACAAAAAAAGACTTCAGTGTTAAGCATAGCTGGAATTGAATGTGCCTTGTCCTTTTCAATTACAGGAATAACAAACATTCATTTCTGCTAATCGGATTTTCTAATTACTGTTTTCCATGTTGACTCAGAAATAACAGTTGCCACACAGCTTACGAGTTCTTCATTCTTTCTCTTGACTGGGTCATTTTGGGCCAGTGATGACATTGTGCAGATTCAGTAGAAGGAAAAGTTGTTAATAATTGGTTCCACTGTGGGATGTGTTATCAACTTTATGCCAGTTTCTTCCCTGGCAGTGACTCTCTGGGGCTTGTGCATGTTCCAAGAGCCCCATAGTCACTCCTCATGGGTGAGATAAACAGTGGGTGACAGGAAAGGCTGCTCTCCTGAGGCCTTCAATGATGGGAAGAATGTGGTGAATAATTGTGCCATAGTTAGAGTGATATGTATGACCAGAAGACATGTTCAGGGGCTTTGGAGATGGCTCAGTCAGTAAAATGCTTGATGAAAAACCACAGGGACCCAAGTTCCATCCCCAGAGCCATTGTGAAAAAAAATACTGGACGTGGTGACATGTGCTTATGATCCCATTTTTGTGACAACCTGCTGATCTCTAGGATTTGTTGGCCAGCAAGCCTACCTAAAGTGACAAGTTCCAGGCAAAATGGGAGACTATCTCAAAAAAAAAAAAAAAAAACCAAGATGAATAGAAAGAAATCCAGAGATTAACTTCATGCACATGGATATGCATGTGTGCTTGCTGAACGTATGTGTATACTAACCCCCATACAAACAGGCCTACCCCTATACACACAAAAAATACATATAGTAAGTCTTGGCAATAGAGAAACAGGCAGAACATTCAGGAATCTAGGCTATTTCTTTGTGGTGGCTAGTACCTGGTGTTGCTAACCTGGGTGATGTGGAGGATGGCTCAGCTGGTAAAATGTTTGCTTTGAAAGCATGAGGAGCTGAGTTAGATTCCCAGATCCCATGTGAAAAAAGCCAGGTGTGGTGGTGCAAACTCACAATCACAGTGGCAGAGAGGTAGAGTTAAATGAATTTCAAGATTCCTTGGCCAGTCAGCTTAGCCTATTTGGTGAGTTCCTGTTCAGTGAATGACCCTGACTAAAAACTCAAGGTAGAATAGACTCACAGCTCCAGGGAGGCTTATTAGACCCACACCAGTAATTTATCCATTCATATATCCCAACTTTTTTGTGTGTGTCCCTTTCCACATCCATCCATCAGGTAAAGAGCTCAGTCCATGCCACTAATACACACAGTGAAGTGCCCTTCCCACATGCCTAGGTGGGGAATACACACTCCATTCATTCCTGCCAACTACATGTATTCCAGTTGTACGAACGTGGTCCCTTCTAGAAGCTGACACTAGATTCTCACATTCAACCACATGTGCGAGTGTGTGTGCAAGAGCATGCACAAACACACACACACACACAGACACACACACACACACACACACACACACACACTTGAGGATCAACATCTATTTAAGGCACTATATTCACACCAGTAACTTCCACTTACTCCCAAGATTACCTGCCCCATACTTGCCTTCTGCTTCTTCCCTGACCCTCCTCTTTTGATAGATAATTACAGACTCATATCACCAACTCCACAAACACTCCTTACTTAAGTTCCTAGCATCTCCCCCAGTCTGTTGGAGATTGACTCTGAGTAACCACTTCTGTAACTACAGAAGGTTTGCTCCTATACTAGAAACCTGAAAGCTAGAAAACTAAGCCAGGACTATTTGTGAAATTCCATTTGAGCATCAACACTGAATAGCCCAAAAATCAATCCTAAGTCCTGTAGTCAACCACCTGACAAATTAAGGTATCAGGAAACAGTTCCAAACACCTATTTAACAAAAGAGAGGCAGGATTTCTATACCAAGAAATAGTACTAACAATGTATCCCCATATGTCTTTGTTCAGCTCCAAATACACAAATGTGAATAATTAAAACAATAAGTTTCTACCAAAATTTGTAACCCTATAGTTGTCCCTAAGCAAACACACTAAGATAACTAACAAGACGATTTCAAAAGAGTAATAACAAACATGATCAAATAACTCAATAAGAATATAAATAGATGCTAGAATGAAGACTGTGAAAATATAAATAAATGAAATGACAGAAACAATTCAAGTTATGGAAATAGAATTGGGTAAAGAGAAAAAAACAAAATGAAACAAAGATGGTAATAACAACAGTATATAGGTCAAAGGCAGAGAAATATTATCAATGAAACAATAGAAGAAAACTTCTCTAATCAAAGGGAAGAGTTGCTTGTAAGAAATCAAGGAGAGTACAGACCATCAAGTAGGATTAGTAAAGAAGCTCGCCATGTTTTATAAAAGTCAAAGGAGTAAATGTAGAGAACAAGAAAGGGTACTGGAAGCAGCAAGAAAGATCAAGTAATGTATAAAGGAAGATCTATTAGAGTAACAGATTTTTAAGTGGAGACCATGAAAGCCAGAAAGAACTGGACTGATAATCTAAAAGTTATGGAAGGTTTTATATGGCAGCCCAGACTTCTATACCCAGCAAAACTATCAGTCATATTTGAAAGGGGAAACATTTCCATGACAAAACAGATTAAAGGAATTTATGAATACTAAACCAGCTCTACTGCGGTGCCCAGATTTCAGGGTTCCCAAACCAAATCTGGATGCAAAAACAAAGAGCCTTTATTCAAGCTTAAGCTCAGAACCTCAGGCTCCTCTGATGGAGCAGATTCATGCTGAGAGCTCCAAGCCTCAATTAGACAGGGTTTCTATACTAGTTTGAGCAGGGAATGGGGTTCTTTAACCTAGCAATTGCCTTAATTAGCAAGGGTTGAGAGGAAACTGGGGTCTCCAGCCTGGCAGTCACCTTATCTGGCAAGGGGTATCTTGGTGAACAGAGATTGGTCAGTAATGACTTCAGCTGGCTTGAGCAATTTGTCTATAACCTCTGGAATTTTAGCCTCTATTTCCTGATTGGTCAGGTTCAGGGCAGTTTCTTCCTGGAATTGTTTATGGTATTTCTATTAACCAGAGTTCAGACTGGGGACAAGCAGGCTCAAGATGGAGTCATCTTGCAAATCTGAGTTTCTCCCATTGCCTGTGTTCCTCACTACAAAAGATACTGGAAAAAAAATACTTAGGTATGAAAAAAAATAGTAAAACACTCAAGAAGACACAAGAAACAAATAAATAGTTGCTGAACACCGAATCAAGGAAGAGGTTGAATAAAATACCACAAAAAGCAATGAAATGACAGGAATTAGCACACATTGTTCAATCATAACTCTGAACATTAATGGTATCAATTTTTTACAATAAAGAGACCTTTGTCTAACAAATTGTATCAGAAAACAGGATCTATTTTTGTGTTGCCTCAAAGAAACATACTTCACAGTTGAGAGTTACCATGTAAGGTAAATGGATAGAAAAAGATATTCCAAGCAAACAGAACAATCAGATGTAGATATTCTAATATCAGATAAAGTAGATCAAACCAAACCTAATCAAGAGAGATAAGAAGGGACACTTAATTCTCATTAATGGAAAAATATACCAAAAGTATTGTCCAATTCTAAAGGTAGGTATGTACTAAATATAAGAGCAGGCAACTTCACAAAAGACACACTATTAGACTTAAAACTGCACTAACATAGCTGGTGTGGTGTTTTGAATGCTTCCTTCTATAAAGATTGCTGTGGTCATGGAGTCTTTTCACAGCAGTAGACTACTAAATCAGAAGATGGTAGCAGGAGTGAGGTATCACTGTGATAGGTCTGACCATACTGTTTGTTGGCAGAATATGAACTTTGGGACTTTGGATTAGGAAAGCAGTTGAACTGCCCCAAATCCCACAACACCCAGAGGAGGTTGGACTCCCAAGAGCTCTAACAAGTCCAGGATTGTAGGTGAGGAGGCCATGACACCCACCCCAAACAGAGAGTAACTGGGACCCCCGGGGAACCCAGGAACCCTGGCCTGGTCAGTGGGATGAGTTCCTTCTGGTTTGTGTTGTTGCCCTGAGCAGACCTTGGGCTCCAGCTCTGCACCCAATCCTACCACAGCCAGAGAAAGCTAGACTCACAGGAGCTCTAACACACCCAGGAATATAGGATCATTTAATCACAGGATCTCAGGAGCTTGGTCACACCAGGATTTCAGGATCTCAGAGGCAGCCTGACTCCCAGAAGATCTTACACCCAGCATCTCAGGATCACAGGATCACAGAGACAGATAGACTCTGAAGAGTTATGACATAACCAAGATAACAAGGGAGATTGGCTCCAGTCAGAGACAGTGAGTTCAGGTAGCACTAGAGATAATCAGATGGTGAAAGGCAAACACAAGAACATAAGCAACAGATACCAAGGTTACTTGGCATCATCAAGTTGTCCCACAATAGCAAGTCCTGGATATCCTCATCACACTGGAAAAATAAGATTCAGATTTAAAATCACTTCTCATGATAATAGAGGACTTTAAGAAGAACATAAATAACACCCTTAAAGAAATACAGGAGAACACAGATAAACAGGTAGAAGCCCCTAAAGAGAAAACACAAAAATCCCTTAAAGAATTACAAGAAAACACAACCAAACAGGTGAAGGAATTGAACAAAACCATCCAGGATCTAAAAATGGAAGTAGAAACAATAAAGAAATCACCAAAGGAGACTGCCCTGGAGATAGAAAACCTAGGAAAAAGATCAGGAGTCATAGATGCAAGAATCATCAACAAAATACAAGAGATAGAAGAGAGAATCTCGGGCGTAGAAGATACAATAGAAAACATTGACACAACAGTTAAAGAAAATGCAAAATGCAAAAAGCTCCTAACCCAAAATATCCAGGAAATCCAGGACACAATGAGAAGACCAAATCTAAGGATAATAGGAATAGAAGAGAATGAAGATTCCCAACTTAAAGGATTAGTAAATATCTTCAACAAAATTATAGAAGAAAACTTCCCTAACCTAAAGAAAGAGATGCCCATAAATATACAAGAAGCCTACAGAACTCCAAATAGACTGGAGCAGAAAAGAAATTCCTCCCATCACATAATAATCAAAACACCAAATGTACAAAACAAAGAAAGAATATTAAAAACAATAAGAGAAAAAGGTCAAGTAACAATAAAGGCAGACCTATCAGAATTATACCAGACTTATCACCAGAGACTCTAAAAGCCAGAAGATCCTGGACAGATGTCATACAGACCCTAAGAGAACAAAAATTTCAGCCCAGGCTACTATATTCAGCAAAACTCTCAATTACCATAGATGGAGAAACCAAGACATTCCATGACAAAATCAAATTTATTCAATATCTCCACAAATCCAGCTCTATGAAGGATAATAGAGGGAAAACTCCAACACAAGGAGGGAAATTATACCCTAGAAAAAGCAAGAAAGTAATATTCCAATGACCCTCCCCCAAAAGCCACACAAACATAATTCCACCTCTAATAACAAAAATAACAGGAAGCAACAATCACTTTACCTTAATATCTCTTAACATCAATGAACTCAATTCCTCAATAAAAAGACATACATAACAGACTGGATACATAAACAGCACCCAGCATTTTGCTGCATACAGGAAACACACCTCAGTGACAAAGATAGAAACTACCTCAGAGTAAAAAGCTGGAAAACAATTTTCTAAGCAAATGGTCACAAAAAAGAAGCTGGAGTAACCATTCTAATATTAAATACAATCAACTTTCAACCAAAAGTTATCAAAAAAGATAAGGAAGGACATTTCATCCTACTTAAAGGAAAAATCTACCAAGATGAACTCTCAAATTCTGAACATCTATGCTCCAAATGCAAGGGCACTCACATTCATAAAAGAAACTTTACTAAAGCTCAAAGCACACATTGCACCTCACACAATATTAGTGGGGGATTTCAATATCTCACTCTCAGCAATGGGCAGATCATGGAAACACAAACTAAACAGAGATACAGTGAAACTAAGAGAAGTTGTGAACTAAATGGATTTAACAGATATCTATAGAACATTTTATCCTAAAACAAAAGAATATACCTTCTTGTCAGCACCTCATGGTACCTTCTCTAAAACTGACCATTTAATTGGTCAAAAAACAGTCCTCAACAGATACAAGAAAAATGGAATAATCCCATGCATCATATAAGATCACCATGGACTAAGGCTGGTCTTCAATAACAACAAAAACAATGGAAAGCACACATACACATGGAAACTGAAAAAAATACTCTATTCAATGATAACTTGGTCAAGGAAGAAATAAAGAAATTAAAGACTTTTTAGAATTTAGTGAAAATGAAGGCACAGCATACCAAAGCGTGTGGGACACAATAAAAGCAGTGCTAAGAGAAAAACTCACAGCTCTGAGTGCCTACAAAAAGAAACTGGAGACAGCATACACTAGCAGCTTGACATCACACCTTAAAGCTCTAGAACAACAAGAAGAAAATACACTCAAGAGGAGTAGAAGCCAGGAAATAATCAAACTCAGGGCTGAAATCAACCAAGTAGAAACAAAAAGAACTATACAAAGAATCAACAAAACCAGAAGCTGGTTCTTTGAGAAAATCAACAAGATAGATAAACCCTTAGCCAGACTAACCAGAGAGCCCAAAGAAAGTATCCAAATTAATAAAATCAGAACTGAAAAGGGAGACATACCAACAGAAACCAAAGAAATTAAAAAAAAAATCATCAGATCTTATCACAAAATCTTATACTCAACAAAACTGAAAAATCTGGATGAAATGGACAATTTTTCTAGACAGATACCAGGTACCAAAGTTAAATCAGGATCAGATGAACCATCTAAACAGTCCCATAACCCCTAAAGATATAGAAGCAATCATTAAAAGGCTCCCCCCCCCAAAAAAAAGTCCAGGACCAGATGGTTTTAGTGCAGAATTCTATCAGGTCTTCTTTGAAGACCTAATACCAATTCACTTTAAACTATACTACAAAATAGAAACAGAAGGAACACTACCCAGTTTGTTCTATGAAGCCACAATTTTGCTCATACCTAAACCACACAAAGACCCAACAAAGAGAACTTCAGACCAATCTCTCTTATGAATATTGATGCAAAAATACTCAATAACATTCTCACAAACTGAATCCAAGAATACATCAAAACAATCATCCATCATGATCAAGTAGGCTTTTCCCCAGGAATGCAGGGATGGTTCAATATTCAGAAACCCATTAACATAATTCACTATACAAACAAACTCAAAGAAAAAAACCTACATGATCATCTCACTAGATGCTGAGAAAGCATTTGACACAATTCAACATCTCTTCATGGTAAAAGTCTTGGAAAGATCAGGAATTCAAGGCCCTTACCTAAACATAGTAAAAGCAATATACAGCAAGCCAGTAGCCAACATCAAAATAAATGGAGAGAAACTTGAAGCAATCCCACTAAGATCAGGGACTAGACAAGGCTGCCCACTCTCACCTTACCTATTCAATATAGTACTGGAAGTCCTAGCCAGAGCAGTTAGACAACAAAAGGAGGTCAATGTTGTGGCCTGAGCTGCCACAGGTTTGGGGGCCAGAAATGTTGAGAACTTCACTACCCCATGTTTGGGGACAAAATGTCTTGGACTGCTCTGTTAATGTTGAAACCTGTACTGCCAAAAGCCTTGGGGACTAACTTGTTAGAGCCCACACTGCCCCAAGCTGCTCCAGTCAGTGGGTCGGGGTTCAGCAAGAGAGAGAGAGAGTGAGGACGGACTTGAGGAATGGAGACTAGATAGAGTGTGATTCAATCCCGTTTATTCTTCAGTCTCTCTTCGTCTCTTCAAGTCCCAAGTCTTGAGTTCCTAGTCCTTAGTTCCTAGTCTCTAGTGCCTAGTGCCTCCAAGTTCCAAGTTACTTCTTCCAAGTGCTAAGTGCCTAATACCTAATGCCTAATAACTACTCCAAGTTGTACTCTAAGTTGTACTCTCTAACCTAATTCCTAGTTCCAAGTTGTACTACCTAATGTCTAATAACTAACTCTCTCTTCCAAGTTGTACTGAACTCTTCTGTCTGCCTCTTGCCTTTTATGTCTCACTTCTAAGTCATGCCCCTAAGTCACACACCTTTAATCTCACACACTGAAGGAAAGATCCTGGGTATCTAAACCAAGATGTTATCAGAGTGTGCTCAGCTGTTGCAGGCTGATGTAATCAAGTCTCTTGTAAGGGTATATGGCTCAAGATGGCTGCAAGGATGATAGCCACTTTCTGTTGGCTCCCCACAGGTCAAAGGGGATACAAATTGGAAAGGAAGAAATAAAAATTTCACTATTTGCAGATTATATGATAGTATACTTAAGTGACCCCAAAACTTCCACCAGAGAACTCCTAAACCTGATAAACAACTTCAGCAAAGTGGCTGGATATAAAATTAACTCAAACAAATCAGTAGCTTCCCTCTACTCAAAGGATAAACAGGCTGAGAAAGACATTAGGGAAATGACACCCTTCACAATAGTCACAAATAATGTAACATATCTTGGAGTGAATCTAACCAAGCAAGTAAAAGACCTGTATGACAAGAACTTCAAATCTCTGAAGAAAGAAATTGAAGCAGATCTCAGAAGATGGAAAGAACTCCCATGCTCGTGGATTGGCAGGATTAATTTAGTAAAAATGGCCATCTTGCCAAAAGCAATCTACAGATTCAATGCAATCCCCAATCAAAATTCCAAATCAATTCTTCATAGAGTTAGAAAGAGCAATTTGCAAATTCATTTGGAATAACAAAAAACCCTAGGATATCAAGAACTATTCTCAACAATAAAGAACTTCTGGGGGAATCACCATCCCTGACCTCAAGCTGTATTACAGAGCAATAGTGATAAAAAAACAAAAAAACAAAAAACCCTGCATGGTATTGGTACAGAGACAGGCAGGAAGATCACTGGAGTAGAACTGAAGATCCAGAAATGAATCCACACACCCATGGTCACGTGATCTCTGACAAAGGAGCTAAAACCATCCAGTGGAAAAAGAACAGCATTTTCTTTTCTTTTTTTTTTAAATTGGATATTATATTTACATTTTTTTCTGTTTTTTTTTATTTTATATTGTATTTACATTTAAGATGCCATCCCCTTTCCACATTTCCCCTCCCTAGAACACCCCTGTCCCATGCCCCCCCTTTCCTTTTTGCTTTTATACGATTTTTTAAAATGTTAATCAAAGGATTTATAAGTTTGATAATGCTCAATAAGAAGCGTAACCCAATACCCAACCTAGATATAAAAACTATCTTTGACTGGTGGAGACATGTGAACATCTGCCTCCATGCCCCCTCTCTCTTTCTCTCTCTCATCACCTAGCTTCTCCTCTTCATCTTCTCTCCTTGTTCCATCTCTTCCTCTCAGTACTCCTTCCCACTTAGCTCCTCCTACATATCACTCTTCCTGTTAAAGTAGAACTTTTCTCTCAAAATACAATTAGAGCATACTTATTCCTAATTGTACCAGTGAGGTACAAGATAGTCCTAATACCCAGTCCATCATTCTGTTGACTAACCAGAACCTCTGTCATCTCTTCTAACTAAAACACTTACTTTTGATCCTGGCTTTTTGGCTTTAGAATGAATGTCAGCTGAAAACCATCTACTCAGATCTTTTCTCTCAAAGTAAATAGCCAGGATTGGTTATGAGACTATAGGTCTTCAACCCCATCAGAAATCCAGAATGACTGAGTTAACTGAAGTTATGGGAAGCACTAAGCATAGCTTCTAAAACTTAGCCAATTTATAAAGACCACTGAACACCTGAAAAGCCCCTATACTACCGAACGTTCGAGCATCAAATCTTCAGCCTTCTGGCCCAGAATCATCTGACAGACCTTAGTGATGCAGGATCATTAAGGGCTGATTACTTTGTCTAGGCAGATATAATCAGTCGACTATTCTGCATGTGTGTCCTTTTCTGGACAGTAATTTGTCTGTAGATGGAGAGAGGCAATTCTTGCCTAGTGGCTGTCACCGCACAACTGGAGTAACTCCAAGGATGCTCAATTTCTTCTTAGAATCCACGACAGGAAGCTGTCAGGAGCAGACAGGTCTCTAATCAAAATGAACATTAATATATAAATATTTGTAGTGTCAGTTCTATGGACTTCTGATGTTTTGAAAACCAACTATCCATGTAAGGTAACCTGGACTGTTGTCTGTTCACTCCTCTCAGCTATTTCTAAATAAAATATGGAAAACACCCTAACAATAAACTCAAAACCATGAATTTGCTATAGTCCCTTAACTCATAGGTTAACCGTCCCAAATCAGTTAAAAAAGGTAAAAAAGGGCTGGGTCTAGGCCTTGTATTCCTAAATGTGTTATACAGGCACAATGCCCATGAGAGTATCAATATTCATCTCATTTTTATATTAATAAGAGGCTCATACCAATGAAAACCTTAAATTTGAAATCAAAGTAAATTTTGTACCATTTAAGAAATTATAACTTCATCTTGATAATTATACAGATTTCTACCAATAGGTTATGGCTATGCAATAAGTCCTAGATAATCCCCCCTGTTCCAACAAAACCACTACTTTTCCCTAGAAAGACAGACCATTATTAACCACATTAGTCCCCAAGCTCAGGGAATAGGGGCGCTGACTCTTCTTTAACTTCTTCAAGCTGATTAAGGGCGTTGAGATTTTAGAAGAGGGGTTGGGGGAAGAGTAAGTTGATAAGCCTCTGATGCTGTGTCTTCACTGAATCCAGATGGAATTCCAGGACATCAGAGGTTTGGGCAGGTCTGCTCAGTATGCTTGATGAGTAGATACACCAAGGCTGTGTATTCTGCAATATACAATTCTCAGAACAAGTTTTAGTATCAAGAAAAAAAAATTTCCCACCCCCAGGGGGCTGACATTTTTTTTTAAAGATGTTGGTTCTGACGACTTTTTTTTCCGCTTGTTAAAATTGGTTGTAGTATTTACGTTTCAGATTTTATCCCCTTACCCTACTTCCTCCCACCACCCAGAAACCTCCTATCCCATCCCCCTCCTCATGCTTCTACCCCCCCCCCCCACTATCCCCTCCCCGCCCTCATATTCCCCCCCCCCCACTGTGTGTTCATTTTTTTTATGGGACCAAGAAACTCCTCTCCCACCTATGTCTGACAAGGCCATCCTCCCCTACATATACCTCTGGAGTCTTGGGTCCCTCCCTATGTGTTCCCAGGCTGGTGGTTTAGACCCTGGGGGGCTCTGGTTGTTTGGTATTGTTGCTTTCCACCTGGGGTCACTAACCCTTTCTGCTCCTTCAGTCCTCTCACTAAGTTCTCCATTGGAAAACCCCTGATCATATCAGTGGTTAATTGTGAACATTGTCCTCTGAGTGTGTTAGTCTTTGGCTGACCTCTAAGGAGACAGCTATATCATGTTCCTCACATTATGCACTTCCAGCCATCCACAACAGTGTTTAGCTTAGGTGGCTGTACATGGGGTGAATACCCAGGTGGAATGGTCTCCTGATGGCCCCTCCTTCAGTTTCTGTTCCATGCTTTGTTTCCCTATTTGCTCCCTTGAGCATTTTTGTTTCTCATTCTAAGTAGAACTGAGGCATCCCCTCTTGGTCTTCCTTCTTCATGAGCTTCATGTGGTCTGTGGGTTGAGTCTTCGCTAATCCAAGCTTTTGGGCTAACATCCGTGAAGATATGTTTGTGTAACTATCTTCTTTTGGGGTTTTTGGAAGATTACTTTCTTGCTTTTTCTAGGTTGTAGTTTCCCTCCTTGTGTTGGAGTTTTCCACCAATTATTCTTTGAAGTGCTGGATTTGTGTTGAGATACTGTGTAAATTTGGATTTGTTATGGAATATTTTGGGTTCTCCATCAATAATGATTGAGAGTTTTGCTGGGTATAGTAGTCTGGGCTGGCATTTGTGTTCTTTTAGGGTCTGTATGATATCCGTCCAGGATCTTCTGGCTTTTATGGTCTCTGGTGAGAAGTCTGGTGTAATTCTTATAGGTCTGCCTTTATATGTTACTTTGCCTTTTTCCCTTACTGCTTTTAGTATTTTTTCTTTGTTTTGTACATTTGGTGTTTTGACTATTATATGGCAGGAAGTATTTCTTTTCTGGTCTAAACTATTTGGAGTTCTGTAGGCTTCTTGTATATTTATGGACATCTCTTTCTTTAGGTTAGGGAAGTTTTCCTCTATAATTTTGTTGAGGATATTTACTGGTCCTTTAAGTTGGGTGTCTTCCCCCTCATCTATACCTATTATCCTTAGGTTTGGCCTTCTCATTGTATCTTGGATTTCTTGTATATTTTGGGTTAGGAGCTTTTTGTATTTTGCATTTTCTTTGACAGTTGTGTCAATGTTTTCCATGGTATCTTCTGCACATGAGATTCTCTCTTCCATCTCTTGTATTCTGTTGGTGATGCTTGTGTCTATGACTCCTGATCTTTTTTTTAGGTTTTCTATCTCCAGGGTATTGTCCCTTTGTGATTTCTTTATTGTTTCTACTTCCATTTTTAGATCCTGCATGGTTCTGTTTAATTCCTTTTCCCGTTTGGTTGCATTTTTTTGCAATTCCTTAAGGGATTTTTGTGTTTCCTCTTTAAGGGTTTCTATCTGTCTACCAGTGCTTTGGGTTCTGATGATGCCATGTAACTTTGGTTTCTGTTGCTTACGTTCTTGCTCTTGCCTTTTGCCATCTGGTTAACTCTAGTGCTGCCTGTACTTGCTGTCGCTGACTGAAGCCTGTCTTTCCAGTTATCTAGCTTGTGTCTGATCTCCTAGGGGTCCAGATGTCTCTGTGATCTTTTCCAGCTGCACTGATTACAGTGGTACCTCTAGGATGCCTCAGGATATGGTGCCTCCAAGGTAGCAGTCCAGCTAGGTATCTGCTGTTCTGGGTGCAGTGTCTCCTCTAGAATATCTCAGGATATGTTGTCTGACACTCTGAGTTCAGTTGTTCCTCTGTGGCTCTGGGTTGAGTGGACCTTCCAGTATGTCTCAGGTGGAATCCGGGGTCCACACAACAGCAGACCTGGCAGAGGTCTGGTCCAGGCCTCAGATCTGAGAACTAGTTTCTACGACACTGTCCAAGTTACAGTGCCTGGGATCCCTGCTTCCTCTGGGTTCTTGGAGGTTGGGGATAGAGCTGCCACCCAAGATCTGCTCAGTGCTCTGGCCCAGACTGGAAGGAACCAGTGTTCCGGGACGGGAGTGACTTCCTGAGTCCTTTTGGTTCCCAGTTACTCCCTGTTTAGGGCGGGCCCTGCTGTCTGCTTACCTAAGATACTGCCTGAGTTCGAGCGCCTGGGATCCCTGCTTCCTCTGGGTTCTTGGAGGTTGGGGGCAGAGCTGCCACCCAAGATCTGCTCAGTGCTCTGGCCCAGACCGGAAGGGACCAGTGTTCTGGGCCGGGAGTGACTTCCTGGGTCATATATTTACATTTCAGATTTTATCCCCTTACCCCATTCCCCCACCACCCAGGAACCTCCTATCCCATCCCCCCTCATCCTGCTTCTATGAGGATGTGCCCCCACCTACCCCCTTACTCCCACCTCCCTACACTCGAACCCCAGCCCCCCACTTGGTGTTCAGCCTTCATGAGACCAAAGATCTCCTCTTCCAGCTATGCCCAACAAGGCCATCCTCCCCTACATATACAGCTGGAGTCATGGGTCCCTCCCTATGTGCTCCCAGGCTGGTGATTTAGACCCTGGGGAGCTCAGGTTGGTTGGTATTGTTGCTCTCCTCATGGGGCCACAAACCCTTTCAGCTCCTTCAGTCTTCTCTCTAACTTCTTCTTTGGGAACCCCTTGATCAGATCAGTGGTTGTACCCTTCCCCCAGGCTGTCAGCTTGCCAGGCTGAGCAGGCAGAACAAGCTGTTTATCACTAGAGACCGAATAACAAAGGACCTGGGAAACTGCCTGCATTGGAGACCTGAAGTCTGCCACAGGAGTTGAGTTGAATAGATTGCCTGCTGAGATTGCTAGATAAACCTTGATTAAGGATGCAGACCCCTTACCCATGCTGCTGAGCTGAAGTGCTGAAGAGACTTTTCTTGTGGGGGTGGGGTCTCCCCCTTTTTATTTGATGGTCTCCCATCCTCAGCCTCTCTTGCAGGTGAACCTGGTTCAACTGTTGTTGCTGGCGGCAACAGAATGGGGCCTTGAACAGGGACCTGAGGACAAGAGACCAGCTGAGGGGCATTGTCTTGTGTAGATCTCTACGGAAAACGGAATAATAAGAAGAGTATCCTGCACACTTAGTAAGTAGCAAACGATTTTGATACTAGCGCTAGTTATGGTTAATTGTTGAAGGCCATGTTTGCAGGAAGTGTGTTTGTCAGGGATAGGGTCTAGGAAATAGGTGTTGGCCCGGCGTCGAATTTACCTAGGAGTTGACAACGAATTATGGGTCAGGAGAATTCCAAACAGGCATTTGCCCGAAGCTTACAAGAATTGCTCCAGGTGGGAGGATCAGGGTTTTCAAATAGTATGTTAGAAAAATTTTTGGCAGAAATAAATTCATACTGCCCATGGTTCCCACAGGAAGGAACCTTGAATAAGAAAACCTGGGAAACAGTTGGACAGGTTTTACAAAGTACGAAGGCAGATCCTAACACCCTTTGCCTTTGGGAGCTTGTAAAGGATGCTATTGATAATCGAATAGATAAAGAGACCTTGGAGGCGTTAGCCACTGCCCAGGCACAGCTTGAGGAATTCCAAGAATGCCTATCAGAGAGCCCTTCTACAAGAAGGGGCACTCTCAAATCTAAATCAGAGAAATGTAGACCTAATAAATCTCCTACAGCTCAGATAGAAGAAATTGGAGATTCTGATGATGAATCAGATGTAGAGGAAGAAGCCGATTTAAAGGAAAGGGCTTCCAAATATCACGAGGATTGCCCCCCCCCCCTTGAACCCTCTGCTCCACCTATGGTCCTTGATGCAGCAGAAGCTGCCCAGATGGACATGAAGGTATATAAATTAGAGATGGAAATTAAGTTGCAGAAATTGACTAAAGAGCTACAGGAGTTAAAGTGTCAGTCAGGTACAAAAAGGAACGATGATTCTGAGATATGTCAATCGCCATTAGAAAGAGCTGTGAATCAGGCCTGTAGGAATGGGCAAGATACATCTGACATCCTTTAGTTGAAGTAGTCGATCAACAGAACCAAAGAACTAGACAATATCAGGCACTGGAGTTTAAAGTGATAAAAGAATTGAAAACTTCGGTTTCTCAATACGGGCCTACGGCACCCTTTACACAAGCTTTATTGAATACTGTGGTAGAATCAAATTTAACACCCTAATATTGGTAAACTTTGTGTAAGGCTACTTTGTCAGGAGGAGATTACTTGCTTTGGAGCTTAGAATGGCATGAAACTAGTAAGAAAACCGCCACAATGAATGCTCAAGCGGGTAATCCAAGCTGGGACCTAAATATGCTCTTAGGAGAGGGTCAATATGAATGTAATGCTAATCAGGTTGAGCTGTCTGCAGGTGTGTAAGCACAGATTGCAATGGCTGCTTGCCGTGCTTGGAATCAGTTACCTACTAAAGGGGGGATGTTAATGGGAGTTTATCCAGCATCAAGCAGGGTCCTGATGAATTATTCCAGGACTTCGTGGACAGGCTGCAAAAGACAGCTGGTAGAATTTTCGGGGATGTTCAGTCAGGAAATCCTTTTGTTACACAATTGGCTTATGAGAACGCTAATGCAGCTTGCCATGAGGCTATCAGGCCTTATAAAACAAAAACAGACTTGCATGGATATATTCGTCTATGCGCTGAAATTGGACCCTCTTATAATCAGGGTCTGGCCATGGCTGCTGCTTTTCAAGGAACTACTGTACATGCAATGCTTGCACAAAACCATAAACAAAA